>NC_071429.1:2367017-2686383 GCF_017976375.1 Cuculus canorus
TCCAGTTCCAATCGCCCTGCAATGGGAAGGGACATCCCACTGGATCAGGGTGCCCAAGGCCCATCCAACCTGCCTTTGAAGCCCCCTTAAGCGCTGAAAGGCCGCAATAAGGTCTCTTTGGAGTCTTCACTTCTTCAAGCTGAACAACTCCAACTCTCTCAGCCTCTCTTGATGAGTTTTGGGCTTCTATTTCTCTGAGTTATCAGCATGAACTGATAGGGTTTTTTGCTTTCTCAGGCTACACTTGCATAGACCTTTGCCAGCAAAGAGACTATGGAATTGTAGGGGCTCGTCACTTTTGTCCCCTTTCCAGACTGCTAAACCCATCAGATGTACATGGCTGTTGTGCATGATGTTCTTTAGCGGCATCTGCTTTCCTTGCACCGAATAAGAGTATGCTACAATAACGTTCTTCTTTAGCCTTCCTTGATGTTTGGCAGTGCACATAAAAAGAACAAAAGAGATTTGGTGATTGCTGTTAGCAGTGCGCTAGATGGACCTGAAGTCCAGTTGTGGTCCCATCAGCCTGCTACGAGTATCAACTGCCTTGCTCCAAGAAAAGCATCGATGTTACAATAAGTTCCGTATGTGTTTTGCATTCATAATCGTTGCAAAGTGAAGATGATGCAACTTTAATGAGCTGGTTACCAACAGCATGCCTTGTCTTCTGATGGAAAGGAGCAGAACAGTTCTGTTTTGGATCATTCCTTCCATACTACTCAAATCTAATGGAGTTGTTCAACTGCGTAGTCAACAACAGCCGATGAAAACTGAGGGATCACGTTGGAAGGCTCAGCGCCCTGGTGTTCATGGGTTCGGAGCATGGAATGGTTTGGTTTGGAAATGACCTTAAAGATCATCCAGTTCCAACCCCCTGCCGTGGGCGGGGTCACCTCCCACTAGACCAGGCTGCCCAAGATCCCATCCAACCTGGCCTCGAACATTTTCAAGGAGGGGGCATTTACCTCCCTTCAAGAGCACTTGAATTTAATTATAGCAATATGCTTTAATCATGTAAAATGCCTTTTTTGGCCAGTTTCTGCACCCCAAGGCTGTTGATTTTTCTTGAGTTTCTGCTCTTTTTCTACTTGCCTTTTAGTTGTGTATTTAAATTGTGTGCAGAGTTGGACATTGGACACAAAAGGCAAAATCATTTCAAATGAAAGCAAGGAGGGAGGGGTGGAATCTCAGCTTTTCTGAGTCCAGTGCAGCCATGCCTTTGATTAAAGGGGTGATTTGCTACACCCAGCTGTGAGGATTCCTGTTTGCCTGCAGCTGTACGTGGCAAAACCTTGGACGATCGTATGAGGCTCTGGGGTAGGATCACCCTAGCTGGGATTCTGCAGCACATGATAAAAATGGGAAATATTAGCAGGATGTGACATGGCACGGGACAAAATCCATGCAGGCAGAGGGTCCGTATAGATTTGTGCGACAGGAGTAGACCTGAGCACCTATGAGTGCAAAGATCCAAATATCACTTTCATCTTCCGGCTTGGAAGAGTGTGTTAAAACTTTGTGAGGGTCTAAAGAGACTTTTTTATTAGCACTTGGGTTATTGGCATTTTAATTGATTAAAGCCATCAGTTTCCATGCGTTACCAGCCTGTGGCAGCCCTCCATTCACCAGGACCTGGGGTAACGTGGAGCTGCAGGATACGAAGGCGATTCCTTCAGCTGGAAGTTGTTGAAGTTGGATTTGTCCTGTGACTGGACTGGGAACGCTCTTGCTGCCAGTTTATCATCTTGGTTCAAAACCCCATTCTCCTTTTATGCCTATGAGAGAGCAAATACCAACCCAAAACACGGACACCAGTGTAAATGCCTGCATGTGCGGATGGTGCATATTTGAGCCGTGGAGATGAGCATGAGTGTTGTATTTGTCTGCTGGAAAGAACCGCAAAAACCTGCTTTGTGTTGGAACAGGGCTTTGGCGTGGCTTAAAAGTTGTGAAGACTGAAGTGAAAGACATTTGGAAATATTATTTTTTTATTTAGGTATATTTGAATCTTTGTGTTCCTGATACGGATCAAACCTCCACTGGCATAGGAAGGGTTCTTGGCAAAGGTTTATAACCGAATGCTCCCATGGCCTCAGCCAGAGCCTTGGGTCTGAGTAGCCCTGAATTCAGAAGGATCTGTGTTCTTTTCTTTTTTCCCTCCTTCCTCCCTTCGACCTCCTTCCCTCTCCTTTAGAAATGCAAGATCACATCAGAAACGCTGATTGAAGGGTTCTAATATTGTGTTGTTTCTGCATCTTACTCGTTTAGAGCAGCATTAGTGCTGCTTTCTCCCCCAAGTTCATGGATGGTTCTTTTTCACAGACCAGACTGGTTTGGAAACCCGGGCTTCTACCTGAGCTTGGTTTTATTATTGAGCTTTGCCTATTAATGACTCTGACGGCCTCGGTAAAACCCGACGAGCCAGCATTCCGGCTGAAATCCTGCCCGACCCGTAACAACACCCGTGGTCTAAATGAAAGGGGAAGAGCTGAAACCCTTTAGTTAAGCAGTAGGAAATTAAGGTGTAGACAGTTCGAAAGGTATCTGATCTTTATAAGTTGTTGTAGTTTGTGCCAATAAGCCAGGCTTAAACACAGCGGAATGTGTCCATGGAGAGGTTTGTCTCTTAAATGAACACCTCTGTTTGGACAACCCCTGCTTTCACGGCAGCGACTCCTGAGTGCGCTTTGCATCCTCTGCTGCAAAGCTCAGATATTCTCAGGGTCAAACGCTGGTATTTTGGGTTGTTCTAACTACTGCTCGTTCACCACTGAAACCGCTGAGCTCGGCTCATTCATCACCTTTATTGCACTGTGTGGAAAAACCGGAATGCCGGTGGTGGTTCCCAGGAACGCGGCCACTTTCTAGCAGCAATCTTTTGGAAGATACTGCATGTATTTGAATTTTCAACGTCTTTTCATTCTACAGGAGTGATTTCTAGTCTTGTTTTCTTCTCTGCAGGCTTGAAGACCATTGTGGGTGCCCTAATTCAGTCTGTGAAGAAGCTGTCAGATGTAATGATCTTGACAGTGTTTTGCCTCAGTGTCTTTGCTCTGATCGGGTTGCAGCTCTTTATGGGCAATTTGAGGAACAAGTGTGTGATTTGGCCAATTAACGTGAACGAGACTTTCCTGGATAACGGCTCCAGGGGCTTTGACTGGGAGGAATACACCAACAATATGTGTAGGTATTTCTGCAGTGATACTCCCTAAAACCTTCTTGTTTGACTTAATTCTTCTGAGCAGGATTTTTGACACGTCTGATAATGTGGGGGTCCAGCTTTGTGCAATAAACTCCCCCTTCTTTGGGTATTTTTCAGTTTTTTAGAAACCTGGCCTTGTTAAGGTATTTCTGATTGGGTTCATCCTCTAGAAAGTCTGGGCTGTGCTCTTTTATCTAAATATTTTGCCTAAATTGTTGGTATTTTCCACTTTGTTTCCAATCAAAAACTGTTTAATTATGGTAAATGGGAAGTAACTCTGCCCATTTAAACCCCTGGACTGAATATTATAGAATGAAGGAATCATTAAGGTTGGAGAAGCCCTCTAAGCTCATCCAGTCCAACTGTCAGCCCAACCCCACCGTGCCTGCTAAACCATGTCCCCAAGTGCCACATCTACATGAATTTTGAACCCCTCCAAAGGGATGGGAACTCCACCACTTTCCTGGGCAGCCTCTGCCAGGGCTTGGCCATCAGGTCCCTCATTTGGTTTTGCCAAGTTCTTCTGAGAATGTTCATGGAGTTGTTGGTTTGTGTTTGAGCCTTGCAGCACCCTTCCACGCTGGCAGGATTTCCCAGCTGTAAATGATTCTGTGGATGAGCAGGAAACCAGCCTTCAAGTTTTTGTAACTTGATTTCTTCCTCCCTTCTCACTTCGAGCTTCTCTGCTGTGCAGGCATCCGGTTTCAGATCAAATGCTATCCTGGCTCCCAGAAAGGTGTTTAACCTCAGTTAGTGGGGTTAATGTTATTGGAAGCAGAGCTAGTTTACTGATAAATTTATCAGGAGGGGATCTAGAAGGCTTGTCAGAGAAGGCTTTTGTGGTTTAAATCCTCTAACTCTGTATGTGTGTGGATGTAATCTTTTCTTTTTCATTTTCTTCAGCGAATTTTTATGTAATTCCTGGTGCCCCTGATCCTTTGCTCTGTGGTAACAGCTCAGATGCAGGGTGAGTGTTAAGCTTTATTAAGAGACTGTAATTACCACTGATGTTGGTTAATGATGGCAGAACCTTTGGGGTATTTTCTGCTGCTTCCTTTGTTGGTGCTGGTACTATTTCACATGTAGAAGGTTTCGCGTTCTTAATCTAATTATTAATCCATTGTTACTGTCTGTTTGACTAATACGATGTAAGCTGACGTTTTGCACGTCATCTCAGGAGGCAGATAAGGCTGAGGATGATCATGAGTGGCAGCGTTTCCCTCTGAATCCGATGATAAGAATCACCAGAGGAGCAGGGGATGGAGGTTCAGAGATGGAAATTGTCCATGTGCTGTTGTCTCCAATTGGGTTTTCCCCAAGTCCTTCAGCTCTAAAGACTCTTCTAGCAAAAGCTGGTCCTTTGGGCTCGCATTGGGTGAAAAGCCTCCCGTTACCACATCACGTTTCCATAGGACAAAGATAACTGAGCTTTTCTGAAATCTAGTCAGTCGCCTCTTCTGCCCTCCTGACTCGACACGGAAAGCAAAATGCACGCTGTTTGTTACAAGAGTTGTGAAAGTCTCCATAAGCATAGATGATCATAGAGTCATAGAATGGTTTGGGTTGGAAGGGGCCTTAAAGATCATCCAGTTCCAACCCCCTTGCCATGGGCAGGGATACCTCTCCCTAGTTCAAGCTGCCCAAGGCCCATCCAACCTGGCCTTGAACACCTCCAGGGATGGGGCAGCCACAGCTTCTCTGGGCAACCTGGGCCAGGGTCTCACCACTCTCACAGTGAAGAAATTCTTCGTTATGCCCAGTCTAGATCTGCCCCTCTGCAGTTTATACCCACTGCCCCTCATCCAGGCCTTTGTAAACAGTCCCTCCTCAGCTTTCTTGTAGGGTGATGTGCATGTTGTCCACTTGCTCTGTCCCTTTACTGCCTTGATGCACTGAAACAGCTGTCATCTTCTCCACAGCCAATGTCCGGAGGGTTACACATGCATGAAAGCAGGACGGAACCCCAACTATGGTTACACAAGCTTTGACACTTTCAGCTGGGCTTTTCTGGCTTTATTTCGCCTTATGACTCAGGACTTTTGGGAAAACTTGTATCAGTTAGTAAGTAAACCCTTTGCTTTGGTGTTAAATGAGAATTTGGGAGCAGTACAGGAAAGGAAAACGTGCCAAGCTTTATTTTATTCCTCCTATCTGGAAGAGTAACTAGAAGTCAAAATGCACAATGAGATGTTGTGTGTTGAGGAGGAAGGGGACATCACCTCTAGGCGGGCGTTGTACTCACAAGTCCAGAAGGGGTGGTAGATCCTCCACCACAGAAGATTGTGTGCGGTTCAGCTCTCTTCATGGAAGGTGCTCAGACGCTTTGGAGGGCAGAGTGTTTCCTTGTAACCCAAGGGTGGTTTGGGGACCTTGCTGAAATGGCTTTTCTTCTCTTATTTTGTTTTAAAGGAATCTTAGCATTGAGTTTCACACTGTGCTTCTGAATCCTCTTCAGTTTGCATCCGTTGGGTGTTTCCTTCGGTGAAGAGGAATGTCACCTTTTGTGTTTAATGTGCAATGTCTTAGTGCTTTGCAGTGGAAGTGCTGAGATGTTAAATATTCGGCACCGCTGTATTTTCTTAGAAGCTTTTAGTTCAAGAAATTCGGAATCAGTTCCTGAATCAGTTCCTCTGAAACTGCTTTCCCCTTTCCTTCTCTCTTCCCTCTACCATGTTCTTCTTCCAGACCTTACGAGCGGCAGGAAAAACCTACATGATCTTCTTTGTCTTGGTGATCTTTGTGGGATCGTTCTACCTGGTTAATCTCATTCTGGCTGTAGTAGCTATGGCTTATGAAGAGCAGAATCAGGCCACGCTGGAGGAGGCAGAGCAGAAAGAGGCCGAATTTAAAGCCATGTTAGAACAATTGAAAAAGCAGCAGGAAGAAGCACAGGTGAGTGTTTTGATCGTGGGGGTTTTTTTTTTGATGCATTTACATATTTTAGATTTATTTTCCCGTTATTACAGAGCAGTGATGTGCAGTAAAAAAATGCAGTGGTGCAATGGCTGATTTCCCCTGGCATCACATCCCCTTTTAACCACGGTTGATGACGTGTGTTCTCTCTTCCCTGCTGCTGCTGTTTTTTTCCTGAGCTATATGCAAGCTCGCTGTGTTTATGTTGGAAAACAGCTTTCCATTATAGAATCATAGAATCACCAGGTTGGAAAAGACCTCTTAGATCATTGAGTCCAACCATTCCTATCTGCCATTATGGAACCATTAAATGTTCTGAGTCCAGAGGAGGCCGTGAAGATGATCCGAGGGCTGGAGCACCTCCTGTATGAGGACAGGCTGAGAGAGTTGGGGTTGTTCAGCCTGGAGAAGAGAAGGCTCTGAGGAGACCTTAGAGCAGCTTCCAGTGCTGAAAGGGGCTCCAGGAAAGCTGGGGAGGGGCTCTGGATCAGGGAGTGCAGGGAGAGGGCGTGGAGAAAGTTATTGAGCTGAAAGTGGGGAGATTGAGATGAGCTCTTAGGGAGAAATGTTTTGCTGTGAGGGTGGGGAGGCCCTGGCCCAGGTTGCCCAGAGCAGTGGTGGCTGCCCCGTCCCTGGAGGGGTTCCAGGCCAGGTTGGATGGGGCTTGGAGATCCCATGGGAGGTGTCCCTGCCCATGGCAGGGGTGGGACTGGATGGGCTTTGAGGTCCCTTCCGACCCAAACCATTCCAAGATTCTGTGATTCTACAAAATGTTCCCAGAGTTTCTAGTTAAGTTTGGGAATATCTTTGCAGGACAGCAAGTAGGTATATGTTGATCCTTTATGAAATGCCTGTACGCAAAGCTGAAGGGCTGAGAGAGATTTTAATACCTGCAAAAGTAGACTAAAAATGTTTACAAGTCCTGGCTGCAAGTTTTTTCTAAGAGAAAGAATAAACATCTCAATCCTGTCCCAAAGACTTGTGCTTACGTGCATTAAGCCCTGCCCTTTCTTAAAGCAGAAAATGGAGTATTAACTATGTAAGAGCTGATTTATTTGTCCATTCTCTTGCCTTCACCCTCAGGCTGCTGCCATGGTCACTTCGGCAGGGACGGTCTCTGAAGATGCTGTGGAGGATGATGGGGGGGGGAGGATGTCTCGGAGCTCTTCGGAGATTTCCAAACTCAGTTCCAAGAGCGCCAAGGAGCGTCGAAACAGGAGGAAGAAGCGAAAGGACAAAGAACTGTCAGAAGGAGAGGAGAAGTGTGACAGTGAAAAGGTGTTCAAGTCTGAATCTGAGGACGGCTTGAGGAGGAAAGCATTCAGGCTACCAGATAACAGGCTAGGAAGGAAATTTTCTATCATGAACCAGGTAGTTTAATTTTCCTTCGTTAATGTTTATGCTTGCTTATAGTCAATTTAACATTCTAGTTTAATCTAGTCTGATTAGTGTGTCAAAGGCATCTGCCCACCATCTTAAACTTGTAGCAAGGCAGGAGGACGCTCACGGCACAGGTTTACAGCCCTTGCATGCCCTTAACCTGGCATAAATTGTTCCTGAGAGCAGTGAATCTAAACAGATAACTCTTCAGCGACGCAGCTCAGCCAGCCAAGAGTGAACAGCTCTCTAAGTGCAGCCAAAGGCCAAGTGGTGATGGTTTGCGTAGACTTGGAGAGGGAGCGAAACCACTTTAGTAGCACTTGACGGCACTGCAGTATTTTCTTTCCATACTCCTCACATTGTTGTCATTCTTTCTTTTCTCCCTCCTAGTCTCTCCTCAGTATCCCAGGCTCCCCTTTTCTCTCCCGACACAATAGCAAGAGCAGCATCTTCAGCTACAAAGGGCGATTTCGTGACCCAGGTTCAGAGAATGAGTTTGCCGATGATGAGCACAGCACAGTGGAGGAAAGCGAAGGCAGGAGAGACTCCTTGTTCATCCCCATCCGCGGTCGCGATCGAAGGAGCAGCTACAGCGGCTACAGCGGTTACAGCCAAGGCAGCCGATCCTCTCGGATCTTCCCCAACCTCCGCCGGAACGTGAAGAGGAACAGCACGGTGGATTGTAATGGCGTGGTGTCCCTCATCGGTGGCCCTCCTTCCAGCATGCCAGGGGGACGCCTTCTGCCTGAGGTGAAAATAGATAAGGCAGCTGCCGATGACAGTGTAAGGAAGTCAATGAGTGGATAGCGTAGGCATGGCGGTCTGTCCTCTCCTCTCCTGAATGCCGCCCTTCGAGTGAACCAGAGACTCTGGCGGAATGAGAGTCGCTCGCTCTGAGCGCAGACGATAAAGTCTGTATCGGATTCAACACCTCCTGCTTTAACTTCCCCTTTCTTTCCTTCTCAAACTCAACAACCCAGCTCCTTCTCCCCTTGGCTTTCGGGGAAAAAAAGGCTTGGAATTGAGTCCTTAATTAAAGGACTAAGATTATTAGGAACCCTTGGTACACGTCAGGGCAATTCATGAGGAGCGGTTATTTAAAGCATAACAGTGAGGAAACCAACCCAAGTCTGTTGCGAGTGTTCTCTACAATAAGATCAAATATTTGAGGATTTAAAGGGAAATACAAACAATCTTTCCCCCTTTGCTCATTTTGCAAGGGAAGCTGTTAGGAAAACAAGGATTTTTAAAACTAAGTGGTTTTAATGTTTGAATTTGCCTCACCTGTGGCTTTTTGTAATCAGTTGATTGAGTTGGTCTTGAGTAACATTGAGAACACTTCAGAATGCAGAGAGAAACAAAAAAATGGAATATTAGTTAGGAGGATGTAAAAGCATCTGGATAGGATTGAAAAACATCATCTGAGAGATCCCTAAATCAGCTGTTTCTGACACGGCTGGTTGCTGTGCCACTAAATTCCAAGCTATTTTGACCTTAACTGGTTATGTTAAAGCATCGGTCGCTACCTGGTTTTTTTCTTCGCTCGTTAGCATGTGAATACAGTGTTTTGCTTCAGTATTTAATTCTTTCTAACACAGCATGAATGCGATAGGAGAAGTCATCTGCATGATGCATGTGTAAAAGAGAAGGGATTACCTAACAGTGATTTTGCTGACTCTACACGTAGAGTTCAACATACAACAAGCAATTCCTTAGCTGTTGTGGTGGGAGAGCTGCATGGGCTGCGCAGAGACCTTGGTTCATGAGCAGACAGTTATCTCTTAATACATGAGATTACCTGTGCCTGACGGAGACTGACATCTCCAGAGCTGTCTTAGAAGAGAAACTGCAAGGTGCCTTTAGCAGTACAAGCCCTTTGAGTTGGGGGGAACGAGGTGCTGCTTCACAACAGTGAAACCCAGGTGTGGTTTCATGTCCCTGTTGCGTTAGAAAATCAGCTTCAGAGTGGGAGAAATCCAGTCTCCATTAGTTCCTAATTTTCCGATGCAGATATTGAAATAGATGTTGATATTGTCAAATACTCAGTTCCTAAAGCTGATCGGGTTGGGTGGCTCGAATGAGGCTGGGGCGCGTTCACACTCTGACCGTTGTAAAGTGGATGGGTTAGAAGAGTTACTGCCCGCCTGCGCTCCTTGGTAGCGGTACAGAGTGTAAATTATTTTGTGCTCCAGCAGTCTTTGTTAGAAATGTTCTTTAAAATATAGTCCTTAATTTGTCTAAGGCTCCAGAGCACTGGTGCCGGGAGAAATGAGGGCTTGAGTTTTGGTTTGGCCACTTGTGTAATGTAGGAAGAAGAGAAGGATAGCAGGACCAAAGATGTTTCTCTCTTTTGGGCGCGTGTGCCACGTTTCTAGGCTGTGAGTATGTAAAATACTGGGAAGGCAAAGAGTTTGTATTAACCATCATATGGATTTTGCAGGGTACTACTGAAATAGAAATTAGAAAGAAGCCTGGTGGGTCTCTCTTGGTCTCCATGGATCAGGTGAACGCGTCCTATGGAAGAAAGGATCGAACCAACAGTGTGATGACCGGGTTGACAAATACCCTTGTTGAGGGTAGGTATGGGTTGAAGGTGCGGTGGGGAATGGATTTTCAGTCTGTAGGTATCGATCGCCCTCTCGTGGTGTGTTGTAGGAACACGGAGGACCTTTCCACTTGGTAGTTAGAGGATTATTCCTCACATCTGCCCTGGATTCCTTGTGCTGTCCCTCTGCGTGGCCACAGGGGTGGCTATGGACACCCGTGTCTGCTCAGTTTGTCCAAGAGGATGCTGAACGGTAGTGTTAAACTTCATGAGATGGCTTCAGAGTGGCTTAAGGGATCAGAGTGACAGCTGGAATACAGGCTCAGGTCAGGTCCCGTCTGCTGGGCCAAGTGCTGCACGACAGAGATCAGTTTTGAGCCTTGGGTTCCCAAGAGAGAACGTGCATATCCTTCAGACACCCAGAATTTAGCTGTCCCTGCTTTCAGGTAGTACAAATTCATGCATTAATTTTGCCTAAACCTGCATCTTTTGAGTTATTATTGATATAGAAGTATTTATTAGACTTTCTTGTAGGTGGTTTTGCATCTGAATTATGTTGATGCAGCGGTAAAGACGACAAAGAGTTGTGATTTTACACTAATGAATATGCAATGTGGCGATTACAGGAGTAAGACTGTCCAATAGAGGTGTTCTGCCTTCTGCCATCTCCCAAGAACTGAAAAGACTCTCCCTTCCTTACACAAGAAAAAGATTTGAGCTCCCTGAAGAGCCGAAGTGTGAGAGCTGTCAAAAGAGAGAGGGACTTCTACGTGAGGGAAATTCTCAAATGGACAGCGCACGGGGATGAGATTTCCAACTACGTTATGCAGGAGCCAGCAAGAATTTATGAACAGCAGCCATGTGAGGCCGATGATCTCAAATTCCTGCTGTCTCCTGCAATAAAATTGCATGAAAACTAAATATACTTAGAAACAGAGCAGGGTTCTGCTGCTGCCTCCCTCCTGCGCAAACGCCCACAGGCTCCAGGGCTACGCTCTTCTTTTTTAACTTTAGAAATTCCAAGGCAACTAAACACTAAGCAACCAGGGAACCAATGAGAAAGAGAGCGCCGTGGCCCTTTTCCTACCCATAAAAAATAAAACTTGGCCATGAGCAGCTGTGCAGCCTGAATGGAACCATTGAAAAGTCAAAGGACAGAGAGGGGGGAACTCCTGGCTTTATTTTTTTCCCTTAAGCACTTGAAAGAGGCCAAGTTAAAGAAGTGGATGCAGTGTCACGCTTGACTTCTGTAAATGGAGGTGGTTTGTCTTAATTGGGTTATTCCTGTCGAAAATCCTGTGCAGGATTATGTCATAGATTTCCTCTTTTAGACCGTGCCTGCATTCGGCACAGAATTCATTTCAGTTACTTAAAAGCTGGCACTGAAGGCAGTTCAGAGTCTGTAACTTGCATTGAAACCATTTTACCTTCCAAGTTAAATGGATCCCCTTGTTTCAAATAATTGGGATCAATTCAGAGGACCCGCCGGGCGCTGTTCTAGAACTGTGCTTCATGGTAAGCCCGTGCAGATGGGATGTAGCTCTTGCGTAGCTACAAAGAAGTCAGTGAAGCTCAGTACCAAGACTGCACGATTGGCCAAGGTCATCAGGGTCATGGCTTAGAAGCTCTTTGTCTGAAGCTGTTGCCGAGCATCCTGAGATTCTTTTGGTTTGAGTGTTGGGTGTACATACCGCAAAATGTGTCTTTGGCCCAAGAATATTGAGTTGTTGTGGAAGCAGGGAGACACTAGAGAGATCCAATAGAGGCAAAGTCGGTATTTTAGCCATGCTGAGCATCAGACGGATTCAGAGGTGAAGACTGATCTCTGCTGCTGTTTTGTTTTGTAACTAGAGCTGGAAGAGTCCCAGAGGAAGTGTCCACCTTGCTGGTACAAATTTGCCAACACTTTCTTGATCTGGGAATGCCACCCATACTGGATCAAGCTGAAGGAGATAGTGAACTTAATCGTCATGGATCCTTTTGTTGACTTGGCCATCACCATCTGTATTGTGCTGAACACATTGTTCATGGCAATGGAGCACCATCCTATGACCCCAGAGTTTGAACATGTGCTCTCCGTAGGAAATCTGGTAAGATAGTGTTGGTAAATATTCTTTACAGATCTGCTGGGTTACGTTGCTTCTTAATGTAGACTTTGACAAGAAGAAGGGCTATTCCAGGCTCTAGACGACACTGAGTGGCATGAGCCTGTCCTCGCTGTAATCTGCAGCCACTCAGAAGTCAAAGAATCACAGAACATCCTGAGTTGGAAGGGACCCACAGGGATCATAGAGTCCATCTCCTGTCTGGGCACAGGGCAACCCCAACCCCACAGCGTTCACACCGTGTGTCTGAGGGTGTTGGCCAAATGCTTCTGGAATATTGTCAGCCTTGGCACCGTGACTGCTTCCCTGGGCAGCTGTTCCAGAGCTCCACTACCCTCAGGCTGAAGACCCTTCCCCTAACACCCAACCTAACCCTCCCCGGCACATCTTCCTGCCATTCCCTCAGCTCTTATCGCTGGTCACCAGAAAGAAGAGCTCAGTGCCTGCTCTTCTTTCTCCCCTTGTGCAGAAGCTGGACATCATGATGAGGTCTCCTCTCAGTCTCTTCTTCAGGCTGAACAGACCAAGAGACTTCAGCCTCTCCTCATATGGCTTCACCTCCAAACCCTTCACCACCTCCATGCCCTCCTCTGGATGCTCTCCGGTGGTTTTAGATCCTTTTTATCCTGTGGTGCCCAGATGTTTGCTAAGGGTGCACTTCTCTGGTCAGATTTTATTCCGGCTTAAAAATCCATGTGTTAATTCCCGGTCTGCTTGAGTAGGTGAGTGATCTTTGCACCACATCAGGGGAGCAGATACTGCAGTGGACAAGGAGATGGCATCGTGCAGGCAGCGTCTTGGAACTGGCGTAACAGATTGCATTGTTTGATGTTTAACCTGAAGATCAGAAAACGAACTCAAGCAAAACTTTGCCTGTTCTTTGTCTGTCTCTCTCCTCACCACTCCAGGTTTTCACTGGCATTTTCACAGCAGAAATGTTCCTCAAGCTCATTGCCATGGATCCCTACTATTATTTCCAAGAAGGCTGGAACATCTTTGACGGATTTATTGTCTCCCTCAGTTTGATGGAACTGAGTCTAGCAGATGTGGAAGGACTTTCTGTGCTGCGATCTTTCCGATTGGTATTCCATATTCTGGTCCTTTTGTGAATGTTACTGAAGCCACTAGAAAGCTTTTTATGGGAGTAGAGGCAAAACTTGAGGAGGACGGAGATGGGATGGTGTCATTTTTGTGGGCCCTTCTTACTTCACAACTGCTCTTTATGAGATCGGAGCAGCAGCTAAGTTGCTCATCCTTCAAGTGGTGAAGGATGACTTGGGAGATACCTTGGTGTACGGTAGCTAACATGGATAGGGATGGACCATGGGAGAATGGCCTTCATTTCACGTGGTCGAATGTGGTAGGTTGTATGTTACGGTATCATAAAAGTGCTGAATACCTGCAGCCCTTGTGCTTTACGTCGTGCTGCTAGAGGTTAAGCTTTTGAAAATGAACTTATGAAAACCTCAAGGTTAGATTTTTGAGTGCTGAGCACCACGACTGAGGTCAGATTTTCCAAGGAGCACAATGCTCAGAAGCTCCCTCTTATATCCAGCTTCAGAAAGGCTGTCTCCAAATGAGATGCTCTGGAAATTAAACTTTGGTTGTTTTGGATATGCCCGTCAAAGCAGTCCTTTTTCCAGAGGAAGAGGAGAAGCATTTGGGAAAGAAAAAATAAATTTTAGTGGCACAAAACTTTTCAATAAGTCTCCTGACTCCCTTAATGTTGTAACATGCACAAAGCAAGATAGAAACTCCGTAATTTTCCTTTGTAAAAGGAGATCGCAGTGCGGGGGATAACGAAGTACGAAATTTAGGAAGCCAAATTCAAAGGGAAGTAAAGCAATCCTTCCTCCCACTGACCTCAGGAGCAGAAGCATGGGCTGATGTTTATGCAAAATACAAGGTGGCTGCCATTTGGGAAGCTCTGCCTGATGTTCCTCTTTGCTTAAGATGAAACTAAATTGTCATTTTTCTGGTTTTTTGTTTTGTTTGTTTCTAGCTGAGAGTCTTCAAACTGGCCAAGTCCTGGCCCACTCTGAACATGCTGATAAAAATCATCGGTAACTCAGTGGGTGCTTTGGGGAACTTGACCTTGGTGCTAGCCATCATCGTGTTCATCTTTGCTGTGGTGGGCATGCAGCTCTTCGGCAAAAGCTACAAGGAGTGTGTCTGCAAGATCAATTCGGAGTGTGAGCTACCCCGCTGGCACATGCACGATTTCTTCCACTCCTTCCTTATTGTCTTCCGTGTGTTGTGTGGGGAATGGATTGAGACCATGTGGGATTGTATGGAAGTAGCAGGACAGGCCATGTGCTTGATTGTCTTCATGATGGTCATGGTCATCGGAAATTTAGTGGTCAGTAAATGGTTATGATGGTCTTTATTGGTTGCCTCGGGGTGGGGTAGGCAATGGGGAGACCTCAGGGTTAGGGAGTAATGATTTTTGAGTCTGTTGGGGTCCTTCATGGCCTTTGACGTATGAACAGTCCTATTGACTTTGCTAGCACAATATTAAGGATGCACTTCGCTTGATAAGGACCTTAAACGGTTGCCACAAATAAAGTATCTGAGCACTTTGCAAACTAAAGCTGGAGGTACAAAACTCTCAAACAAGGGGGACAGACCCAACCCTTGCCTGAGGGGGTAAAAGAAGCTTAAAAGAAGTAAAACCTGGCTTTCTTAAAAAGCCAGGAGAGGAGCTTTTCTAAAAGCCGGGAGAGGAAATAATTTTGTACACAGGGTACCTGAAGCGTTCAAATTGGGTCGGAAGTTTCTTCTAATGTGCTCACTAGCTTAGTCATGAGGTGGAGTTGTGTGAAGAATCAGCTGGTGGAGGTGCACGGCCTGTTGTGTGGGAGGCTAGACTGGATCAGGATGTTTCCTTCTGGTCCTAAATTTTATGAAGAAAAGCCTACGGAGGAAAATGTAAGCAAGAATGAAGCGGTGTAAACAGTTGCATATCTTAGAAGTAGTGTTGTGAGCCCTCTCTAACAGGACTTGTCTCACCAAGGGCTTTTGACACAATAAGTCTTGGGGACTATCACTAGATGCAAGCAAGGAAGCAGAGCTAGGAGTCATCACTCAAAATGCCTTGATTTGGCCCGTTTCCTTTGAGATGAAACAGAGATGAAACTAAACCAGCACCACTGAACAGGTTGCCCAGAGAGGTGGTGGATGCCCCATCTCTGGAAACGTTCAGGGTCAGGTTGGGTGGGGCTCTGAGCAACCTGATCTGGTTGAAGATGTTTCTGCTTACTGAAGGGTGATTGGACTGGATGGCCTTCGTGTCCCCTTCCAACCCAAACTATTCTATGAATTGAAATCCCTTGGAGGCCTCTCTCCAACACCTGCAGCCTGGATCCTGCAAGGGGCTCCATGTCAGGGCCTCAGGGACCCCTTTTTCCTGCACCAGACCCCACTGACACCAGCAGAGTTGTGCTGCACAGGGCTCCCGCATTCATGGAACGCGTTGCAGTATCAGCGTCCTGTTCCTTGAGTCCTCAATAAGTCTGTTGACCACCAGAGCTGGTTCTCCATGTGAGCTCTGCAGCCCCTGTTAACATCAGCAGGACTTGGGTGGTGAAATAATCATATTTGGCTTTGGAGATAAAGCCCTTTTGTGTCAGCTCTGCCAAGCGTGGCCTCTTCTCTTTCAGGTGCTGAACCTGTTCTTAGCCTTGCTACTGAGCTCCTTCAGTGCAGACAACTTAGCAGCAACAGATGATGATGGGGAGATGAACAACCTGCAGATTTCTGTTATTCGCATCAAGAAGGGCATCGCCTGGACCAAGGCCAAAGTGCGGGAGTTCATGCAGGCTCATTTCAAGCAGAGAGAGGCAGATGAGGTCAAACCCTTGGATGAATTGTATGACAAGAAGGTGAACTGCATCGCTAACCATACAGGGGCCGATATCAACCGAGACATCGATTACCAGAAGAACGGCAACGGCACGACGAGCGGGATTGGGAGCAGTGTGGAGAAATACATCATCGATGAAGATCACATGTCCTTCATCAATAACCCCAACCTCACTGTCCGGGTGCCTATTGCTGTAGGTGAATCAGATTTTGAAAACCTCAACACAGAAGATTTTAGCAGCGACACCGACCCCGATGGCAGCAAAGAGGTAGGATGAAACGCTAAAACTTCATTCTAGTCATTTGGCCCTGGTGAGAGTGCCTGGAAGCGTCTTGGGAGGGAGAACTAGATAGTTCCCAGCACAAACTTCTGTTCATTTTAGGATGCTATCTTTGCCCTCAAGACAGAAGCTTCTTAGTCAATGGAGAGCCGCCAGTACTTACAAATACATACATTTTTATATACAGAAGGCCGTCCACATCCCGGGCTGCATCAGAAGGGGCGTGGCCAGCAGCATGACAGAGGGGATTCTTCCACTCTCGTGAGACCCCACCTGGAGTCCTGTGCCCAGTTCTGGAATCCCCAACATTAGAAGGATACAGAACTGTTGCAATGAGTCCAGAGGTGGCCACAGAGATGATCCAAGGGCTGGAGCACCTCTGCTGTGAGGACAGGCTGAGAGAGTTGGGATTGTTCAGCCTGGAGAAGAGAAGGCTACGGGGAGACCTTAGAGCAGCTTCCAGTACAGAAAGGGGCTCCAGGAAAGCTGGGGAGGGGCTTTTTCCAAGGGCCTGGAATGATAGGATAACGTAGAATGGCTTTAAATTGGAAGGGGCAGTGGGGGCTGCCCCATCCCTGGAGGGGTTCAAGGCCAGGTTGGATGGGGCTTGGAGCCCCTGATCCAGCGGGAGGAGTCCCTGCCCATGGCAGGAGTGGGTCTAGATGGGCTTTGAGGTCCCTTCCAACCCAACCCATTCTATGCTTCTATGATATAACAGAAATGCTTAATATTGTCTGCCCCGTTATCACGAGATATGAGCTGGGTCAGGATCTTACTGAGTTGAAGCGAGGAAAAATCTTTGGTTATAGTAAATCTGATGAACAAATTGCTGAGTCATCATGAGCTCGATATTTATTGGAAACTAATTATAGACTGGATGGGCTTTTATTTTGTGTTCAAGAAACTTGATGATACCAGCTCCTCTGAAGGTAGCACCATTGATATAAAGCCTGAAGTGGAAGAAGTCCCTGTGGAGGCACCAGAGGAGTATCTGGACCCAGATGCATGCTTCACGGAAGGTAAACGGACTATGAGTGCAGAAAGAAGCCTCCGTTGTTTTGGGGACCTGTCTACTGCAGCTTCCCTTAAGGTTAGGTCTCAGTCTGGATCAGGGCTTACTTTCAGCTTATTTTGAGACCTTTCTTGGACCCTGCATCATTGGCAAAGTGGAAGCCTCAGGGATGCATTTGCCCTCACAAGGCTGTAGATGATCTGTAGGTTGGGCAAGTTGATCTTTTGTACAACCGATGCCTTGAGTACTTAGAAGGAGAAGAATCTGGCTTGTGGTGAGGTTTTTCTTCCCTATCCCGTCCCTGGCCTTGATGTCTTTCAGCAACTGCTCCATTACAGGTATTCCCATGGCAAAGATATTTTAAATGGTTCAAGGTCATTTTATCAGTAAGTTTTCCATTCCTTTTCTTGTCAAGTGCGTGGATACCTCACCAAATAGAATGAGTTTAGTCTGTCCCTAAACTGATGTTAGTTCAGCTGCTCAGGTACAGAAGTGGTGAAAGCAATCATCAGATCCTCAAGAATGCAAGAATTTCGATTAAAACACGGCATATTTAATATTTGCTTTGAGTCAATGACAGTTCTGTGTTCTCATATTAAGATTTAACATAGATTTGTGGTCCCTAACAGAGTTTGGGCTCATTTTCCTTTGTGCACTCTCCCCGTCGCAGGTTGTATGCAGCGCTGTAAATGTTGTCAGGTCAATATTGAGGAAGGGCTGGGAAAGTCTTGGTGGACCTTGAGGAAGACTTGTTTTCTGATTGTGGAACATAATTGGTTTGAGACTTTCATCATCTTTATGATCCTCCTGAGCAGCGGAGCTCTGGTGAGTAAAATACAGGAACCTGTGCAGGCCAATGGGGTTGAGATGGGAACATCTGGTTGGAAATGCTGTAAATTGGGTGAAAAAGCAAGTTATGATGATTCTTACCTGGGAAACAGCACAGCTCCGTTGCGGTAGGTGCTGTACAAAAGCCCTTTTCTAATGATTTTTGTTTGGTTTAAATTAAGAATGAAGACTGAAAGCCTGCAAATCTGCGTTCTGATCACAGCTTGACTAGAAACGCCAGGATTTTGGACAAAGCCTGTATCTATGTTCCATTTTCACATTATTTATATTTCCCTTTCTTCGCTTTTCTATCTTTGCAGAGCTTCTTGACCTCCTGGTATTCCATCAACACAAATAGTCACTGTGTGTGTTTGCTTTCACTCTGTACAGCTCCCTCAGCTGCTCTCACAACCCCTGTCCTCCAGCCCTTTCCCCAGCTCTGTTCCCCTTCTCTGGACGCGCTCCAGCCCCTCAAAGTCCTTCTTGGAATGAGTGAACTCCAAGAAGTGGCCTGACCAGCGCTGAGTGCAGGGAGGAGGATGATCCAAGCCAGGATGCTGGTGGTGGTCTTGGCCACCTGGGCCACTGCTGGCCCATATTCAGCCCCTGTCGACCAGCGCCCTCAGGTCTTTTTTCACGGAGCAGCTTTCCAGCCACTCTTCTCAAACCTGGAGCTGCATGGGGTTGATGTCCCAAGTGCAGAACCAGCACTTGGTGTTGCTGAACCTCATCCCATTGGCCTCAGCTCAAGTTCTTGTGTTATTTATTCAGGCCTTTCCAGTTTTTTGGGGTGTTTTTTTGCTTGGCATTGCAACTACCAGAGCAGATAAGGTGTGCTGTTTAAAGAGTGTAAATCTCTGGTCATCTCAGTGTCGTTTAAATAAGCTTCTGGATAACAACATTGAACCATGGAATAAATCTGATATAATAACCCCCATTCCTGCTTATTTCCCAGGCTTTTGAGGATATTTACATAGAACAGCGAAAAACCATCCGGACCATCCTGGAATACGCAGACAAGGTCTTCACTTACATTTTCATCCTGGAGATGTTGCTGAAATGGTGTGCTTATGGATTCGTCAAGTTCTTCACTAACGCCTGGTGCTGGCTGGATTTCCTCATTGTGGCCGTATGTATCCTCTCTTCCTTTTTTCTGGTTGGGAAAAAAAGGGTTAGTTAGAACCATGATGGGGTAACGTTTTCTCCTGATAAGTATCCTAACTAAATCGTGTATTTAATGAAGATTTGGTCCCAGATACCTGTAAGGTTCCAAGCCCAGGATGAAACCCTTGAGCCCTTTGAATACAGCTGGTGTTTCCCATGCAACTTTGGAATTTCTGCCCTGTGGGTCCTAAAGAGCAGAAACACAGGAAGGGGTTTCCAGCCCTTGGCTCTTCTGCTTCACTGAAAACACTGTTTCTGAGCAGTCTGCCTGCATGCCGAGCTCCTGGCAGGTGTTAACGGTGGGGGAACTTGGGCAGGTTTGGTATTCCTCAGTGACATCCTCTTTCTGTAATGGTTTGCTCTCGTTATTAACGATGGAGGGATGATGAGGCAGGCAAAGGCTTCCCCTCCTCCCATCTAATGAGATCCGTTGTTTGGAGCACTGGGCACACGCATTGGTGAAAGTCTGAGTCCTTTGAAAGCTTCTTATGCAAAATGAAGTTCAGCTTCATCCTCCTGCTGTTAAAAAGATCTGATGCCCAGAAGAGAAAAAGTAGGACCAGATCAAACACCAAAGAGAGCTCGTTGAGAGGATATTGCAGCAGGAATAAGGGGAATGGTCTGTCTGGACAGTTCAGGATGTGATTGCCCTGGAATTCCCCTGTGGAACATAGCGTCAGATCATAGAATTACAGAATGGTTTGAGTTGGAAGGGAACTTAAAGCCCATCCAGTCCCACCCCTGCCATGGGAAGGGACACCTCCCACTGGATCAGGGGCTCCAAGCCCCATCCAACCTGGCCTTGAACACCCCCAGGGATGGGGCAGCCCCCGCTGCTCTGGGCAGCCTGGGCCAGGGCCTCCTCACCCTCACAGCAAAACATTTCTGCCTAAAATCTAATCTCAATCTCCTGTCTTTTTGGCTGAAAACCATTCCCTCTCACCCTCTCTCTGCACTCCCTGATCCAGAGCCTCTCCCCAGCTTTCCTGGAGCCCCTTTCAGTGCTGGAAGCTGCTCTAAGGTCTCCCTGGAGCCTTCTGTTCTCCAGGCTGAACAACCTCAGCTCTCTCAGCCTGTCCTCATATGGGAGGTGCTCCAACCCTCCGATCATCTCCGTCGCCTCCTCTGGACTCACTCCAATGGATCTATATCTTTCAAAGCTTCCCATATGGAATGCTTTGATTCGGTGATGCCAAGATGCTATTCAGTGACATTATCACTCTGGAAATATTCCTGAGCAGGTGGAGCAGCTCTGCCTGGAATCCAGGGGCAGAAAGGCTCCATCCAGCCCAATGTCCTATCTCAGTGGCCCAGTAAGATGCTTTGGGGAGGGGGTGGGAGAGCAGCACACAGCAGGGCTGCATCGCGACCACCCACCAGCGATGTTCGGCACCGGGGCGTCACTGAGCTGTGTTTGGAACCGAGTGAAGTTTCATTGCCAGCTACGTTACAAGTTTCATTTTCTTCCCAAGTATCTGGTTGCTGGAGTAAAGTGAAGGAACTTCCCAGCCGGGTAACATGTTTACAAGGAAGGAACAAGGGTGTATGTAGAAGGATCCTGAATTCCCAGTGCTTTAAGCGAAATCTCCCTTTTCACATGGTGTCAAGGATAGGGAAGTTGCGCATTTTTGCCTACAGAAAAACTGAAATGTGAATTTGAGATACCAAATCCACAGAATCTCAGCTCTGCAGTGTGCCCTATATCTGTTAAATCACATTTTTTTTCAATCCAGTTTTCTAAGGTGCCATAGATGGGGCTCAGTGCAGTCAGGATGGCAGCCAGAGGTGATAGAGAAATAAAACTTTGCATCATAACGACGCTCTTGAATGTTATTTTTCAGGTTTGATAGCATTGTCAAATAACCCTCCTCTGATTCTCAAAGCTTGCTGGGTGTATTTGTGAAGACAAAGTCTTTTTCTGGGTAATAATGAAGGCTTCTGCTTTTCAGTCAATCTGGAATTCCTTGTCTGACATCGGTGCTCCTGTGTCTCCTGTTGGAGTGTCCTCAGAGAATAATCCTGACAAACCCCTCTGAAAGCCAAACCAGCCTCAAGGCAGGTTCCTGCCTGCTTGGGATCGTAGAATCATAGAATAGTTTGGGTTGGAAGGGACCTTAAAGATCATCCAGTTCCACCCCCTGCTATGGGCAGGGATATCCCACTAGATCAGGCTGCCCAAGGCCCATCCAACCTGGCCTGGATCGAGGCGTTATCCCGAGGGGAATAAGCTCTAAAAGTGGGGATTCAGTGAAGTCTTTGTGTTTTATTTACAGAGTAAACCACTGTAGTTCTCTGTGTATGGACTTCATATTCAGTCCTGGCGTGGGTTGGGTTGGAAGAGACCTCAAAGCCCACCCAGATCCACACCCCTGCCATGGGCAGGGACGCCTCCCACCGGATCAGGGGCTCCAAGCCCCATCCAACCTGGCCTGGAACCCCTCCAGGGATGGGGCAGCCCCCACTGCTCAGGGCAGCCTGGGCCAGGGCCTCCCCACCCTCACAGCAAAACATTTCTTCCCAAGATCTAATCCAAAGCTCCCCTCTTTTCAGCTTATCCCATACCTCCAAACCCCATCCTTGCTTTGACATTTGGAAACAGGATTTGAGTGTACCAGTGTCGCTGTGGGCTTGAGCCTTGTCCTAAGTAGGCTGGTTTTGCTTCCCCAAGGCTTTGTTGTGGACCTTTGAGACACTCCTGGCGTGGTTTTAATCCGCGGAATTTTAAAACCCACATGGTAAAAACCAGAGAGCCGTGTTGCCATAGGTTGTGGCCGCTCGTTTGGGGGCAAATAGGAAGACAGAAAAAGCACAAAGCACACATGTAAACAGTCAAATGAGATGAAATCGCTTCGTGTTCCTGTGTGTCCGTGCATTTGAAATCTGAGCCTGCGGTTTTCCTGGAATATGTGTGGATTGATAAGAGCCGTCCTTGTAATTAATTTCATGTTATTATCTTAATGTCTATTTTTTTTAATAAAAAAGAAAACGCTAAGTAGGAAGTTTCCTATTGTGAGAATTAAGCTCAAACCCAACCTCTTGTAGGAGGAAGGCTCCCGTTTTCCATTATTTGTTCCTGTATATTGATGTCTTTTTTTTTTTCCCTTAAAAACGGCTGATATATCTGTTTCTTATCTGTGTCTGTAATGTGGTACTGGCCAAAACTGGAAGATGCTGATGGAACAGTGTCTGTAGAACCTCTTTACCTGTGGCCAAGTCATGTCTGATCTTAATCTAAAAGGTTTTCAGTTGGTTCGTGTGGGGAATGGAGGGCTGCCAGGTCAAAAAGTAGACGGCCCTACGCTTAATCATATGAGGCTTGATCCTGCAGGACCTGAGCTGCCCTCAGGACCGTCTGGTTGAGGGTGTTCAATAATTCACAAAGTTCGAGCCTAAAGCTGATTCCGAGCTGCTCAAGAAAAGAGATTGTCTTTGCGGTTCTGGTGTTGAAAAATGGATGGAAGGAGCCTGTCCCCAGCTGTGTCGCGGTGTTGGCGTCCGAGCAGCCCCGCGGTCACTGTGCACCTCAGCTCGCCCACCCTCAGCGACGTTCCCTAAAGGGAGCGACTTGGAGCAGGCCAAAAAAAAAAAGCACCCGGCGGTTGCTGTGTGTCACAAGCAGAAAAAAGAACCCCCAGCCTTGGGCTTTTCTGAAAGTAAAAGTTAGAATCAGCGGCCTGTTTGTGTTTTGCAGAGTTGTTTTGGCAGAAGCAAGCTCAGGCCCCTTCCCTGCAGGCCGTTGCCCCGGATGAGGCCGCGCCGCTCGGCGTGGCGTGCTGTACGAGTTGAGTGCAGTTGGTGCAGTGTGTGTATTTATCTGTATTCTTTCTCATAGGTACCTTTAACATTTGTCTGGCTTCAGTTTAATGGGAGCCGCTGGGAGCCTGCAGACAGTAAAGGGCGAGGGTAAGGTTTTTGTCATCGTTTGGGCTCTTCCTTCCGACAGACCCCTTCTCCGTCTGTGTGTCTCTGCCTCTCTCTCACTTATCTTTCCCCTATGTTCTTTTCTTATGCCTTTCTCAACCGCATTATTTCCTTCCAGGTCGTTTCAGTCAAGTGAAGTAGGCAGCTGGTGTCATGTCTTCGGTATTTATTCCCGGCTGGCAGGCTGGGCTGGGCAATCAGTGCTAGGGGATTCGTTCTAACAGTCTGGAACCTTTGTTTTCTTTCTTTTTTCTTTTTTTTTGTTTGTTTTTTTTTTTTTTCTTTTCTTTCTTTCTTTCTTTCTTTCTTCCTTTTCTTTTTCTTTCTATTTTCTGTGTAGGTCTCTTTAGTCAGCCTTATAGCTAATGCCCTGGGCTACTCGGAACTAGGTGCCATAAAGTCCCTTAGGACACTAAGAGCTTTGAGGCCTTTAAGAGCGTTGTCCCGATTTGAGGGGATGAGGGTAAGATGCCATTAGCAGCTGATCCTTCTGCATGCCTGTGGAGCGGTTTTATTTAAGCATGCTAGAACTGATCAAAACTGGTGGAAAGACAATTCCAAACAGAATCATGATGCAGCTGCTGACTCGATCACCTCTACCGTGGATGTCCCCTCACCCTGCCCACCGCTGCACCCTCCCCTCTTAACAACGGGAGATGCATCCAGCTGCCTCATTACATTAATTACTGGCCCAAACCACATGCCATTTGTAGATGATGTTAACACTTGGCTGTTCTCATTGAGCCTGGCTTTGACCTCTAGCATCTGAGGGGGCTTCTCAGCTGTAACTTTTCTTATCTAGGGAGAATCACCAGGTGCAAAGAAGCAGAATTTGAACCACCTCAGTGTCTCCAGCCCCTCTCGGTGTTGGCCGCTGGTGGACTTGGATTGAAAGACTATATTGAAAAGGGTTTTTAAAAACGCAGTCTGCCTGCAAGGGGGGAAAAGGCTGCTTCCTTTCTTGGATCACTCAGGCCTTCAGGAAGGGACTGGCGGGGAGCTCAGCTGTTTGGAAAAAAAAGGCTTTGGTTTAATTCCTCTTGTTGCACCTTGTTGTTCTCGGTCCAGTCTGGTGGTGACTGGCAGCCTTGTCTGAGAGTGAAGCTTTTCCTTTCCACTCCCTCCCTTTTACCATGCTTTATGGTCCCCTGTCCTGTCACTGTGGAACCAGCAACGAAGCACAAGCAAAGCATTGAACTTAACAAGCTTTCCTCAAATTATTAGACAGCACTACTCCCTTGGGGGTTCCAAATTATTACAGTGTCTCCTTACTTTGCCCCTAGGACTCTGTATTTTGGTGCTTTTGTCCCATTTGGGATTGAAATAACCCTATAAGAACATGCGAAAACCAATTGCGTTCCTGTTAAGCGAAGGGTATGGTGTCTCCATGGACTTCCCAGTTCCTCTTAGAACAATCATTTAGATCTTTTGTGCTAAATCCCAGTCGGCTCATAATTAGAGATATGACAAGAGATAAAATTATGTGGTTTTTTAATCCACCTGGATCCTTCTGCTCTCCTTTGAATTTGCTGTAACAGCCGAGAAAGGCGACAAACTGAGCAGGGATCCTCAAATTCCAGAAGTGATAGAAGTAGATGACACCATAACAAATCCAGAGAGGGTTGTTTTTCCCCTAATATCTTATCCTGCTGTTATTTCTGTTTGTCAGTCAGCTTCATTCCAAACCTTTATTATTATTGTAGAATACAGGCACAAAGGATGAAAACACTTCCACCGGCCCAAAGCCATCACTTTTGCTGGGCTGGGTCCCACCTGGGAGAATGATCCCAATAGGAAAAGACCTCGCACTAAACCTGTAGATATTAAAAGCTATTTTTGAAGCCGTGCTAGAGAGAAGCTGTGATTTCTAATGCCCAGTCACGAAATTCTCATGCTTAAGTGGGAGATTTTCCCCACAGCAGAATTCGTAGAGAATTGTGGCTGCAGCCCTGGTAGTTGCCTGAAGTATCTTTGGTAGTATCTTTGGTTTGACTTGAAGACGAGTGTTTCTGCCCCGTACAGCCAGAACGACTCTTCTGAGCCAGAGAATAGAGATCTGAAATGCCTTTGCAAAGGAAACCAAAAATGTAGTTCTTTGCTTTTCTCTACTCCATAGTAATCTGCATTTTCAAGAGCTTGCTCTGCTCTTCAATTATTCAGGAACTTTGACAGTGATGCTATGAAACGTGCATGCGTTTTGTCAGTCCGCACACAAAAGCCATGTTCCTTCACTCAGATCTTGAACATTGGATAAATTTCATGTCCCATAAGTGACCATATTTCAGGAGGATCTGACCCTTTGTTTGCTTCCCGTGCTGGAATAAACCAACGTATCGATACCTGGAGGAGCTTAAACCCGAAGGACGTGCTACTGTGGTGGTGGTGTCCGCAGCAGAGCATCCTAGTTGGATGAAGGAAGAACGAAAGCAGAGGATATAGAGCCTGTCTGGACACTAGTCTGTGTCATTATCCCTTACTGGGGATCCAACGAGGAATTCATGGCATTATTTAGCAGTTGTGGTGCTCCTCACTGTTGTCTTCAACTCTCCTTCATGCTCACTACCATGGAAGGCAGAGCTTATCATGTGTGTGGTGGTTGCATCCAGCAATGTTGTAGGAGGAGAGAGGACGCGTGGTGGTGGCCAGGAGCAGTGGTGGCTCAGGTGTCACCATGTGAGGACTCGCGTGGAATTGAGCAGCCTTTCAAAACTGAGGCAAAGGGGTAAAACCAGTTTAGATTCTGTTCATCTATTAAAGGAACCTAAATTAGTAGATGATCATGAAAGATTTACTATCCTGCTGACCTAACTCTATTAAAAGCCTGATAGCTTACATTTTGCCATGTGGTGGCCAGGGGTGTATAGGGCCACGGTGCTCCCGGCCTCTGAAAGGCTCAAATTAGGAGAAAGTGAAAGATATGAGCTCTGCCAAAACGCGTTATCGCTTCCCGTGGTGTTTGCTGCAGTTTGGAGGAAGGAACATGGCTTTCCTGTCTTCTTGAGCCTGCCTAGCTGCATGCTCAGCTGCCTGAGACAACATGATTGGCCTTGCTTAGTCACAAATATGATCTTGATGTTTACGGCGACTCACTGCTTAGTCTTAACAGAGCAACGCTGGGCTTGGTCCTGTCCCCACTGGAGTTGGTGCCACCTTGTTTGCTGGTGACCTCGGTGGGAGCAGGAGACAGGCTTTGAAGTGCTAACAGCCTTGTTTGAAAGTGGGGAATGGCCGGAATGGCCACTGGCTGATGAGACCCATGGATAAATCCATGAGCAAAAGTGTCCTCAAACTTGGCTCTCAGAAAATTCTAGCTAGGAGCCTGTTTGTTCCTCAGAAGAGAATCTGAGCCTCACTCGGTAATGCCCCCAGCTCTCCTTTTCGGCAAATAAAATCATTTAAACCAGTTGTTATTTCACCAAAGAAGTACCGATTCAAACCCAAACCCAATCCATTTCACAACGTGGCCTGTTTTGTTTGAAAAACAGAGCTTCCCTCGGCGGCTTTTCAGCCGAATATTTTACTGCTTGGAATAAGTTCACTGCCAACTTCTGCGTGGAGTAAACGCCACGGATCTGTCAGTGGCCTTACCTCCTATTCCCCCCCAAAAACAGCTGTATTGATGCTTGCTGTCTCCTGCCTCGTGTTTTATACTGAAACTTTTTCCCACCCCTTCCAACACAGGTGGTTGTCAACGCCTTGGTTGGCGCTATCCCTTCCATTATGAATGTGTTGTTGGTCTGCCTTATCTTCTGGCTGATTTTCAGCATTATGGGGGTTAACCTGTTTGCCGGGAAATATCATTACTGCTTTAATGAAACAGCTGAGGAGCGCTTCGAAATAGATATTGTTAACAACAAGACCGACTGCGAAGCGCTGATGTCGCCCAACTCCACCGAGATCCGATGGAAGAATGTGAAAATTAACTTTGACAACGTTGGGGCAGGATATCTGGCTCTGCTGCAAGTCGTAAGTTTGGCTTCCACAAGTGGTCAATACAAGCTCCTCGCTCATATTTGCCACTTCCCTCTCCCAGCATCCCATTAATCCCCCTCGGGTCTGGGTCTGGATTAAAATTAGGGGGTCAGGGTGCCCCTGGTTTGGGTCAAGAGGTGCCCTGTGGTGGAAGGGTGCCCCTGGTTTAGGTCTTGGAGTGCCATTTCAGTCAGGGTGCCCCTGTTTTGGGTCAGGGGTTGCCGCTTTGGGTCAAGGTGCCCCCATTTTGGGTCAAGGTGCCCCCATTTTGGGTCAAGGTGTCCCCATTTTGGGTCAGAAGGTGCCATTTTAGGGATATGATTTAGTAGTGGACAGATGCGGTTGGACTTGATGAAAAAAGGAAGAGAGAAGGAAAAGAGAAATCTTTAAGTGATAATAAAGCTCGGTCTAAAGGGCGATCAGGAGAGCAGGGGAATCCTCGATGTAGCTGCCTCAAATCTGACTTGTTCCTTTATTTAGACTGAATTCTGTCTAAGAGACCGTGTGTTTTCTTCCCTAGGCTACTTTCAAGGGCTGGATGGACATCATGTATGCGGCAGTAGATTCCAGAAAGGTAACGTGCGTGACCTCCCAATATTTCACTCTGCTCTTTTGCTTTCGTAAAAATTGTAGAATTACGGTTATGTTGTGTATTTCATGCTGTGATTGTTTGATTTTCTCTGGTTGTGGACTACGTTAAATGATGCTCGAGACCATCCCAAAGAGGACCGGGTTCTTCTGGTTACTTTAGGGGCAGGGAAACTCCTGCTGGAGTAGAAATATAGCGAAGAAAGGAATGCAATGAAGTCCTATATTTCATCATCAGAATGAGTTGTGGGGAGGAATTAGTTTGCAGGTCCTGCATGAACCTTCCATGTGCCCGGGAGCCCAAGTGTTGCCTTGAATCCAGTTTTGAAATTGTGGGGCTCGATTTGGGGCTCTTTCTTCAGGCATTTTTCTTGTTCTTGCACGCTGGAATCGTGTAAATGCCATTGCTGCCTTTTTTCTTTCTGATTTTTTTTTTCCTTCTCTCCTCTTGGTTTTTCATGGGAAGCTTTTAAATGGACAGGTTTTAAACGGACTTTCTGCTCCTACGCTGAATGCAGAGTTAGAAAGAAAACAGCAGGACTGTGTCAGGGTGGTGTAAAAAAATGTTCTTCTCCTTGTGATCAGCTGGTGGCCTTACCTGTCCCTCTTCAAAGGAAAGAATGATATCTTCCCTTTGATAGTGCTCATCGCTACAATGATAATTTCCTTTGTGATTTGATAATGAACTCTATTTTTTATTGGTGCTGATCTCATTTACAGTGAAAGGCAGTTTAAACTCTGGCCTCTTATGCTTCTGAAAATTAGATCGTGGTCCTCCCAGTGTTGACACACAAGGTAGATGCAGACAGGTTTGCTTTACTTCAAACAGTGTGAAGACGTGGTTTTCCATCTATAACTGCAGATTAACTGCCTTACTTGGGAACGCCAGGACACGGGACCAACCTCATTTTGACTGTATTTGTATGATGGCTTTGAAATGTTATTTATTTCTCTTCTTACCTCCTCTCCAGCAAGAAGAGCAACCCAAGTATGAGGACAACATTTACATGTACATCTATTTCGTTATCTTCATTATCTTTGGCTCCTTTTTCACCCTGAATTTGTTCATTGGTGTCATCATTGACAACTTCAATCAACAAAAGAAAAAGATAAGTGATCTGGTTTTTTCTGATTAGAATCATAGAATAGTTTGGGTTGGACGGGACTTTAAAGATCTCCTGTCCCTGCGCAGGACAACCCCAACATTCACACCGTGTGCCTGAGGGTGTTGGCCAAATGCTTCTGGAATATTGTCAGCCTTGGCACTGTGACAGCTTCCCTGGGGAGCTGTTCCAGAGCTCCACCACCCTTGGGATGAAGAACCTTTCCCTAATATCCAACCTCACCCTCCCCTGGCCTCTTCCTGCCATTCCCTTGGATCCAGAGAGAAGAGCTCAGGACCTGCTCCTCCTCCTTCCCTTGTGAGGAAGCTGGAGATGGTGATGAGGTCTCCCCTCGGTCTCCTCCAGACTGAACAGACCAAGGGACTCCAGCTGCTTCTCATAGGAAAAATCCTGTTTTCTTTAAAGGCAAATCAGTCCACTTTGGGATTCGGTGTAAGTTATTTCTGTCTAAAATAGCTGCCGCCAACTTCCCGTATGGCAGGTATCCTCGTGACTTAGCTAGGACGTTATTCCTTTCCCTGCCGGCGTATGAGCTGATTGTAACCAGTTTTCTTTTTGCCCCTTTACTTTGGAGGTCAAGATATTTTCATGACAGAAGAACAAAAGAAGTACTATAATGCCATGAAAAAACTGGGCTCAAAGAAGCCTCAAAAACCTATTCCCCGACCTCTGGTGAGTACGTTAGAGAGGGAACTCAAGGGAAAAAACCTGCAGAGTAGACTTTCAAAGGAGCTTCAGCATCCTTTGTTCTGACTCAGGGTGGACTCCACATCACCAGGTTCTTGTCATCATAATTCAGGTATGATCTGAGAGAGGTTAAAATGCTACAGATGTGCTTGATGTTAATCAGTCAGCTCGCTCCAGTGAAGAGAACGATCTGAAACCCCTGTCTGGCTGAGAGGCTGTAGATGAAGAGTAGGAGGCCTTCCGGCGTTAGCAAGCAGGGTCTTGGACAATCAGCCAACCGTATGGTTACATTCATCAGGACCTAAACACATTTCCTGGCTTTCTGAAAGGCTTTGTACGTGATATTGGGCGAGTCTTGTAGATCCTGCGGGGGATAAGGCATCCCGCTGCTCTGCCCACTGCTGGGACGCAAGAGAAGGAGTTGAGCTCTTTCCAGTACTCTGCAACCAGAGTCGCCACTGAAAGGCAGACCTGGCTGCTTTCTGCAGTCATGAACGGAAGGGCATCACCCTGCCTTCCATCTCAACAAAGAGACGCTTGGTAATAGGGTTGTGGCAGCACGTTTGGGGTATAAATAATAGCATTTTCCTACCTTTCCCATAACCAGATTGAATTATGAGTAGGGTCTACCTTGAAAGTTTCATAAGATACTGAAAAAACTGTGTCCTCATCCCTATTTCCTCCAACAGTGAAAGAATTTGTTGACCGATGGTAGGTTGTTCAAACGTGTCTGGTTCATTGTCTCTCTCCTGTTGCACAGAACCGTATCCAAGGGGCTGTCTTTGATTTTGTAACTCAGCAAGCATTTGATATCGTCATCATGATGCTCATTTGCCTCAACATGGTGACCATGATGGTGGAGACAGACACGCAAAGCAAGCAGATGGAGGACATCCTTTATTGGATCAACTTTGTTTTTGTCATCTTCTTCACCTGTGAGTGTGTGCTGAAGATGTTCGCCTTGCGGCACTATTATTTCACCATCGGGTGGAACATTTTTGACTTCGTGGTTGTGATTCTGTCCATCGTGGGTAAGTGTGACACCAGTTAGAGGTCTGTGAGTGCTACGCTGTCTTGGTGTTTGCAGAGTAGAGCACGTTCTTGTCTTTAAAGGGGATATGTTGGTACCAGGACTTCTAGGTTCTCTTTTTAGCCTTGTGAAGAGACTGTGGCAGAATTTGGCAGCTTGAAGTCCTGACTAATGCACTCTCCTCCCTCTGTTCTGGCCTTCATTTCCAGTTGTATGAAGTAAAATATTTGACAATTACTTGCCCTGTCTTTGAAAACAGAAATTTTGCTTACTTCATCAGAAAGTTCAAATGCTTACCAACCCCTGAAAATAGCATTGTAGTGCTTCCTACCTCAGCGTGTGAGTTGCACTCTTGTTTTCAGTTTGGTTCAATGTCGAATCAACCAGTTTCCTCCAGGAGGTTTCTGGGTTTTAACGGCTATTGTGTAAAATATGCCTAAGCTCACAAATGCAACAGGGTCACTCAAAAAGCTCGGCTGTACGCGGCTCTGCCCAGGCATTGTGGCAAAACACCAATATTTAGAGACTGTCCCGCAGTCTAAAACTGTGATTCAGGATTGTCTGAGGCTTGAAGTAAGATTTATCTTCCATATTAGTTGGCACATTCATGATAGAGTGAGGCACCGAGAGCTAAACACCTCCGAGAAACAACTCCTCCATCCTTCTCCAGGTGGAAGGAATCACTCTGCAGGTGCAGCTCTCTCCCCCTCCATTTAGGGGAACCCTTGAGGAGTTCCTTTAGGAGGTCTCTTCATCGCAGCCCCCCTTTGAAAACCTGACCAAGTTGTCCTGCGTGCCCAGTCCCTTGGCTCAGGTTCAGAAGCAGCAGCAGACAGCACGTCTCCATTGTCACACTTGTCTCTTCTCTTCTTCTTTAGGGATGTTCCTGGCTGAAATCATTGAGAAGTATTTTGTGTCACCCACTCTCTTCCGAGTCATCCGACTGGCTCGCATTGGACGTATCCTGCGTTTGATCAAAGGAGCCAAAGGAATCCGCACCTTGCTTTTTGCCTTAATGATGTCCTTGCCTGCCTTGTTCAACATTGGCCTCTTGCTGTTCTTGGTCATGTTCATCTTCTCCATCTTTGGCATGTCAAACTTTGCCTACGTCAAGCATGAGGCTGGCATAGATGATATGTTCAACTTTGAGACCTTTGGCAACAGCATGATCTGCTTGTTCCAGATCACCACGTCAGCTGGTTGGGATGGCCTGCTGCTGCCCATCCTAAACCGGCCTCCAGACTGCGACCTAGACAAGGAGCACCCTGGCAGTGGTTTTAAGGGGGATTGTGGGAACCCTTCGGTGGGGATATTTTTCTTTGTGAGTTACATCATCATCTCCTTCCTGATTGTGGTCAACATGTACATTGCCATCATCCTGGAGAACTTCAGCGTGGCGACAGAGGAGAGCGCAGATCCACTAAGTGAGGATGACTTTGAGACCTTCTATGAGATCTGGGAGAAATTTGACCCTGATGCCACCCAGTTCATAGAGTACAGCAAGCTCGCAGACTTTGCTGATGCTTTGGAACATCCTCTCCGCGTCCCAAAACCCAACACCATTGAACTCATTGCCATGGACCTGCCTATGGTAAGTGGAGACAGGATCCACTGTTTAGACATCCTGTTTGCCTTCACCAAACGTGTCCTGGGGGACAGCGGAGAGCTGGATATACTGAGACAACAGATGGAGGAAAGATTTGTGGCATCCAACCCTTCCAAAGTGTCTTATGAGCCTATCACAACCACGCTGCGGCGGAAGCAGGAGGAGGTTTCAGCAGTGGTTATCCAGAGGGCTTACAGGGCCCGTTTAGCCAGACGGGGCTTTATTAGCCGAAGGCCTGTCTCCACGAAACTGGAAAACGGAGGAACAAACAGGGAGAAAAAAGAAGGCACCCCATCTACTGCATCTCTCCCGTCCTACGACAGTGTTACCAAACCAGAGAAGGAGAAACAACAACGGGCGGAGGAAGGAAGACGAGAAAGAGCCAAAAGACCAAAAGACGTCAGGGAATCCAAGTGTTGAGACAAAAAAAAAAACCCCAAACAAAATCATATCATTGTACAGATTAAACTATTTGCGAGTGAAAAGATTGTTTACAAACTTCATGAAAATAATATCAATACAGAACAGCTGTGGAGACACTTACCTGAAGATCTTATACCAAACATAGTCTGCTTCCTGTGTGACAGCGTTGCATCTAAAGCAGTGACCTACCACCTCTTTAAAGGACCCTTGTAAACAAACATTTAAACACACAAAAAAAAGGAAAAAAAAATGGATTTTTCTATTGTTTGGGCAGGTGGATACTGCATGTTCCACGTCAGTCAATGCAACTTAGGACAAACAAGCAAAATAAAATACACCCACACAGAAACGAAACCTGCTGCTGGGATTCATATATTTTCCAGAGCAGCCAAAAAAAATGGATTTTATTTTCCCATTTTGTTGATTATTCTTGACAAAAAAAAAAAAAAAAAAACCCAGAAGTCACGACGTTTAAAGGGTTTATTCATGCAAAATTAGGTTTGCATTTAGTTAAGCAGCAAAAAAAAACAGAAAAAAAGAGAAAAAAAAAACAAGAAAAAAAAGAAAAACGTTAAAACAAGTTAAAAAAAGGGAAAAAGAAACCCCCTCACCCCCCATTTAGCCCATGCCATTTAATTGTCATAGTTTATTTGATATTTATTATCTGCATTCAACTTTCTACATGGGCTTTACTTGGTTTGGGAGATGGGGTCAGCGGGTCCCTTCAGCCCGGAGCCAGCTCGGGTTGATCCCCTTTCCCCGTCAAAGTGCTCGTTCAATGCCTAGAACCGACTTGCATGATGGCATGCCGCGACCAGGAACCATGCATGAGGAACCATGAGACCACGAGACACTCAGTAACCTGTCCACAGCAGCGCGTTAAGCCATAAAAGTCGAGGCGCTCCACTGACTACCGTACACTGTAGCGGAGAGAAACCGTTCAGGAGAACCATGCCCTTCACTGGCACCTCCCCGTCCTTAGCGATCGCTCCTAGACCCACCGGTAGGAGCAAAAATCCACCACAACCAACAAAAAGAACCAAGCAGATGAAATAATCGTGTGTGTGTGTGTCGAACAACGTGTCTTTCTTTTTTTTTTTCCCTGTACAGCCATCTTTTTTGCACATTGAACAAAACCTAAACGCTGCTCTGGACCTCGTCCGAGGGGAGAGAAAGATGATGAGAACTGAGAATGGCTCGTTCTACTCTGTCACGTCAAACCAAACTCTAGGGCTTAAATCCCACTCAGTAAATTCCTTTGTATCCTGCAATATTTCGCATTAAGGTTAATTATTATTCAGCCTCCATCCTGCAGCGCAGACGCTTCTATGGTAGAGATAAACGCTAAAAAAGCAGCGCGTTATCTCTACCGGGAGAAATTTGGGGCGTTCCCCCAAAGCAAGCCCAGGAGCGGGGCTGGGGTCGTGACTCTTGGCACCCAGTTGTCCGCGGCTGTTGGGATTGCGGCTCCGGGAGGGACGCCGAGGTGTGTGGGTGGCTTTCAGAACCCTTGTCCCCTCCTTTCGCTCCCTCGGTGGTGGTTTTTTTGCAGCTCTACACGTTGCTGCTGCTGGTGGTTCTTCTCACTTGGGGAGCCAGGAGGGTTGCTAAGGAGGTGCAGGGTGGAGAGCCGGCTGTCAGGTGCCTTCACTTTCTTCCCATTTCTTACACTTTCATAGAGCGGTGACTGAAACGGCCCCGCAGGTTGGGTAGGAATCGAAGCTACCTCTTGCCTGGTCCCACTGCAGTGGTGAAAGATGCCGCAGCGGCATCACCAGCCGGCTCCAACCATTTCTTTTTCTCACTGACCGAGCTCCGACATCCCCAGATCCTGTTTCGTGGTGTCCTCACGACTAAGCCATCTCTAGTTGAGATGTTTTTCCTTCAGGGCCAAGCATGGATCTTCTCACAGGGTAGGAGAGCAGCGCCGCAGCCCGGCCGCTGGAAGGGAGAAGCGATGGGTCGGCATTGCTGAGGGGCCGAGGTTGAGCGTGGACCAAACGAAGGGTCCCCAGAATAGCAGAACTAAACCCAAGAGACCAGAACTCGTTGACAGGTTGGAATCTCTGGTTTTGCATAATCTCACAACCCAGACAATGACAGGAGTCACTTCCAAAAGAAACCAAAAGCGAGCAGGAAGCCATCCAGCAGCCATCTGTGCCACGGCCGGCGTCCTCGCGGCGCGGCCGAGCCATCGCCATGCCACTGGAGCAGTTCTGCTGCCCCCAGGACCACAGCAAGGACCCTTTTCTATCCCCTCAGCTCTTGCCCCAGTTGCTCCTAGGATGTAAAATAAAGAAAAACCGACACATCTGTACAGGCTACGTTGTAAACAGCACAAAAAAAACAAAAGAAAACTAAAGAAAAAAATAGCTGAAAAGTGTGGTTGAACTTTTTAAGAGAATATTATAAATACTGTAATATATCAGTTTATTTTATCGGCATGCCTTTTTGTAAATACAAAGAACTACAAAAAAATAATAGAATGGCTTCTGGCTTTTGCCATTGTCCATGGTTATTTTTATTTTTTTAATAGTTTTCAGTTTTCCTTTGACTTTAGAGAGCCAGGAAACGGCCCCAAAGGTTAAAAAAAACCCCCACCAGAAATACAAATAAAACCCTACCCCCAAACTGGATTGAAAAGAAACAAAAGCTTTATTGCAAATGATCTTTGCAACAGCCAAAATCTCTTTATTTTTTTGGGTTCCAACGTGCAATAAGTCGACCACTTCTATGCAAGATCTGGTGACACTTCATCACTGTTCTTGAGCTGGGTGAAGGTGAAGGTGAAGGTCGGTTTGTTTAGCGTTCGTGCTGACAATTTCATTAAGCTACTCAATTACTTTAAAATAAAAACTCCCTTCAAACTATGTAGAGAAGTTTATTTTTTTACCGTTAGAGCTGTATTAAACGCACGAGGCCGGTGGTGGCGGCCGTCAGCCTTGCTGAGAAGGCACGGGAATGAGTTTCTTCGAGCATTCGTTGGCTGGGATCAATCCTTCTGCTCCAAGGGTGGGGTTGGGTTGTTCTCTCTTGGTTTTCCAGCTCTTTCCATCCGCCGAAGGACACTGAGAGCAATGGGTTTCTGTACATCTTCACTGGGTGAAGGCGAGGACGGAGAGGAACCTTTGGTCAAAGAGCGTTGGGGACGTTGGGGTCATATGCAAACCTCCTGGTTCAAACGCATCCGTGGAATTTGGATTAGAGGTTGGAGGAATCAAACAAGGGGGTGGTGTCAAAAAAGACGTAGCCAAAAATCAAGGCTATAACAAGTCACTCACTTTCCTCCCCCAACGTATGAAGTCCTCCCTCTTGGGTTAAGCTGCAACTGCGCCCTTCGAAGCGCAGAGAGGGGAAGGGCGATAAATACCAACTCAAGCTGCTTTTCTTCACTTTTCCTGTTCACCTTTTCTTTTTTTTTAAAACGATAGAAGCAGATGTTGAACAAAAAAAAAAACCCAATAAAAATAAACCTGTGATGTTGCGTGGAGGCCACACCCGAGTTTGAATTCTTTAATTTTCCGCCGAAAAAAAAAAAAAAGAAAAAAAGAAAAAAAAAAAAGAGAAAAAATAAATAAATTAAAATGTTAAAGCTGTAAAAGATCAATAGTGAAGATCAATTAGTGTATTAGGAATTGCATGGTGGCTCATAACGATCTTAACCCAACATGATGAACAATTAACGTTACTATAAGCCAAAAGAGAATCAAATAAACGTTACCCTTTTCACTGTACAAGGTAAGCTCGTCTTGGTGTCCCAATTATTTGACTGGGTGCATTCTGCTTCCCCTCCAGGCTTCCCGCGAGGCTTCTTTCAGCGTGGTTTTACCCCAAGAGGACAGAGCGGAGGCGGTTGCTGTTGGAAAGCGGTTCGGTATTTGGTGTCGGGGCTCTGCGAGTCTCGGCTCAGCCTCGGTCTCCCTCCCGCGGTGGTGGGTCGGGGGGCAGCGATGCTGTTGGGGGGACAGGAGCCGCGTGGGGCTGCTGTCTCTGGGGCAGGTGGTTGTCCTTCGTCTGGTCAAGCCCAGCTCCACGCCCAGGGGACAGCTTTGCAGGTCCTCCTGCCCGTGCTCCGGCAAGGGAGGACGTCACCGTGCGCTGCTTAACCCCGCAGCCCTCGTTGCTTGTACCAAAAAATCACTTCAAAAGATGAGCCAGCGCTGATCTGGAGTCGCCGGTGAGCCTCGGACCCCACTAGAGCCCCCTAGGACCCCTCTAGGACCCCCAGGACACCTCTAGAGTCCCCTGGGACACCTTTAGGGCCTTCCAGGACCCCTCTAGAGCCTCACAGGACCCCTTAAGGACACTCAGGACCCATCTGGAGCAACCCAGGACCCCTCGAACCCCTCGAGAGCCCAATGTGACCCCTTAAAGGCCTTCCAGGACCCCTCTAGGACCCCTCTAGAGAATCCCAGGACCCTTCTAGGATCCCCAGGACCATCCTAGAGACTCCCAAGACTCCTTAAGAGACTCTCAGGACCTCTCTAGAGCCTCCCAGAACCCTTCTAGGACCCCCCAGGACCCCACCAGCGCCCCCTGGGGCCCTCTAGAGCCTTCCAGAACCCCTTTAGGGCCCCCAAGGACCCCTCCTAGACCACTCTGGGGCCCCCAAGACTCCCAAGGGCCCCTTTTGGGACCTCCAAGACCCTTCTAAACCCTCCCAGGAACCTTCTAGGACAGCCAGGACCCCTCTGGAGCCACCCTGGACCCCTGTAGGACCCCCAGGAGCCCTATAGAGCCCCCTGGGATGCCTTTAAGGCCTTCCAGGACACCTCTTGGACTCACAGGACCCCTTGATCCCCACATGACCCCTCCAGGATACATAGGACCACACGAGCTCACCCCCGGGACCCCCTAGAGCCTTCTAGAACACGTTTAGGGCCCCCCCCAGGACCCCTCTAGGTCTTTCAGCACCCCACTAGAGCCCCCCAGGACGCCTCTAGAGTCTCCTGGGACACCTTTAGGGCCTTCCAGGACCCCTCTTGGACCTGCAGGACCCCTCTAGGTCTTTCAGGACCTGACTAGAGGGGTCTTGGGTGGCTCTGGACTGTTCCTGAGGGTCCTAGATGAGTCCTGGTGGCTCTAGAGGAGTCCTGAGTGTCCTAGAGTGGTCCTGTGGGGCTCTAGAGGGGTCCTAGAATGCCTTGAAAGGGTCCCAGGGCAATCTTGAGGGGTCTTGGGGGTCCTAGAGGGGTTCTAGGAGGCTCTAGTTGGGTCCTGGGGATCCTAGAAGGGTCCTGGAAGGCCTTAAATGGGTCCCGGGGGATGTCATGTGGTCCTGGGAGTCCTAGAGGGGTCCTGGGTGTCTCCAGAGCGGTCCTGAGTGTCCTTGAGAGGTCCTGTGGGGCTCTAGAGAGGTCCTGCAGATCTAAGAGGGGAACTGGAAATCCCTAAAGGTGTCCCAGGAGATTCTAGAGAGGTCCTGGGGGTCCTGAGTGGCTCCAGAGAGGTCCTGGGGGGGCTGTCCCTCTGTCTTCATCCACCGACTCCTGTCCCCCTGTCCTTGTCCCTATGGCTCAGTCCCCTGTCCATGTCCCCTTGTCCCTGCCTCCACGGGCTGTCCCTATCCCCCTGTCCCCCTGTCCCTATTGGCCGTCCCTGTCCATCTGCCTCTGTCCCCCTGTCTTTACCCCCATGGCTCTGTCCCATGTCCCTGTCCCTGCAGGCTGTCTCTGTCCCTGTCTCCCTGTCCTCATCCCCCTGTCCCCCTGTCCCTGTCTCTGCTCCCCTCTCCCTGTCCCTCTGCCCCCCATCCTGTCTGCCCGCCCTGGCCCCTGGCCCCGCCCCTTTTCCCTCTCGCCACGCCCCTCCCTCTGCCCCGCCCATTTCCATCTGGCCACGCCCCCCAGTAGCCCTATGGTCTCTGGTTCCGCCCCTTTCGTGACGTCAATCCGGGGAAGAGGGCGGTGCCGAGAGGGTTCTCCCTGTGCCGGGGGGCGTGGCCTCGACCCGGCGCTCCGCCAATCGCCGCGCGCTGCCGGGAGGGGGCGTGGCCTGCGCCGCTTCCTGCCCCGCGCCCGGAGCTGCCGAGGTGGGACGGTGGTCTCGGGGATCGCCTCGAGGGTCCCTTTGGGGTCTCCCCTGGGGGTTCCCCAGGTGGGAGGCGTTTAGGGGCGCCCGCCGGAGCCCCTCGGGGTGCGGAGGAGCGGCCGGGGGTGTCCGTGGGGGTGACAAGGGAAGAGGAGGGGGGGATCCGTGGGAGGGGAGGGGGGTCCGGGAGACCCGTGCCGCTCTTCACCCCTTCCTCCCGCCCGCAGGACCACCGGCGCTGCCGGCCCGCGGCGCGCCCCCCGCCCAGCGCAGGCGAGACAGCGGGGGCCGCCCGGGCTGAGCCGGAGCGGAGGCGCCCGGGAGCCACCCAGGGGTCATCCGGGCTGAGCCGGAGCTAGGGGCACCCAGGAGCCACCCAGGGGTCATCCGGGCTGAGCCGGAGTGTGGGCACCCAGGAGCCACCCAGGGGCCACCCAGGGGTCATCCGGGCTGAGCCGGAGCCAGAGGCACCCAGGAGCCACCCAGAAGCCACCCAGGGGCACTCAGGAGCCACCCAGGAGCCACCCAGAAGCCACCCAAGAGCCACCCAGGAGCTACCCAGAAGCCACCCAGGAGCCACCCAGAAGCCACCCAGGGGCACCCAGGAGCCACCCAGGGGCCACCGGGGCTGAGCCGGAGTGTGGGCACTCACAGGAGCACCCAGGGGTTACCCACCGGGGCTGAGCCGGAGTGGGGCACCCGTGGCACCTCCGTGCTGCAGGCAGGTACGTGGGGTGCAGGGGTGGATGGATGTGTGGGCACTGGATTTTGTCCCCCTCCGCCCCCGGTGGTGCCGTGGCCGGAGGGGGCTGGTGGGACCCCTCCTGACCCCCCCTGTCCCCCAGCATGGCGCAGTGGCAGGAGGTGCAGAGCTTGGCCAACGCACACCTGGAACAGGTGCACCGGCTGTACGCCGACGCCGCGCTGCCCATGGTGGTGCGGCAGTGCCTCGCCGCCTGGATCGAGGACCAGAACTGGTAACGGGGGGCCGGGGCAGGGGGCTGTGCCGGCCGGTGCATGCCAGACCGGTGCTGAGCCCGCGGTGCCGCAGGCGCCAAGCGGCCGAGCCGCTCTCCTCCTCCGCCGCACGGATGCTCTTCCACTCGTTGCTGGCGCTGCTGGGCGAGCACCTGGGCAGCCCCGGGCTGGGCGACGAGGACTTCATGCTGAAGCACAACCTGCGCAAGGCTCGCCGCGATCTGCAGGTGGGGGCCGGGGCTGGGACTGGGGTGGCGGAGGTCCCTGCGCCCCACTGACCCCCCAGCCCCTCCGCAGGCCACGTTCGAGGAGCGCCCGGAGGAGTTTGCCAACCTGGTGGCCAACCTGCTGCAGGAGGAGCGCCGCATCCTGCGCCTGGGGCAGGCAGGGGGACAGGTAGAGCGGGGGGTGCGTCCCCCTCACCCCACGGCGCCCCACGGCTGCTGCCCGACACCCTGTGTCCCCGCAGGCGGGGGCCGCACCGGCACCCAGCCCAGCCCCGGAGAGCAACCCGGAGAGCAACCGAGAGCAGCAGATCCAGCAGCGCTTGGCCGAGTTCCGCACGGCCCTGCAGGTAACAGCACCTCCTGAGCCCCCCGGGACTCCCGGGGCTGCCCCCCCTCACTCCGCTCTGTCCGCAGGAGGCTGAACGCACCTTCCGGCACCTGGAGGAGCAGCAGGACATCTTTGACTTCTGCTACAAGGTGCATTACCTGCCGGGTAAGGCCCCATCCTGCCCGCCCCGGCCGCAGGTGCGGGACGGTGCTGCCCTGCGCCCTCCGTGTCCCCTCTGACCCCCGCACCCCCTCCCCGTAGGCGAGGACCGGACGAGTGACCCCGAGTACACGCGGCAGATCCAGGTGCTCCAGGCCAAGCTGCAGATCCTGGACCGGCAGCGGCGCGTGAGGAGGGCTCAGGGCTTGGCTTGGGGGGGGCCTCAGCCGCTCCCCTCACCCGCTGAAGCGTCCGTCTCTTTCCTCAGGAGGTGCTGGCGCAGCTGCAGCAGCTTTTGGGGCGCAGCGAGACGCTGCGGGACTTCCTGCTGCAGGAGCTGCAGGCGTGGCGGGAGCGGCAGCAGCGCGCCTGCCTGGGGGCACCCACCGACACCCACCTGCGCCCGCTGGAGACATGGTAGGACTGGGATGGGAGCGGGCTGGGGGGGGGCTGCCCTCAGCCCCTGCTGAGCCCCGTGGCGCCCGCAGGTTCACGGAGTTGGGCCAGGGGCTCTTCCAGCTGCTGCAGCTGCTGCGGGCGCTGTGGGAGCTGCAGCTGCAGCTGACGTACGAGAGGGACCCGCTGAAGGCTGAGACCCCACTGCTGGAGCGGCGGCTGAAGGAGCTGCTCACCTTCCTGCTGCAGAGGTGGGGGGCAGCGCAGGGGGGGGCTGGGGGCCGCGGCCGGGGCCGCCCTGACCCCCTCCTGCTGCCCCAGGGCCTTCGTGGTGGAGCAGCAGCCCTGCATGCCCAACGCCTGCAAGCGCCCGCTGGTGCTGCGCACCGGCAGCAAGTTCTCGGTGAGCGCCCGCCTGCTCGTCCGCCTCCAGGACCGCAACCACGACATGGAGGCCAAGATCCACATCGACAGGTCGGGGACCCCCCCGGGGAGAGGGACCCCATGTGCGGCCGAGGGGGGGTCCCAGGACACCCCTGACTTCCCGTTGTTTCTTGCAGGGATCCCCCCAAGATAAAAGGGTGAGAGCCGGGCGAGCGCTGGGCGCGGCGGGCAGGGTGTCCCCGGGGGGGTCCCGGCCCCCGACCCGCGCCATCGCTCTGCCCCACAGGTTTCGCAAGTTCAACATCCTGACGTCGAGCAGCAAAACGCTCGGGGCAGGGGACAATTCCAAGGAAGGGCTCGTCTGTGACTTCCAGTACCTGGTAGGGACCCCTGCCCGGTCCCTGGGGGCTCCGTGGGGCGAGGGACGGGGTGAGGACCCCCCACCCAGCTGACTCTGCCGCCCCACAGACGCTGAAGGAGCAGAAGGACAGCCGGACGGGCAAGGGCGGCAAAGGTGCCGGTGAGGTGGGTGTGGGGACCGTGGGGACAGGGTTGGCCGGTGCCGCGTGGTGCCCACGGTGCCGCCTCTGCGCAGGGTCCCCTGGCCGTGACGGAGGAGCTGCACCTCATCACCTTCACGCTGGCGTACAGCTACCGCGGGCTGGAGCTGGAGCTGGAGGTGGGGCTGGGGGGAGCCGGGGGGGGCTGGGGGAGGCCCGGGGGGGCGCTGAGGGCTGCCGGCCTGACCCCCACTGCCCCGCCAGACATCCACACTACCCTTCGTCATCATCTCCAACAACAACCAGCTCTCCAGCGCCTGGGCCTCCATCCTCTGGTTCAACATGCTCAGCAGCGACACTAAGGCGAGAGGGACCCCCTGGCCCTGCGTCACCCCCTCTGTCCCATCTCCCCCTGGCCTGGTCCCATCCCTGTTCCTTGCCCGGTCTCCCCTGGATCCTGTGCCAGGCTCCCTGTCCCCTGTCCCAGCCTTGTCCTCTGCTCCTCTGCAGGTCCCTGTCCCTGTGTCCCATCTCCATCCTGTGGGCCCTGTCCCAGCCCCATTGTCCCCTGGTTCCTGTCCCGTGGTCCCTATCCCTTTCCCATCTCCTGGTCCCACTTGCATCCCTGGTTCCTGTCCCATCCCTTGCACTGGTGCCCATCCCTCGGTCCCTGTTCCATCCCTGTCCTCTGCTCCCCGTCCTGTCCCAGTCCTCGCTCACCCGGTGTCCCACAGGAGCAGCAGTTCTTCTCCACGCCGCCGCCGGCACCGTGGCCCCGGCTGGCCGAGGTGCTGAGCTGGCAGTTCGAGAGCGTGGCTGATCGAGGCCTGAGCGAGCAGCACCTCCTCATGCTGGCCGAGAAGCTCTTTGGTGAGGCTGAGCACCAGCCCTGAGCCCCCCCAGGGCCAGGATGAGGCTGTGCCGCCCCCCTCACCCCACTGTTGTCTCCAGGCTCGAAGGCATCCCCGGAGAGCGCTCTGGCCTGGAACAAGTTCTCCAAGGTGAGCGATGCCAGTCCTGCCGTGGCCCCATTTCACCGTCCCCCCGTGGCCGTGGGCCCCTGGAGCACTGTCCCCCTGTGGTCCCTTCTCGCCTGACCCCACCCCATCATCATACCCCCTGTTGTCCCCCCTGTGGCCCCAACATCCTCCTGTCCCCCCTTGTCCCCCCCGTGGCCCCATTCTCTGTCCCCCCATCCTCCCTGTCTCCCCCATGGCCCCGTTCCCCCTCTCCCCCTCGGTCACCCCATCCCTCCTGTCCCCCCCCATCCCTCTGTCCGTGCTCACCCGCGTCTCCCGCAGGACGGCGCCTCCGGCTTCTCGTTCTGGGCTTGGCTGGATGGGATCCTGGGGCTGCTCCAGGAGCACCTCAAGCAGCTCTGGAAGGACGGGTAGGAGCAGGGCTGGGGGGGTCGGGGGGGGGCAGGGGCCGCGGGCGCTGACGCTGCCTCCCCCAGCCTCATCCTGGGCTTTGTGAGCCGGAAAAAAGAGAAGAAGCTGCTGAAGGGGAAGCGGACGGGGACATTCCTGATCCGATTCAGCGAGAGCATCCTCGGGGGGGTCACCTGCACCTGGGTGGAGCACCCCGAGAGCGGTGAGTGCTCCCACCCTGCGGTGCAAGCCCATCACCCTGGCCTCGAGCCGCCCTGCTGACCCTGGCTGCTCCCCACCCCTCAGGGGCCCCGGCTTTCCGGGCAGTGGTTCCCTACACCGCGGCCGAGCTGGCATCCCTGACGCTGCCCGATATCATCCGTGACTACCAGCTGCTGGTGGAGGAGAACATCCCCGAGAACCCGCTCCAGTTCCTGTACCCCGACACCCCTCGCGACGAGGCTTTCGGGCCGTACTACAGCCAGCGGCAGGACGGTACGGCGCGGCACGGGGCGGCACGGGGTGGCACGGCGTGGGGGGAGCGCCCGCCGCCACCGCCAACCTCTCCTCTCCCTCCCCAGGGAACCTGACGGAGCAGAAGAAATACCTGAACCGGCGTCTCATCCGTGTGTCTTCCAGGTGAAGCGGGGGACACCTCAGTCCCTCCGTGGCCCAATGGGAAAGGGGGACCTTCTCTCCCATAGCCTTATGTCCCCTGAGCTGAGCCAGATCCCATGTGTCTCCCTGCAGGCAGGCCAACGAGTCCTGGCAAACGGAAGAGGATTTGGTGACTGCCACTGAAAACCTGGAGACACTGCAGCTGCAGCCGAGTGGCCTGGGGACACGGCAGCCCCATGGCTTGGGGACACGGCAGCCCCATGGCCTGGGGACACGGCAGGTCATGTCTGGGAATCTGGGGATGCTGCAGCCCTCGAGCGCAGGGCCGCCGCCGGGGATGGCTGCGAGCCCAGGGTCGCTGCAGCCGGTGCCCCAAAGCCTGGAGCCACCGCAGCTGCCGCAGGGGCGATCGGGGGTCTCGGAGGTGCTGCAGCCAGGGGTGGGGGATCTGGAGCCGCAGGTGGTGCTGCAGTTGGTCACCTCGGGCCAGGGGATGCTGCAGGTGGGACCGGCGGGGGTGGGGACACTGCAGGTGATGCCTGGGGATACAGGGATCCTGCAGGCGGTGCCCCAGGACGTGGGGATGCTGCAGCCGCTGCCCAGGGACGTGGGGATGCTGCAGCCGGTGCCAGGGGCTGTGGAGCCACAGCTGGGTTCTGAGGCGCAGGGGATGCTGCAGCTGGTGTCCCAGGACACGGGGATGCTGCAGCCAGTGCCCAGGGATGCAGGGATGCTGCAGCCGGTGCCCCAGGATGCAGGGATGCTGCAGCCGGTGCCCAGGGATGCAGGGATGCTGCAGCCGGTGCCCCAGGACGCAGGGATGCTGCAGCCGGTGCCCCAGGATGCAGGGATGCTGCAGCCGGTGCCGGGGGCTGTGGAGCCACAGGTGGGCTCCGAGGCGCAGGGGATGCTGCTGGAGCTGAGGGACCTGGACCTGCTGCCTGGGAGCCCGGACATGCAGGAGCTCCTGCAGTCGCTGACGGAGCTGGAGCCGGGCTCGGGGACGCTGGGGACACTGGAGGCGGCAGAGCTGATGCCCGACATGTCAGAGACCATGGCCGGGGGGCTGGAGGGGCTGAGCCCCGAGCTGGCGGGTGAGTGTCGGAGCCGAGTTGGGGGGGGGGACAGGGGTGTCCCCTTGGCACTGACCTCTCCCTATCCCGCAGGCAAAGCTGCGCTCCTGGACCCCCACGACCCATTCCTGCCACAGCCCGAAGACGCATCCCTGCCCGTTATCAACTCCCTCTTTGCCGGTGCTGCCGACTTCCCACCGCTCCACATCGACGCCAGTGACTTCCAGTGACCCCCCCCGAGCCCTGTAAATAAACCCTTTCCCACCCCCGACCCGGACTGCGCGCGAGCTGCTCGTCTCCATCAAAGCTTTATTAGAAATCCATAAATACCCGAGATAAATAGGGAGCATCGCACATAAATAACCCCTCGGCCGGGAGGGGAATAAATAGTTGGGGGGGGGGGGCTGCAGGTGGGGGCTCAGCGGACGCTGGCGCTGTGGGTGAAGACGCGGCCCATGATGGCAGTGAAGGATTGGAGCCGCTGCAGCGCCAGGCGCCGCAGGAGCGGGTGGCTCCAGGCTCCGGTGGGTGCCAGCGGGTGTTGGGGTGCGCGGCCGTGCTCCTGCTGCGGGGAGAGCGGCGTTAGGGTGTGCGGGGGAATGGGGGCCTGGGGGTGTCACCCCTCCTGGGGGTCAGGGATAACGGGGAGAGCTCTGCGTGGGGACAACGCTGCAGCAGGACAGTCCTGCGCGGAGACAGCACCGCTCCAGGACAGCTGCACCCCTAAGCCTCACCCTACCTGTAGTGGCTCCTCGGGGACAGTTGTGCCCGTGCAGAGCTGTCCCTGCGTTATCCCTTCGCGCTGTCCCCCCCTGACACCCACCTGGACGAGGCCCAGCAGCTGGTCCATCACGGCCTCCAGCGGGCGAAGGTTGCGGTCGGTGATGTCGGAACCCAACAGGTCCCGGTAGTGCTGAAGCCCCTGCAGAATGCGCCGCAGGCAGCGCTGCGCGGAGCCGAGCATGAGACACGGACCCCCAAATCCCTCAGCAACCCCCTGTACACATCCCATGGCATCGCAGGATCTCCAGGCACCCCTGGGAACCCCAAACACATCCCTCAGCATCCTTTGGGACCCCCTGGGAACCCCAAACACATCCCTCAGCATCCTTTGGGACCCCCTGGGAACCCCAAACACATCCCTCAGCATCCTTTGGGACCCCCTGGGAACCCCAAACACATCCCTCAGCATCCTTTGGGACCCCCTGAGAACCCCAAACACATCCCTCAGCATCCTTTGGGACCCCCTGGGAACCCCAGACACATCCCTCAGCATCCTTTGGGACCTCCTGGGAACCCCAAACACATCCCTCAGCATCCTTTGGGACCCCCTGGGAACCCCAAACACATCCCTCAGCATCCTTTGGGACCCCCTGGGAACCCCAAACACATCCCTCAGCATCCTTTGGGACCCCCTGGACACCCATGGGTACCCTCAGCACCCCTGGGACCACCAGACACATCCATCGGCGTCCCTTGGGAATCCTGGGTACCCCCAGCATCTCTTGGGACCACCGAGCACATTGCTCAGTGTCCCCTGGGACCCCCCAAGCACATCCCTTAACATCTCTGGGATCCCCGGGACACCCCTGGGTACCTCTGCTGTCCCTTGGGACCACCAGGCACATCCCTTGGGACCACCAGGCACATCCCTTGGCATCCCCTGGGGCCACCAGGCACCCCAGGAAGCCTGGACACCCTTGGGCACCCCCAGCACCCCTCGGGAGCCCCAGACACCCCCCCCCTGAGCACCTCCAGGCCCCCCAGCCGCACTCCTGCACCCCCGATACCCCCAGTACCGTGTTGTTGGTGTCCAACGTAGAGGGGTCGCAGGCGTCGCTGCAGCGGATCCGGGGGGGCCAGTTATTGGGGTCCTCCTCGCTCAGCTGTGTCCCCTCCTGGCAGCGGCGGGGGTGGGGGGGGTCAGTGGGGTTCCCACGGCTCACACCCCCCCCAACCCCAGCACCGCGCCCTCGGAGCTCCCCTCCTGCCGGGATGTTCTGCATCCCGAGACCCCTGGGACTCTGCACCCTCAGGGCCCCCCCTTGTGCCTGGATACCCCAAATCCTTGGGGACCCCTGCACCCTCAGGGCCCCCTCTCGAGCCCGGATACCCCACATCCTCGGGGACCCCCGCACCCTCAGGTCTTCCCTCCTGCCGGGGTTCTCTGCACTCTGGGATCCCCGGGACCCCGCAATCTCGGGGATCCCTCCTGCCCGGATACACTGCCTCCCCATCCCCCGCAGACCCCCTGGACCCCGCAACCTCGGGGACCCCCGCACTCTTGGGGCTCCCTTCCTGCCGGGATTCTCTGCACCCCGAGACCCCGCATCCTCTGGATACTCCGCACCTTCGGGTCTCCCCTCCTGTCGGGACACCCCGGGACCCCGCATCCTCAGGGATCCCCGCACCCTCGGGGCTCCCCTCCTGTCAGGACACCCCGCATCTCTCGGTCCCCGCAGCCCCCCGGGACCACCGGCACCGCTTATCCTCAGGGACCCCCGCACCCTCAGGTCTCCCCTCCTGCCGGGACACCCCGCATCTCCCGGTCCCCTCAGATCCCCCCGGGACCCCGCAACCTCGAGGACCCCCGCACTATTGGGGCTCCCTTCCTGCCGGGATTCTCTGCACCTCCCGGTTCCTACAGGCTCCCGGGACGCCTGGCACTCTCGGGGCTCCCCTCCTGCCGGGATACCCCGCACCTCCCGGTCCCCGCAGACCCCCCGGGACACCCCGCATCCTCGGGGCTCCCCTCCTGCCGGGACACCCCGCATCCTCGGGGTCCCCCGCACCTTCGGGGCTCCCCTCCTGCCGACACACCCCGCACCTCCCGGTCCCCGCAGACCCCCGGGACCACCGGCACCGCTCATCCTCAGGGACCCCCGCACCCTCGGGGCTCCCCTCCTGCCGGGACACCGCTCATCCTCAGGGACCCCCGCACCCTCGGGGCTCCCCTCCTGCCGGGACACCCCGCACCTCCCGGTCCCCGCAGAGCCCCGGGGCCGCCGCCGAGCTCACCAGGTCCCGGTGGGGCTCTTTGAGCGCCGCCAGCCGCCGCGACAGCTCCTGGGAGAGGTTCCTGCAGGCGGCCCAGTCGGTGCGGGGCGCCGGGACCGGTGCCGGGACGGCGGGCGGCGGCGGCAGCAGCGCCGCGAGGCAGAGGCAGAGGCGGAGGAGGCGGAGCGGAGCCATCGCCGTCGGTGCCGCCACCGGCGCCCGCACCGGGCTCTTATGGGGCGGCGGCGGCGGTGGGGGGGGGGGGGGAATCCCCGGGGCAGGTGGCACCCGCCCCCCGTTACTGCGAAATCGCCGCCTCCCGCGAAAGCAGAACCGATACCGGGTCGGGGTCCCCGCGCTGCCGCCCCGCCGCCACCGGCCCCGCGCCGGGACGGGACGGGACGGGCAGGAAAACCCGGGGCAGTTCCTGGCGGCTCCGCGCCCGGAGGCACCGGACCCACCCCGGGACCCCCCCGCCCGGTGCCCCGGGACGGGGCGGGACCCCCGGGCTCCCTGGGGTCCCCAGTGTCTCCCAGTGTCTCCCAGTGTCTCCCAGTGTCTCCCAGTGTCCTCCAGTCTCACCTAATATCTCCTCCAGTAACTCCCAGTCCCCCTCCCGACGTCCCCCAGTACCTCCCAGTCTTCCCCAGTCCTCCCTCCGGTGTCCCCCGGTATCCTCCCGTCTCCCCCAGTGTCCTCCAGCCTCCCCCACTGTTCCCTGCGGTGTCCCCCGGTGTCCCCCAGTATCTCCCAGTATCCCCCAGTATCCCCCAGCATCTCCCAGTATCCCCCAGTGTCCCCCAGTGTCCCCCAGTATCTCCCAGTGTCCCCCAGTATCCCCCAGTATCCCCTGGTATCCCCCAGTATCCCCCAGTATCCCCCAGTATCTCCCAGCATCTCCCAGTATCCCCCAGTATCCCCCAGTATCTCCCAGTATCTCCCAGTATCCCCCAGTATCTCCCAGCATCCCCCAGTATCCCCCAGTGTCCCCCAGTATCCCCCAGTATCCCCCAGTATCTCCCAGCATCTCCCAGTATCCCCCAGTATCCCCCAGTATCCCCCAGTATCTCCCAGCATCCCCCAGCATCCCCCGGTATCCCCCAGTATCCCCCAGTATCCCCCAGTATCCGGCACACGGCAGCCGGGACGGCCCCGTCGGGGCGGGGGCTCCCCGTTCCCCCCCCGGTGCCCGCGGTCCGTGCTGCAATCGCGGCGGCCCCGGCGCTTACCGACCCGCGGCTGCCCCCGGCCCCCCGCTCTGCACCGGCACCGGCACCGCCGGGACAGGGACAACCCCACCCCCCCCAATGGCACCGGGACCCCTCGGCATCGGGACACCCCTCCGGGACTCCCCCTCAACGGCACCGGGACCGGGACCCTGGGACACGGTGGGACACGGTGGGACATGGTGGGACATGGTGGGACATGGTGAGACCCTGGGACATGGTGGGACATGGTGGGACATGATGGGACATGGTGAGACCCTGGGACATGGTGGGACATGGTGTGACCCTGAGACATGGTGGGACATGGTGGGACATGGTGGGACATGGTGGGACATGGTGAGACCCTGGGACATGGTGGGACATGGTGGGACATGGTGGGACATGATGGGACATGGTGAGACCCTGGGACATGGTGGGACATGGTGGGACATGGTGGGACATGATGGGACATGGTGAGACCCTGAGACATGGTGGGACATGGTGGGACATGGTGGGACCCTGGGACATGGTGGGACCGTGGGACACAGTGGAACATGGTGGGACATGGTGAGACCCTGAGACATGGTGGGACATGGTGGGACATGGTGAGACCCTGGGACATGGTGGGACATGGTGGGACATGGTGGGACATGGTGGGACATGATGGGACCCTGGGACATGGTGGGACATGATGGGACCGTGGGACATGGTGGGACATGGTGGGGCATGATGGGACCCTGGGACATGGTGGGACATGGTGGGATGGCAGAGAACCCTGTGATTCCCTGCAGGTGGGACACGAAGGGACTCCATGGGTGGGACCCCCTGGGACACTGAGGAAAGCTGTGGGACTCCACAGGGCATCAAGGGACGCGGTGGAACAGCATGGGACAATTAGGCACACTTCTTAAGCTGAGTGACACCAGCGGGCGTGGTGAGCGCCCATGGGACCCACTTTTTGGGTGCCCTGGGTGGGACCTTGAGGGACCCCGTGGGAGGGAGATGGTGGGACCTGCGAGATACGGAGGGACCTCATGGGATGCTGTGGGACACCAAGGGACAGCGTGGGACATTGCGGGGCACTTGGGGACACTTCGGAATCCCTTGAGGTGCCGGTGGATGCTGTGTGACATGGGCACGGGGAGAACCCGTGGGGTGTCAGGGGATCCCGAGGGACCCCATGGATGGGATCGGTGGATCCCGACAGCTCGGGGCCGCAGGAGCGGTCCTTTCCCCCGACCCCCCCATTCCCCGCTCCTCCGCATCCTGGGCGCGAACCCATCCCCGGCGAAACGGCCCCTTTGAGCCTTTTTGTCCCCCGCGCCACGCCGTACGGCTTCGTCCCGCCTCCCTCGGGTGCTGATTGGCCCGCGGGAACTCTTCGGGCTCTGATTGGTTCTCTCCCGGCGCGCTGCGCTCCCATTGGTCTAGGCGGGTTTCCCGGGCGGAAGCGCGGGGGGTGCGGTTGCCGTAGCGGCGGCGGCGGCCCCGGAGCGTGGCCCGGCGGGGTCTGCCCGCGGCTGCTCGGTAACGGGAGCTTGCGGGTGGCGGCGGTGACACCGGGGCTGGCGGGCGCGGAGCTGTGGCCCGCGCTCACTGTGAGCGCTGCCCCTGCGGCTCCCGGGCGGGGTCCGGGCAGGGCTGTTGGGGGTCCCGGAGCTGCCAGCGCCGGTTCCACCCCCGCGCTCTGAGTACCGGGGCCGGTGGTTCCGAGCGCCGGTGGTTCTGAGCGCCCGGTGGCTCCGAGCGCCCGGTGGTTCCGAGCACCGGTGGCTCCAAGCGCCTGGTGGTTCTGAGCTCCCGGTAGTTCTGAGCGCCCGGTGTCTTTAAGCGCCCGAGCATCCGGTGGCTCCGAGCACCTGGTGGTTCTGAGTGCTGTCTCTGTTCTCTTTCCATTCCCAGGGGCGACGTTGGTTCTCACCATGAATTACGAGAGCCTGGACCCCTCCCTGGCCGAGTATGCACCCCCCCTGCACCCCACTCTGGATCCAGTCCTGGATGCCCACCTGGCTCCCAGCCTGCTGCAGAACGTGGAGCTGGACCCCGACGTGCCGCTCGACGGGATGGCGGTGCCCGACTCCGTGCACCTCTTGGAGGGCATGTACAGCGAGCTGCACACCGCCGTCTCCGAGGTCGGCGTCCCCGTTGCTGCCTCCCACTTCGACCTGCACGAGGAGATGCTCTGGGTTGGGAACCATGGGGTAGGTGCTGGGCCAGGAAGGATCTGGCCTGCCCACAGCGCTCCGGCTGCCCGGAGCCAGGGCCCGGTGGCCATGCAAGAATTGTGGTTTGGTGTGGGCTCAATCCGGAGCATCAAGCTCAAACCAGAGCTGTGCAGAGCTCCAGGCTGGCAGCTGCCGATGCACCTCAGAGCATCAGCCTCTGAGTGTTTCCCAGGCAATTTTGCCACCCCAACGTGCAGGGCTGCTGGTGCTTTTGGTGCTTTGCTCCCATCCAACTTCCCTGAAAAGGAAAAGTCTGAACACTTGCACAGTTCAGAGTCTGTGGGGGGCAGGAATCGGGGCCGAGTGCCTGCCTCGGCCCAGGAGCCGGCGCAGGGCAAAGTGGGGTTTACCTGTGGCACATCTTAGTGAAGCCAGGGTGGATCATGACAATCCCATCTCTGACTGGTTTTAGGGCCACGCCACCTCTTTCTTCGGCCCAACACTGGAGCGATATTCCTCTTTCCAAGTGAACAGCAGTGACGACATCCGCCAGATCCAGAGCCTGGAAAACGGAGTCCTTTTCCTGACCAAAACCAACCTGAAGTACATGTCACGAGGCGGCCTCATCATTTTTGACTACCTGTGAGTGCTTTCCCCTGGCCACACGTGGCCATGCCAGCTCACCCCAGTGATGTGGGAGGTGGTCCCGGCCCCTCTGCTGGCTGCGAAAAGGGAGATCCGGCAGAGGGTGAGGGCAGAGCCTCTGTCCCTTCCTCACTGCCTCTCTGAGTTGGGCAGGAGTGCGAGGACTGTTCTCTCTCCTGCAGCATGGACGAGTCTGAGGACATGCACAGCCTCCTGCTGACGGAGAGCAGCACGCTGCTCGTGGCAGGCCTGCAGAACCACGTCCTGGAGATTGACCTCAATACTGTCCAGGAGACACAGAAGGTATGGCTGGGCTCATGGCTGCTCTCTGCTGCAGGAGGTGCGGTGTTTTGGGACTCAGCCCTGCTCCTCTCCTTCCCAGTACACTGTGGAAGTTCCTGGTATCACCATCATGAGGCAATCGAACCGCTTCTTCTTCTGTGGGCACACCTCAGGGAAGGTAATGCCAGCCTTGTCCTACCTGCAGCCCTGCTTGTGCTCACCTTCCCTCTGGGATGCCCTGGAGCTGGCATCCTGCTTGTCCCAGAGCTGGAGAAACTCCCGAGTAGCCGGCAGCTGCCTGCATGGCACCCAGCCCTGCTGTCTCGCCCTCCCAGGTCTCCCTGCGCGATCTGCGCACGTTTGTGGTGGAGCATGAATTCGATGCCTACTCGGGCAGCTTGTCTGACTTCGACGTCCACGGGAACCTGCTGGTGACCTGCGGCTTCTCCAGCCGGATGAACGGCCTCGCTTGCGACCGCTTCCTGAAGGTGTACGACCTGCGCATGATGCGGGCCACCACCCCGCTGCAGGTCCACATTGACCCCTTCTTCCTCCGCTTCATCCCCACCTACACCTCCCGCTTGGCCATCATCTCCCAGACAGGTGCGCTCCATCCCCTTGGTTCCGCTCCCCCGGTGGGAGCAGGGCAGCACTCCTGGCACCCCTCTAGGCTCCGGGTCAATTCCGAGTGAGATGGAGGAGGCTGCATGCTGCCCTGCCGCTCTGCTTCCCTCTCGCACAGGCCAGTGCCAGTTCTGCGAGCCCACCGGCCTCGCCAACCCCGCTGACATCTTCCACGTGAACACTGTCGGGCCGCTCATCATGACTTTTGACGTCTCGGCCAGCAAGCAGGCGCTGGCCTTCGGTGACTCCGAGGGCTGCGTCCACCTCTGGGCCGACTCCCCTGAGGTCACCTTCAATGCCTACTCCCGGGAGACCGACTTTGCCTTGCCCTGCATGGTGGACACGCTGCCCCACCTGGACTGGAACCAGGACCTGGTGCCGCTCTCCCTCATCCCGGTGCCGCTGACCAACGATGCCCTGCTTTCCGACTGGCCTGCGGCCAACTCCGCCCCAGCGCCCCGGTAATTGCCCAGTCTCTCCCAGTGAAAAGCTGGTCCTGGCAGAGTTCTTCTCCTTCCCTGGCTCTTCAGACTGGGAGAAGTGGCCCTGTTGCTCCTCGGCCTCGTGCAGCTTTTCTTCATCCCACACCCTGTGGAACACAAGATGAGTTTCCCCATGATGGAGCTCAACCACTGGGCAGGTCTGAGGGAGGCAGGGCATGGCCAAACCTCCATCTTCCCAGGGCGGAGATCCCGGTGGGATCCTGGCTGTGTTCTCCCTGTGTGGAAGCCATGGACCGGTTTGGATGGAGCTTTGAGCCCCCTGGGCCAGGTTGGATGGGGCTTTGAGCCCCCTGGGCCAGGTTGGATGGGGCTTTGAGCCCCCTGGGCCAGGTTGGATGGGGCTTTGGGCCCCTGGACCAGGTTGCATGGGGCTTTGACCCCCCTGGACCAGGTTGGATGGGAATTTGAGCCCCCTGGGCCAGGTTGGATGGGGCTTTGAGCCCCCTGGGCCAGGTTGGATGGGGCTTTGAGCCCCCTGATGCAGTGGAAGGTGTCCATGCTTGTGGCAGGGGATGGAACTGGATGGGCTTTGAGTTCCCTTCCCACCCAAACCATTCCAGGGTTCTCTGAAACTTCTGTTTTCCCTCTGCCTGAGCTCTGTCTGTGGCATGGCCACTGAGTCGTGGTGCAATTTGCAGGCGAGCCCCTCCGGTAGATCCTGAGATTCTACGCACCATGAAGAAAGTGGGGTTCATCGGCTATGCCCCAAACCCAAGGACCAAGCTGCGCAACCAGGTACCCACTCTCGGGAGGGGATCGCGTGGGGTCTGCAGTTTGGTGGGGATGCAGCTCTTGCTACACGTGGAACGCCTCGGGGCTTTCTGCAAGGCTCGAGGCAAGGGAGAGAGATGAAATTCTCCGTGTAGTTTGGAGGGAACGGAGTGAGCCAGCTCTGGGCAGGGCTGGATCTCCACCTCAAGCCAGAATCCCAGCTCTATCGATACCGTGCTCTGTGCGGGGGAGGTTCGGAAGCTTATGGCACGTCCCTCGCCCTTGGGAAAACACAGCCGCATTTTGCCCTTGCCCGCAGCACTGCTGTAGTTTCCCACAGCGATAAGTCCCTTGTAATAAGGAAGGTGTGGAGGCCTCGTGCAGGTTCAGGGAGGGCCCCTCTCCCTTCTGGTTTATTCCTTTGCTCATTTGGGGAGGCAGGAAAGCCCAGGAGCTGCTTGTCTGAGTGCGTGGTGCTTCGCTTCGCCCCAGGGTTCAGCTGCTCGTTCCTTCTCTTCCCCCTTGCAGATTCCCTATCGGTTAAAGGAGACGGACAATGAGTTCGACAGCTTCAGCCAAGTCCCCGAGTCACCCATTGGGCGGGAGGAGGAGCCACACCTCTACATGGTGGCCAAGAAGTACAGGAAGGTAGTGGCCGTCCTGGGCTGCTCTGGGCTTTGTGAGGGCTGGCTGGGGGTCCCCTGGCTGGGGGTCCCCTGGCTGGAGGTCCCCTGGCTGGGGGTCCCCAGGCTGGGCTTGCCAGGGTCGAAGGACCTGCCTGGGTCCAGGCACTGCCCACCTCTTTGTGGGGAACGTTTCTCGGTGTCCCCCATGGCACAGGAAGGTGTCGTTTAGCACCTCGTATCTCTGCTCAGGTCACGATCAAATATTCTAAGCTGGGGCTGGAAGATTTTGACTTCAAGCATTACAACAAGACGCTGTTTGCAGGCCTGGAGCCCCACATCCCCAACGCCTACTGCAACTGCATGATCCAGGTGGGAGACAGCGCAGCCTGGCCCAGGCCACCGCAGCCATGGCACCTTTCCCGACCGCTCTGTCTCTCCAGGTGCTCTATTTCCTGGAGCCGGTCCGCTGCCTGGTGCAGAACCACCTGTGCCAGAAGGAATTCTGCCTGGGCTGTGAGCTGGGCCTGCTCTTCCACATGCTGGACCTGTCCCGAGGAGACCCCTGCCAGGTCTGTGGGGCGCCCGGGCGTGACGTGAGGCCGGTCTGGGCTGCCTGGGAGGGTCAGAGGGGTCGCAGAGGAGCAGGAGCTGGGTGGTGGCATCAGCCAGCGTGGAAACTCCTGTCACTTGACCTCGGTGACATTCCACTCTTGCTCCATCCCCAGGGAAGCAACTTTTTGCGGGCTTTCCGCACAATCCCAGAGGCTTCGGCGCTGGGGTTGATCCTGGCTGACTCGGACGAAGCCACGGGGAAGGTGAACCTGGGGCGACTGATTCAGAGCTGGAACCGTTTCATCCTTACTCAGCTGCACCAGGAAACCCAGGAGCAGGAGGGACCACAGGCGTATCGAGGGGCTGGCAGCAGGTATGGCCGTGACTGGGGCCTCGGACGGGAAGAACCAAACCAGGAAGGAGGTCCAGCTCCCAGAGGCCCAATCCATCCCTCAGGAAGGAGCTTTCTTGCCACCCTGAGGGCTGTGTGGGAGCACATGGGTTTGAACCCTGTGCTGAAGCCCCGTCCCTCCTAAGTCTGCTTGGTGGGTGAGGGCTGCGCAGAGGGCTCCGGCTTCGAAATCCCAATGGCTTCATTCCCCAAGAGCTGCTGGAATCTGGGTGCCGGCACCAAATGGGCTGTGTGCAGCCTGGGATGTGTGGGTCCGCAGCGCAAAGCCTGCCATAGGATCCATTGCTGGGATCCTGCTCACCCCACTGCTCTCTTCCTCCAGCAGCTTTGGGTCCTCGGGGGACTCGGTGATCGGGCAGCTCTTCAGCTGCGAGATGGAGAACTGCAGCATGTGCCGCTGCGGCAAGGAAACCGTCCGCGTCTCCTCCACGCTGCTCTTCACCCTCTCCTACCCCGAGAGCACTGGTAATGGCCAGGGGCACGTTGGGCACCGCTGCGTTTCCGTAGCCGGGCAGGGTTTGTTGTCCGTGTGGAGGAGCCTCACAGGACAGACACCTGCAGCGAGGGGTTCCTGCGGGGCATGGCCCGGCTGTGGCAGACCCCGTGGTTTAGTGGTGGGTTTCCACCCAGCCGAGCTTTTGGTTACAGAAAGGCAGATTTGGGGGTTGACTTTCTCGCTGGTGGTTGTGAGGAAAACCCCAGAGGTTTGGCTGAGCTAACTCGGTGAGATTTGTGTGTTGGGAGGTGACGTTATTCTCCCTTCTCCCTACAGAAAAACCAGTCAAAGATTACGAGTTTGCCCAGATTTTAAAACGAAGCATCTGCTTAGAGCAGAACACGCAGGCCTGGTGCGAGAACTGTGAGAAGTATCAGCCCACGGTGAGGCTGGGAGCGGGTGGGAGGACGTTGGGCTACAGGGGGGCTCGGGAGAGGGCTGCGAGTGCCCCGAGCCGGGGCAGTTTCTCCATTAGTCAGTGGGGAACCTCCCGAGCGGATGCTGGGGATTCGGTTCCTGGCCTGCATGGTGAGCCGGAGTGGCGTGGGGTATTTCCTGGGCTGCACGAGCACTGGAACGTGTCTCGCAGGTCACGCGGATCCCAGCTGAATCGTCCCCAGGATAGAGGGCAGAGGGAGAGCCCCCGGGGAGCTGAGCTGCGTCGGGGGGGGACAGCCGGCTCCCTGCCCCTTTACCCTCGTGGTCCCTCTGGCTACCGGGAACGTGGCCAGGCAGCAGAGAGGAAGCGCTGCCGGCAGGGGCGTTGGAGGAGGGAAGAGGGCAGCAGGTGCCACGTCGGTTTTGAGCCTCACCGGGTCTCTCAGTGCTGTCTGGCTGCCGTCTCTTGCTCTCTCCACAGGTCCAGACTCGGAACATCCGCTGCCTGCCGGACGTCCTGGTCATTAACTGTGAGGTGAACAGCTCCAAGGAGGCAGATTTCTGGAAGACGCAGGCTGAGGTGGGGTGGCCACGCTGGGGCGGAAGCAGGCTTGTTCTCCCGGCACGCAGGTGTGCTACGTGCCTGGCTCTGCGGAGGGGTCCTCGCTCTGGTCTCACTGTCTCTGTCTCTCGCTCTCCACCCGAGTGTCACCCCACTTTGTTCACAGAGGACACGGTATTTGGTCATGGTTGTAGAGCGAGTCGTGCATTTGGAGGTGGAAAAGACAAGATCTGCTGCCGTGGCAAAGTTGACGGGACTGCACTCTGTCAACTGTGTCCTTTCCCCATCTCTCCCGGACCCCGGAGCAGCACGGCAGTGCCCGCTTCCCTGAGCGCGAGCCCGGCAGGGAGCGGGCAGACTGTTGGGTTTCTCTCGCTGTCTTTTACCCTGTCTCCGACTTTAAAGTCCCTGTCTTTTCCCCACTGCTGGCCTGGCCGTCACCCATGTGTTCCCAAGCCCAGGCTGTGTCTCTGCGCTGACGCTTGCCTGTGTTTTGTTGCCAGTATGCCTTTCAGAGAGCCATGATGAAGAGAGGAGGCTTTGACATCACCAAAGGCAAAGAAATCTCTCTTGGAGAGTGGTAGGTGACTGTTCCTGCCTGGTGACGCTGAGCAGTGATGACTTCCAAGCCATTCTCTGGGCTTTGGAGAGCTCGAGGATGTTTTTTCATTTGATAAAAGCAGCCTCTCAGTACTGAAAGGGGTTCCAGGAAAGCTGGGGAGGGGCTTTTTTATCAGGGGGTGCAGGGACAGGACGAAGGGGGAATGGTTTTGAGCTGAAAGAGGGGAGATTGAGATGAGACGTTGGGAAGAAATGTTTTGCTTGAAGGTGGGGAGGCCCTGGCCCGGGTTGCCCAGAGCAGTGGGGGCTGCCCCATCCCTGGAGGGGTTGAAGACCAGGCTGAATGCCCTGGGACCCCGTGTCGGCCCTTTTGGCTGGGAAAGGTGGTTGGCTGTGCTCCAGGCAGCTGTGGGGTGGCGACGTGGCCCTGGTCTGCCCTTTCTGTCCAGCGGAAGGTTTTGGATTAGCCTGGTTTTTGGTGGGGATGCTGTCCTGAACAACATGTGCCTCCCTCCAGCTTGGTCTTCCCTGATTCTCCATGCAGGAAAGAGCTGGGGAACCCCAACATGGGGCACTCGTATCCGTCTGTGGAGGAACTGAAGAACATTTGGATCCCCTACGCCATCAAGATGAGGTTGACCAAGAGCAAGGAGCTGGATGTCTGCAACTGGAGCGAAAATGAAGAGGTAAAGGCTTGTGAGATCCTTCTGGGGCTCTGTGGTTGTGTGCACGTGGGGCTGTGGGAGAAGAATGGCTTCAGAACCGCTTTCTGCTGGGGGTGTGTGGGGAAGAGATAACGAGGCTGTCTCAGAGATGCCTTGGGTAAGCACAGAAACCTTGAGGCTGGCAGTGAGACGGCGCGTCTGAGCCCTGGGGGTTGGAATGGAGGCCTGGGAGCTGCCTGGCAAAGCGACGGGGCTCGGACATTTCCCCGGCACGGGTTCCTTCGGCAGCTGAGCCCAACTGACGACCCCGACACAGTCTACATCTATGATCTGATGGCCACCGTCGTCCACATCCTGGATTCCCGCACCGGGGGCAGCCTGGTGGGGCACATCAAGGTGGGAGAGACCTACCACCAGAGGAAGGAGGTGAGTCCCCACGGGACGGGATGTGTGCTCTCCTGCCAGCAGCCACCGTACCCACAGCTCCCGGGGAGTCCTGCCTTGCCCATGGCTTGCCTGGGAATCGGGTCATTCCATGGACCCATTCCTGGGTCTCGGAATCAGGTGTCGAGCTCCTGGCTGAAGGTGCCAGGCAGCCCTGATGGGCTCAGTGCTGCTCGGGTGCTGTGCGGGAGGGAAGGGCTGGAGAAGCGCTCCCCACTCTTATTCAGGCCAGTTCCTCCTGGTCACAGGCACGTTGCCAGCAGGTCCCTGTGCTTCCAGGTAAGGCCCAGGACGTCATCTTCCACCCTGAGGACGTGGGGCTGCTCTGGGCAGTCCTGTTGGGTGGAGATGCCCAAGCCAGGAGTTCCCAGAGTTGTGTCAGGGCTGCATCCCTGTCTCTTATCTGTTGCGTCTCCGCGGAGTTTTGGTTGGGAGTCGGGCAGAGACCGTGCCTGTCCAGCCCAAGCGCTTCACGTACACATCGTCACCACCCAGGCCAGCAGGGATTTCCCCACAGTGTCCCAGGAAGGGCGGGAGTTCCCACATGGCATCGTCACACCCCGCTTTCCCTGGTAGCCGGGTAGAGGAGTCATTGCACCAGCCTGGGGGGGCCCCTAAGGCGGTGCCTGCGCCTCTCCTGCAGGGAGTCACACACCAGCAGTGGTACCTCTTCAACGACTTCCTCATCGAGCCCGTGGATAAGGTGAGCGCTCTGGGCTGTGCTCTGCCTGCCGAGGCCACGGGCACCCCTCGGCGAGGGGGGCTTTCCCGCTGCAGGGAGGAGCACCGTGCCCCACGCCGGGCTGTGTGTCCCCCCTGCAGTGCGAGGCGGTGCAGTTTGACATGAGTTGGAAGGTGCCGGCGATCCTGTACTACGCCCGGAGGAACCTCAACGCCAAGTACAACCTCGTCAGTGAGTGTCTGGGGTGGAAGTGGCTGCGCGGCCAGCGGCGCCGGCTCGTGGCTCATCTCCCTTCCCCTTTTCCTTCAGTCAAGAACCCCATCGAAGCCAGCGTGCTGCTGGCAGAGGCCTCCTTGGCTCGCAAGCAGCGCAAGTGCCATGCAACTTTCATCCCCCTCATGCTGAGCGAGATGCCGCAGGCGGGTGACCTGGTGGGGCTGGATGCTGAGTTTGTCACGCTGAACGAGGTCAGGGGACAAAGGGATGGAGGGTCAGGGGGATGTGGCAGCCTCTCTGGGTGTGCCCACTCCCCGTAGGGATGGCAGGAGCTGTTGGTCACTGAGCTCTCCTTTCCCGTCACAGGAGGAGGCTGAGCTTCGCAGCGACGGGACCAAATCCACCATCAAGCCCAGCCAGATGTCGGTGGCGAGGATCACGTGCGTGCGCGGACAGGGCCCTAACGAGGGCGTCCCCTTCATTGATGACTACATCTCCACCCAGGAGCAGGTACGGGGCTCCCACCTGGCCTCACGCAGCTCCCAGCCCCGCAGGGAGGACACAGACCCCTCTGCGTCCCATGCTACGCGGTGGCACCCACAATAGTGACAGCACTTCCTGGGGTGCGGTCTGGGGGGGCGAGGAGGGGGCAGACCCCAGCGGCCGAGGCCGATGGGATGGCGTTCTGCAAGGCTGAGTGTCAGGTCCTGCACTTGGGCCACGATAACCCCAGGCAGCACTCCAGGCCTGGGGAAGAGTGGTTGGAAAGGTGCTCAGCGGAAAAGGATCTGAGGCTAAAAACGAGCCAGCAGTGGCCAAGAAGGCCACCAGCGCTTGGCTTGTATCAGCCATGGGGTGGCCAGCAGGAGTAGGGAAGGGATTGTCCCCTTGTGCCCGGTGCTGGTGAGGCCGTGTTTTGAATCCTGGGTTCAGTTCTAGGTCCTTCACTCCAAGAAAGACCTCGAGGGGCTGAAGCACATCCGGGGAAGGAAATGGAGCTGGGGAAGGGGATGGAGAACAGGGATTGTGGGAGCAGCTGAGGGACCTGAGAGGAGTTTGAGCTGGAGGAGGCTGAGCCGAACCTCATTGCTCTCTGCAGCTCCTGGAAAGGACTCTGGATTAGGTGGGGTCGGGCTCTTCTCCCAAGTAACAAGTGATGGGACGAGAGGAAGTTTAGGTTGGATATTGGGAACAGTTCCTTCACAGAAAGGGTTCTCGGGTGCTGGCAGAGGCTGCCCAGGGCAGCAGTGGAGCCCTCACGCCTGGAGGGGTTCAAAAGCCGTGGGGCTGTGGTGCCCAGGGTCAGGGGCTGCTGCTGGAGCTGGCGGCGCTGGGTTAAGGGTTGAGGTCGATGATCTTAAAGGTCTTTTCTACCCTTAACGATTCTGTGGTTCCCTGATTCTCCCGGCCCTTCTCCCCTTGCAGGTGGTGGATTACCTGACCCAGTACTCGGGGATCAAACCGGGAGACCTGGATGCCAAGATCTCCTCCAAGCACCTCACCACGCTCAAATCCACCTACCTGAAGCTGCGCTTCCTCATTGACGTGGGCGTCAAGTTTGTGGGCCACGGGCTGCAGAAGGACTTCCGTGTCATCAACCTCATGGTGACAGCAGCGGGGGGCGGCGGTGGGGCCCTGGTGGGGGGCTGCCAGGGGGGTACGGCTCTGGTGGCAGCGGTGAGGGGCTGATAGGGGGGCCACAGGGCTTGGTGATGGGGCTCACGGTGCCCCCTTTTCTTCGCAGGTGCCCAAGGACCAGGTGATTGACACCGTGTACCTGTTCCACATCCCGAGGAAGAGGATGATTTCCCTGCGCTTCCTTGCCTGGTATTTCCTGGGTCAGTGGCCAAACTCTCAGACTTAGGGGGCAGATCCCCCTGCCCGAGCATCCCTTCCAGCCCCTTCCCCTCACTGTTTTCTCTCTCAGACCTGAAGATTCAAGGTGAGACCCACGACAGCATAGAGGACGCGCGCACAGCGCTGCAGCTCTACCGCAAGTACCTGGAGCTGAGCCCACAGGGCGCCGAGCCCGAGGAATTCCGCAAGGTGCTCAAGGCGCTCTACGAGAAGGGGCGCAAGATGGACTGGAAGGTGCCCGAGCCCGACAGCCAGAGCAGCCCCAAGCGTAAGGCTCTGCCCCAGCCCCCCTGCAGCTCCCCATAGCCCCCCCGTGTCCTCCTGTGCCCCTTACAGCTCCCTGCACCTCCTACAGCCCTCACAACCGCTCGTGTCCCCCAACAGCCCTCTCTGCACCTCCCGCAGACCCCCCTAACCCCCTGTGCCCCTCTGATGTCCTGCAGCCCCCCAACAGCCCTCTCTGCACCTCCCGCAGACCCCCCTAACCCCCTGTGCCCCTCTGATGTCCTGCAGCCCCCCAACGGCCCTCTCTGCACCTCCCGCAGACCCCCCAGCTCCCTCTGCATCTCCTGCAGCCCCCTGTGCATCTCTTGCAGCCCCCCAACAGCCCCCTCTGCACCTCCTGCAGACCCCCATAGCCCCCTGTGCATCTCCTACAGTCCTCCCAGCCCCTCTTGCAGCCCCCTGTGCCCCTCCTGCAGCCCCCCCATAGCCCCCTGTGCCCCTTCTGCAGCCTCCCCAGCCTGCTCTGCCCGTCCTGCAGCCCCCCCATAGCCCCCTGTGCCCCTCTTGCAGCCCCCCCAGCCTGCTGTGCCCCTCCTGCAGCCCTCCCCAGCCTGCTCTGCCCCTCCTGCAGCCCCCCACCTTCTGCAGCTCCCCCAGTGCCCCTCCCCTCTGCCCCTGTGCGCCCCCCCATTCCCCCCAGTTCCCTGTGTACTTTGTGCCTCCCCCCGTTGTCTGCAGCCCCCCCTCCCCGCCCTCTATAGCCCCTTCTGCCCCGCAGCCCCCCCCCAGCCTCCTGTGCCCCCCCTGACCCCCCTGTCTCCGGCAGATGGGGCCGTGTACCCCCCCGTGCTGGCCCTGTGACCAGACCCCACGGCCCCTGCGGGAGGCGGACACGCGTGGAACGGGAACCAGCAGCGAGGACGGGGGCTGTCCTCGACCCCCCCGGGGCCCGGTGCCCCGGGATGCCCCTCTCCCTGCCGGTACCGGGAATCACTGCCCCCCCCTTCCTTCCCTGCCATCGCCCGCCGGCCCGGGCACCCTCATAAAGCAGCCTCGGACACCGGCGCCGCCGTCTGCTGCTTGGCTCCGGGAGTCGGGAACGGCACCGGGACACGGCGGCGGGGATGGGAGGGACCGGGGACTGGGGGCTGACACCGGGGCTGTGGTGGGAAGGAGTGGGAGCGTTTACCGGGCACAGGGTCGGAAGAACCGGGGGGTGGGAGGGGCTGGGGCTGAAACCCGGACCGGTGTCGGGGCCACGGCGGGGCTGAAGCCGGTTCGGGCGGGGAGAACCGGGGCCGGTGTCGGGGCCACGGCGGGGCTGAACCCGGGTCGGGCGGGGAGAACCGGGGCCGGTGTCGGGGCCACGGCGGGGCTGAAGCCGGGTCGGGCGGGGAGAACCGGGGCCGGTGTCGGGGACACGGCGGGGCTGAAGCCGGGTCGGGCGGGGAGAACCGGGGCCGGTGTCGGGGACACGGCGGAGCTGACACCAGTGACACGGCGGGAGGAGCGCTGCTGGCAGCGGGGCGGGGGCGGAGCGCGGCGATACAAGCCCCGCCCCGGTGGGTGTGGTTTGTATAGCCCCGCCCCCAGGGCCTAGCGCCACGCGGACGGGGTCCTGCAAGCGCGGGGTCCTCGCGCACTCCCGGGGCTGCCCTGGGCGCTGCCTGAGCCGGGACGGCCTCCGCGCCACGGCTCCGGGAGCCACCGCGGCCGCTCCGACCGGTCCCGCCACCCCCGCCGGGCCCGGCCGCTGCCCTCTCCGGGCGGTTCCTCCTCGCGGCGGGGCGGGCGGCGGGGCGCGCCGGGACAGGCGGCGGCGGGGGCGGCCCCCGGGCTGGTGGCGGAGCGGGAAAGCGGAGCGGTACGGGGGTCCCGGCCCTGTGGGGTACGGGGCTCCGCAGGGACTGTGGGCTCTGTCTTATTGGGGAGGGGCTCGGGGGGACGCTCTGGGCTGAGCCCCATAGAGGAGGGGGCTTTAGGGGTGGCTGTGGGCTGAGCCCCATAGGGTTGGGGGCTTCTGGGAGTCTCTGGGCTGAGCCCCAAACAGGAGGGGGCTCTAGGGGTGGTGTGTGCTGAGCCCCATAGGGGAGGGGGCTCTAGGGGTGGCTCTGGGCTGAGCCCCATAGGGGAGGGGGCTCTTGGCTGAGCCAAATACAGGAGTGGACTCTGTAGGGGCTGTGGGTTTTGTCTTATTGGAGAGGGTACTGGAGGGGGGTTCTAGGCTTGGTCCCATAGAGGAGGCGGCTCTGGACTCTGTCTTATTGGGTAGGGGGCTCTGTAGGGGCTATGGCTTCTGTATTTTTGGGGAGGGGCTCGGGGGGGGGGGTAGCTCTGGGCTTGGCCTTATAGGGGAGTGGGCTCTATAGGGGCTCTGAGCTCAGCCCCATAGGGAATAGGGCTCTTGGGGGACTCTGGGTTCAGCCTCATAGGGGAGGAGGCTCTATAGGGGCTGTGGGTTCTGTCTTATTGGGGAGGGGTCTTGAGGGGGCCCTGGGCTCGGGCTCTTAGGGGAGGAGGCTCTAGGCTTTGTGTTACCTGGGGGGGGGGGGGGGGGGTATGGGGCAGGGGCTTTGTAGGGGTTATGGCTTCTGTCTTATTGAGGAGATGACTGTGGTGGGAGCTCTGGCCTTGGCCTTATAGGGGAGGGGCCTCTATAGGGGCTTTGAACTCAGCCCCATAGGGGAGAGAGCTTTGTAGTGGAGTCTGGGTTGAGTCCCATAGCAGAGGGAGCTCTGTCTTATTGGAGAGGGGGCTCTACAGAGGGCTCTGGGCTCAGCCCCATAGGGGAGGGAGCTCGAGGGGGTTGTGGGCTCGGCCCCATAGAGGAGCTGTCTCTACAGGGGCTCTGGCTGGACCCTGTGGGTGGGGGGCTCTGGGAGGTGGGGGGATGTGGGCTTGGCCCTATAGGGTAGAGAGCTTTATAGTGGTTCAGTCCTGGGTCCTATAGAGGAGGGGACTCCAGGGGGCTTAGGACTCAGTCCCATGGAGGGCAGGTCTCTGTGGTGTCTGGGGGTGCAGAGCAGTGCTGAGGGGCTGAGGGACGGGACTGCAGGCAAAGCCTTGGGGGCACCTGTGGAGCTGGAGGGGTGAGGGAGGACTGGGGGGACCAGGGCCGCCAGCACTGGAGCTGCCTGTGCCCGCAGGTGCCCTGCAGCGGATCCAGGAGGATGAGGGGCCGGATCCCGCCCGCCTTCTGCCTAGCCGTGGCCCTGGCTGCGCTGCTGCCCAGCGCCGGCGCCCGCCGGAGCCAAGACCTGCACTGCGGAGGTGGGAGGGGATGGGATGGGACGGGACAGGGGTGCAGGGCTGGGGCGGCCGTTGGCACCACGGAACTGCCGGCCCCATCAGCTGGCACCTCCCGTCACCCCGGTGGCTCCTGCCGCGGGTCTGTGGGTGCCAGGGGCTGCGGTGGGGTCAGGTGATGCCGTCAGCTCCGGCCGTTGACGCCTGTGTCCCCGCAGCATGCCGGGCACTGGTGGATGAGCTGGAGTGGGAAATCGCCCAGGTTGACCCCAGGAAAACCATCCAGATGGGCTCATTCCGCATCAACCCTGACGGCAGCCAGTCGGTCGTGGAGGTGAGGTGTCTCCGTGCTGAGACGTGCCAGGACAGAGGCCGCGGCGGAGCGGGGCTGCAGCCGCATATGAAAAACCAGGGACACAAGGGAGGGATCAGATCGGACTCGCGTCGAGTGTTCTGTCCTGTCTCTCATGCCTGTGTTCTCCATGGCCTATCGTCAGCGCGGCCCCAGGGCATCCGCGGGGATGTCCGACCCTTTCGGAGTGCTCCCTGGCTCCCAGGGAAAGGCGCTGGCCAGCGTTCCCGCGCTATTGTCGCACTCTTAAGGCTGAACCTATTGACGCCACGCTTGTGCCGCAGGTGCCCTACGCTCGCTCGGAAGCGCATCTGACAGAGCTGTTGGAGCGCGTGTGTGAAAAGATGAAAGAATATGGAGAAAAAGTGGATCCCACGACCCACCGGAAAAGCTACGTCCGGGTGATCTCCCACGATGGGACCAAGATGGATCTCTCCGGGGTGAAAATTGATGGAGACGTGGCTTCTAGCCTCAAATTCGCGGTGCGTGCAGGGACTGGACTGGGCCCTCAGGGTGGCTGCTGGGGCTCAGCGCAGGTTTTGGATGGCCGAACCCACGGTGGTGGGCGGCCGGGGCCCCTCTAGGGATGAGCTGGTCCTGCCGGCAGCTTCCAGCCCCTTCCCCTGCTCCTTCCTGGGGCTGGAGGGGAGAGTGCAGGGCCGGCTTGGGGCTCCCCGGCTGCTGTCGGCTGAGCCGCAGGCGCTCACCTTGCAGTGTGAGAGCATCGCTGAGGAGTACGAGGATGAACTCATCGAATTCCTCTCCCACGAGGCTGACAACGTCAAGGACCGGCTCTGCAGCAAGCGGACGGGTGAGCTGGGCTGCGCCGTCCCGGGAGGGGACTCTTCCGCTGCTGGGGGGAGGATGGGAGCAGGGGGGATGCAGAAGAGCTGTGTATTCTGTCCGAAATCCCAATATCCTTTGGATGTGCAGAACAGCCCAGGACCCAGACCCCACTGCCTGCGGCTTTCTTTGGCTGCTGGGCCTGGTGCGTCATTGCCTGGGGCTGAGCCAGGGCAGCTGCTGTGCTGGCTCTGTTGGCCACACCAGCTCCGTTGGTTGTGCCGGCTCCGTTGGCCACACCAGCTCTGTTGGTTGTGCCGGCTCCGTTGGCCACACCAGCTCTGTTGGTTGTGCCAGCTCTGTTGGTTGTGCCGGCTCCATTGGCCACACCAGCTCCATTGGTTGTGCCAGCTCCGTTGGTTGTGCCGGCTCTGTTGGCCACACCAGCTCCGTTGGTTGTGCCGGCTCTGTTGGCCGCACCAGCTCCGTTGGCTGTGCCAGCTCTGTTGGCCGCACCAGCTGCATTGGCCACGGCAGTTGTGTTGGCCACGCCGGTGCAGGGTTCGTCACGCAGCCGATGGCCGGGCGCCCATTCTGCAGCGTCTCCCTTCCCGCAGCGCTATTTCCAGATCGCAAACACCAGGGTCAAGGCACGCTGTGACCTTTATGCTTCCCCATTAACGACCGTGGCCCACGTTGGTTGCCTGCAGCCGGCCCGGCCAGGGCGGATCCCTCCGTGCCTGGCACACACGGCCAGGAATTCGCTCTTTCCTGGGGGTCTGGCAGCGCTGCCGGCTGTGCCGCTGCTGCCTGCACCCTGCCTGCTCCGGCTGCTGCAGCTCCGGGAGCCGGGGAAACGCCGCGCCGGCAGCACTGTCCACACAACCGCGTTTCTCATTAACCATGGAGTGCAGCCAAGAGGAAACAGAGGTGTTCCGTGGTGGGGTCACGGCTACACCTGACCGTGGTGAGCCATCTGTGGCTCATCCGCATGGCAAAGATTGGCAGGAAGGGATGCAGTGCCGGGTTTGGTCCCCGGTGCCGCGCTGGGGCTGCCCATGGAGTTGTGCCGCATCCTGACAGCATCAGCCTTTGTCACCGCAGACCTGTGCGACCACGCGCTCCACATCCCGCACGATGAGCTGTGACCCGATGGCCCCCGCTGCCTCCGGAGGACGGTGCCGACGCGCCCGAGGCCTCACGGGACCAGGACGGCACCGGGCTCCCTTCAGGCATCCCCTACCTCTGGGTTCTCCTCATCCGCACCGGGATAGGCAGCCGCGCCGGGGCAGACTGCCGCTCCGGAGCTGGTGCAGACGCCGACTCGCCCGTGCTGGTGCTTCCGTCCTATTTATTCACTGTCCAGCGGCTGCGGTGCCGGTGACACCGGAATGCCGGCCTTGCTCCTGCCGGGACGATTCAGCGGGCAGGCTGCCGGCCAGGGACGTTCCGCTGCCACTGCTGGGGGAGGCAGTGGGGGACGCCGGGGCCGGTTTGGGGACCTCTCCGTGCTGCGGGCAATAAAGGGGCTGCGCGGCGGCTGTGCCGAGGGCAACTTGGTGGAATCGGCATCCTGGGCTGTGGGAGAAACCGTGGCCGGGAGCAGGGCAGGGATCGCCACCTGCATTTGGTGCTGGTGAGGCCACACCTCGAATCGTAGTTTGGTTCTGAGCCCCAAGAAGGACCCCGAGGGGCTGGAGAGGATCCGGAGAAGGGAACAGAGCTGGGAAGGGGCTGGAGAACAGGGGTTGTGGCAGAGGCTGAGGGACCTGGGGGGGGGGGTTGGGCTGGAGAAGAGGAGGAGATGAGGAGATCTCATTGCTTTGCGACCCAAAGGAGGTTGTGGGGTGGTGGCGTTGGGCTCTTCTCTCAGGGAACAAGGGATGGGATGAGAGGAAATGGCCTCGAGTGGTGCCAGGGGAGATTTAGATTGGATATTGGGAATAATAATTCCTTCAGAGAAAGGGTTCTGGGGCGCTGGGAGAGGCTGCGTAGGGCCATGGTGGAGCCCCAGTGCCTGGAGGGGTTCAAAAGCCGTGTCTGAGGTGCTCGGGGCTGGTTTGGTGGTGACGGGGACAGCTGGACTCCATGATCTCAAAGGGGTTTTCCAACCAAACCAACGCTGGTTCCAATTCTGGCTCCGTGTGTGCAGGAAGGGGGACATGAGGCAGCTCCGCGTGTCCCTGCGGTGCTGCCGGTGACCTGAGCTCCACCGAACCCAATGCCACCGGCTGTGGCTCAGCCCTCGGGTGGGGATGTCACCCAGGAGTGGCTCAGCCCGTGTCACCGGGCAGTGGCAGAGCTGCGGCCGGGGGGGGTCCCATCTGTCCCCACTGTGTGTCTGTCCCTGGAGTGTCCAATCATCCCCATCCCAGCATGTCTCACCCCGAAGTGTCCTGTGGCCTCGCTTCTGTCCCGGAGCGTCCGTGCCTTCCTGTCTCCGTGTCCCTGTCCCTGCGTGTCCGTGCGTGGCCCTGGAGGGTCTGTGTGTCTGCGTGGCTGCCTCCATCCCCCTGTGTCTCCATCTCTGTTCCTGCCTGTCCTTGTGTCCGTCCTCAGAGCGTCCGTGTGTCCTCGTGTCTCTGTCCCCTGAGTGTCCATGTGTCCCCATGGGTCGGTGTCTCTGTCCCCAGAGCATCCGTGTCCCCCCATGTGTCTGTGTCTCCATCCCTGTACGGCCATATTTCTGTCTCCAGAGTGTCTGTCTGTCCCCGTGTGTCTGTGTCTCTGTCTGCAGGGTGTCCGTGTATCCCTGTGTGTCCGTGTCTCTGTCCCCAGAGCATCTGTGTGTGTGTCCCATGTCCATCTCTCCATCCCCACATGTCCGTGTCTCTGTCCCCCCGTGTCTGTGTGTCCGTGTGTCCATCCCCACATGTCCGTGTCCCCCCACGTGTCCGGAGCAATGAGCTCACCGGGCTCGGGCCCCGCCCCCTGCCCACCTGTGACGTCACACAGCAGTGTCACCGCCCCCACACTGCGAGGAGCGCGTGGTGACGTCACGGCCCCGGTGACATCACATTACGTCGCTAGATGTCTGATGGCGTCACAGGACTGCGCTGCCTTGAGGGAAAGAAGAGTGCGACGCGGCGGCGTGACGTCACGCAAAGCGGGCGGTGACGTCACGCGAAGGGGCGGGGCCGCCGCCTTCCCCTTCTCCCCCCGCCCTACGCTGCCATCAGGCGAACGCGGCGGCCGCCTATAGCCCTGCCCCGCGCGCCACGCCTCATTTGCATATCCACGCCCCCCTGCCGGGAGCAAGGCAGCCAATGGCAGCGCGCGGTGTGGGCGGTGGGCGGGGAACGTGGGAGGGGTTATGCTAATGAGCAGCGCGCGCCCCGCCCCGCCCGCCGCGCCGAGCGCCCCCGGCCCCGCGCGACCGCACCGGCCCCGCTCCGGCCCCGCTCCCGGTCCCGCTCCGCCCCAGCCCCGCTCCGCTCCGCCATGACCCTCCTCGCCGCCGGCAGCCGGGCGGCCGCGCGCCTCCGCGGGCCCAAGGTGAGGCCACCCGGCCCGGCCCGGCCCCGCCGCGCCTTAAAGGGGCCCCGCCCGGTGTGGGGGGGACACGGCTCTTAAAGGGGCACCGGGAGGGGAATGGGGGAGAAATGAGGAGGGGGGCGGGGGTCGCCGGCTGAGCGGGGATGAGGGGCGGGGGGCTCTGCCCGGACGGGGATGGCGGGGGGTATGCGAGGCCTCTGCACGTGATGGGCCCGGTACCGGGGGTCCCCGCCCCGCTGCGGGGCGGCGCTGGGGTGGGGGTGCCCCCACTGGGCTGCACCGGCAGGGAGGGCGGGGTCCCCCCCCCCGGAGCCCCCCTCGGAGCCCCCCGGGGCTCACGAGGACCGTGGGGTCCCGGTGGGGCCCGGGCGCCGGGGCAGGGCTGGGCTCCCCCGCCCGTTTGCCTTGGCCACGGCTCCAGCGTTTCGTAACGGCACCGGTATCGACCGGGCGTTATTTTGGGAGCGCGGCCCAGGCGCTGCGCTGCCCCACTTGGCCCCGGGCGCTGGGGGTGAGGGGCGGCCACTGCCCTTATCCCACCCCGGCGGCCTCTGCCCGGATCCCAACCCGCCGGCTGCTGCCGCCCTCCTCCTTCTCGCGGCCCCCCCGCCGGTCCCGGGGGGCTCCTGCACCCCCACACCGAGCCTGGAACCCCCGGGAGGGCCCCGCCACGGCCCCGGCACCGTCAGCTGGCGTCCGGTGTCACCCCCAGCACCTGTGACCTTGAGGCGGCAGCGCCCGGGTGACAGCGCGGCCCAGACGGACGAGCCCGTGGCAGCGGTGCGCGGGGAGGGCCGCGGCGGCGGTGGCTGTGGCCGCCTTGACCTTGGTCTTCCCGGTGCCTCCATTGTTCTGCCCACATTTTCCCTTCCCGATGCCGCCTGTTGCGCGGGAACGCAGCGCGGTCGCTCGGCTGGGGGTGTCGGGACCCCCCCCGGGCTGAGCTGGGGGCTCCCTGAGTGCTGTCCCCCCACTTCGCTTCCCCTCCAACCAATGGAAAAAGCGAGTCACGTTCTGGCTGCGCTGCCAACGCTGCCGCAACTCTTTGGCGAAGGAGCACCAGGTATGGCTGCAGCATCGCGGCACCGGCCGTGACCCCGGCACAGGCCGGGTTGTGCCACCCTCGCTGCCAACCCGGTGCCTACGAGCGGGTCAGGATGCTGAGCCCGGTGTCCGGGCAGGAACGAGGAGCTCTGCCAGGCCCAGGCTTCCCAGCTGCATCAGGGCGTTCCTGGAGTCCTCGTGGCTGCGGAACAAAGATCGGCTTCCCCAGCGCCCGTTGAGCCCTTGTGCAGGAAAACCGCAGTCGTGTTGGCCTGGCAGGGCTCCGCCAGCGCTCGTGCCGGCTGCTTCCGGCCTCCGCAGAGCGGGAAGGAAAATGCAGCCGGGTTCCCCGCTGCCGGTTGCGCCCGGTGCAGCGTTCGGCTCTGCGGCGGCTGCGGTTGGTGTCGTGCGTGATGTGAATAAACGTGAGGGGGGCCTGTGCCGCTCCCTGCACCGCCTGGCCCGGCTCAACCTGCCTGGCTCTGATCTCTGGCTCGCGTGGGCGAGGGAAGCCGCTGCGGCTTCCGGACACAGCGACCTTGTAAGACAGGATCGCACCGGAGTCCTGGGGCAGCTCCTGCTGCAGAACTGTGCCACAATCTGGGACTTGGGGACTCTTGGCGGGGCTGTGCCGTGCTCCGGGGGCACCGGGATGCTCGGTGGGGCTGTGCTGTGCTCCAGGGTCCCTGGGATGCTCACTGGGGCTGTGCTGTGCTCCAGGGTCCCCCGGATGCTCACTGGGGCTGTGCTGTGCTCCGGGGGCACCACGATGCTCAGTGGGGCTGTGCCATGCTCCAGGGGTCCCAGGATGCTCAGTGGGGCTGTGCCATGCTCCGGGGGCCCCAGGATGCTCGGTGGGGTTGTGCTGTGCTCCAGGAGCCCCGGGATGCTTGGTGGGGTTGTGCCGTGTTCCAGAGGTCTGGGGATGCTCAGTGGGGCTGTGCCGCACTCTGGGGGCTCCGGGATGCTCGGTGGGGCTGTGCCGCGCTCCGGGGGCCCCGGGATGCTCAGGGGGGCTGTGCCGTGCTCTGGGGGCCCCGGGATCCTCAGTGGGGCTGTGCCGTGGTCCAGCAGCCCAGGGATGCTCGGTGGGGTTGTGCCGCGCTCCAGGGGCCCCAGGATGCTCGGTGGGGCTGTGCCGTGCTCCAGGGGTCCCAGGATGCTCAGTGGGGCTGTGCCGCGCTCCGGGGGCCCCGGGATGCTCGGTGGGGCTGTGCCGTGCTCCAGGGGTCCCAGGATGCTCGGTGGGGCTGTGCCGTGCTCCAGGGGTCCCAGGATGCTCGGTGGGGCTGTGCCGTGTTCCAGGGACCCCGGGATGCTCAGTGGGGCTGTGCCGCACTCTGGGGGCCCCGGGATGCTCAGGGGGGCTGTGCCGTGCTCTGGGGGCCCCGGGATGCTCAGTGGGGCTGTGCCGTGGTCCAGCAGCCCAGGGATGCTCGGTGGGGTTGTGCGGTGTTCCAGAGGTCTGGGGATGCTCAGCGGGGTTGTACCACGCTCTGGGGATGCTCGAGGATCTGTGCCGTGCTCCAAGGGCCCAGGGATGCCGAGGGGCTGTGCCGTGCCCCGGGGATGTTCTGCAGCTGGGATGTGCTCCAGTGCTGGGGATGCTCTGGGACCGGGGGCCGTTCGTACACCTACACTCCCCGAAACGGGGGCAGGTGGGGTGCGCGACACGGCTCTCGCTGGTGATGCTGAGTCCTTGTCTCTGCTCTTCTGCAGAATGCGCCCTGCATCCTCTTCGCCGCCCGCCACGCCAGCGCCGCCACGGTAAGAGGAGCCCCCACTGCTGTGCCCCCTTGGCGGTGCCGGCATGAGGAGTGTGAGCCCAGTTCACAGCCCCCTCCCCTCTTCCCAGAACCTGAAAGATGTCCTGGCCAGCATGATCCCCAAGGAGCAGGCGAAGATCAAGAGCTTCAGGCAGCAGCACGGCAGCACGGCCATCGGGCAGATCACAGTGGACATGGTGAGTGGGGGACGCCGGGTGCCCACCGCACCGTGGCTGCCGGGCTGTGCCGCGGCCGGTAACGCTGCCTTCTGCCCTCGTCCAGGTGTACGGCGGGATGAGGGGCATGAAGGGACTGATATATGAGACCTCCGTGCTGGATCCTGATGAGGTAGGGCCTGATCCTGCCCTGCTCGGGCCTCCGCCTCACGCGGGCGATGCCGCAGTGGCTGATGGTTGTGCCGGGTGCTTTAGGGCATCCGCTTCCGCGGGTACAGCATCCCTGAGTGCCAGAAGCTGCTGCCCAAGGCCGCGGGGGGAGAGGAGCCGCTGCCCGAGGGGCTTTTCTGGCTGCTGGTGACAGGCGAGGTGCCCACGCAGGAGCAGGTAACAGGGGCTGCCGGGGGGGGGGGCCGGCGGCACCGTGCCCGTCACGGTGGCTCAGCCGTGTCTGTGTGTCCCCCGCAGGCGAGCTGGCTGTCCCGCGAGTGGGCACGGCGCGCGGCGCTGCCCTCCCACGTGGTGACCATGCTGGACAACTTCCCCACCAACCTGCACCCCATGTCCCAGCTGAGCGCCGCCATCACCGCCCTCAACAGCGAGAGCAAGTTCGCCCGCGCCTACGCCGAGGGCATCCACCGCGCCAAGTACTGGGAGGTACGGGGATGCGGGGATGGGGCTCAGCCACCCCAGCTCTGTGCCGGGGCGCGGGAGGCCCGGGGCTCGCGGCCGCCCCCGTCTCACCCTGTCTGTCGCAGTTTGTCTACGAGGACGCCATGGACCTGATCGCCAAACTGCCCTGCGTTGCCGCGAAGATCTACCGCAACCTGTACCGCGAGGGCAGCAGCATCGGAGCCATCGACCCCAACCTCGACTGGTCCCACAACTTCACCAACATGCTGGGCTACACCGACCCCCAGTTCATCGAGCTGATGCGCCTCTACCTCACCATCCACAGGTACCGGGCGGGAGCGGCCGGCGAGCGCGGGATGGGGCTGGGATGTGCCTGGGCCGCTCCAAGAGCATCACCGGGTAGCGGCTGCACCGGGCTGGAAACATCCCCAGCTGTGGGGTGACCCCATGGCTTTGGGGGCCCTCGGTGGGGATGGGGGAGACTTAATGCGTTCCCCAAACCCCGCAGCGACCACGAGGGGGGAAATGTGAGCGCCCACACCAGCCACCTGGTCGGCAGCGCCCTCTCCGACCCGTACCTCGCCTTCGCCGCCGCTATGAACGGGCTGGCCGGGCCCCTGCACGGCCTCGCCAACCAGGTGGGCACCTCCGTGCATCCCTCTGTCCGTCTGTCTGTCCGTCCGTCTGCACGCTGCTGTCCTCACCCTCTCCTCGCCATTCCCGCAGGAGGTGCTGCTCTGGCTGACAGACCTGCAGAAGGAGTTGGGCCAGGAAGTGTCTGATGAGAAGCTACGGGATTTCATCTGGAACACACTCAACTCCGGCCGGGTGAGTGCGGTGCCGCGCATCACCGGGGCTGCAGCCGCGCCGGGCTCTGACCCTGCCGTCCTCACAGGTGGTGCCGGGCTACGGGCACGCGGTGCTGCGCAAAACGGATCCGCGCTACACGTGCCAGCGGGAATTCGCCCTTAAGCACCTCCCCAAGGACCCCCTGTTCAAGCTGGTGGCGCAGCTCTACAAGATCGTCCCCAACGTGCTGCTGGAGCAGGGCAAGGCCAAGAACCCTTGGCCCAACGTGGACGCGCACAGCGGCGTGCTGCTGCAGGTGAGCTGGGTCGCGGCGCCCGCTGCGGCGCGGCTGCACGGCGGCCCTGACCCCCTTTTTCCCCCCCCCTTCCCGCAGTATTACGGGATGAAGGAGATGAATTACTACACGGTGCTGTTTGGCGTCTCCCGCGCGCTGGGCGTCCTCTCGCAGCTCATCTGGAGCCGAGCGTTGGGTTTCCCGCTGGAGAGACCCAAGTCCATGAGCACTAAGGGCCTCATGCAGCTCGTGGGCTACAAATCCGGGTGAAGAAGGGACGGGGACGGGTCTTGCCGCCCGCTGCTCCCCAGGGAATGCTGCGCTGCCGGGCGCGCCCGGACCCGCTCAGCACTGAAGCCCTTCTCGGGCGCCGGTGGGGGCTCCTGTGGGGCAAGCGGAGCCCCCCACCTGCGCTCCTCTCCCCTCCCCGCAGCCCTGGGGTCCCCCTTGCCCCACAGCCCCCACCCCAGCGAGGCTGTGGGGCGAGCAGGGCCCCCCTCTGCTGCTCCTCTCCCCTCCCCATCATCCCCAGGGGGGGCAAAGGCAGCCCCCTGGGTCCCTCCTGCCCCACAGACGCTGTTCCAGCTGTGGGGCTCCTGTGGGGCGAGTGGAGGCCCCTCCGCCACTTCTCTCCCCTCCCCACCGCCCTGGCGTCTCCCCCACCCCACAGCCCCCACCCCAGCGAGGCTGGGGGGTGAGCGGAGCCCCCTCCCCGCCGCCCCTCTCCCCTCCCTGCTGCCCTGGTGGGGGGGGCAGAGGCAGCCGCAGGGTCCCCTCCTATTCCCCAGCCCCAGGGGCCCCCCGCAGCCCCCACCCCGGCAAGGCTGGGGGTCCCCGGCCCCCCCCCCCCCAGCAGCACTGCGCACACTGGCCCCCCCCAGGCCCCCCACTGCTGGGCTGGGGGCACGGGCGAAGCCATGGGGAGAGACGCCCCCCCAGTCCTCTCCTCCGAGAGGGGCTCAGTCCCAACCCGTGTCCGGGCCCCCCCCGCAGGGACTCGATACACTCCTTCCCCCCCCCGTGTTTGTGTGAACCCCGGTGTCCGATGCAGCCGGCGCCGGGCCCCCCGCCCCTCGCGGGGATCGGGCACTTCCGTACAAACAACGAGAAAATGCAAAATAAATGTTTTTATTAACAAACCCAGAGCGCCCCCCCCCCCCACCCCCCCTGCCACCGGCACGGTGTCGCTCCCACAGGATTTGGGGGGCCCCCACCCCGGTTTCTCTGTGTGGCTCTCGGCCCCTTGTGTTTCGGGGGTCTCTGCAGGCACCGGCCTGGTCTGGGGGGGTCCTGTCCCGCGACTCCCGCAGCTCCCAAACGAGGACGCGGAGCCCCTCGTCCTTGAAAATTCTCTTTATTGGCCTGAGCAGCCCCTCGTCACAGTGAGGCCACGGAGCATCCGCGCGGGGGACAGCGGCGTGGGGGGAGCCCCTGCCCCCCTGGAGGAGCCGGAGCCCCCGCGATCCCGCACCGAAGGGAAGGGGAGTGGGATCCGCAGGGACACAGGGCGGCCGGAGCCATCCTGGTCCCTGCGGGGTCGGTGGCGAGGGGGGAGTCCCCGTCCCCCCGCCCTGTGCGTGCGACTTGTGCAAACTGCGGCGTCGAGGTGGGCACTGCCGGGACCCTCGGCTCTAGCTCCGCTTTCCTCCCTGCATCCTTCTCCTTCCCTTTTGCTCCTGGAAGAGCCAGGGGAGAAGGGGGCCCAGCACCCGGACCCCATCCTTCCCTTTCCTCATGCAGAATCCGGTCAGGCTCTCCTGCCAGCCGGTGGAGCTGCCCCAGCACCGGGCCCCGCCAGCCTCGTGGAGGGGTTTAAAGGGAACAAAACTGGAGAAAAACAGTTCCCAAGAGGTAAAACCAAAATTTAAAACCAAAATCAGCTGCACCTCCAGGGAGTTCGGTGCTAGGACGCAGCTCGGCAGCAGCGGGAGCTTTGCCTCGCGCCCGCCATGGGGACACACTCCAATAAATATTGCGGGTGGGCAGAGTCCGTGGCGGCCGCACCGGCCTCACGTCTGGTGAACTTCATGGAACATGAGCTCCCGTGGGATGCGTGTCTCCGGGCCGAAGCTCTTGGCCGCCCGGCGCTCGAAGGCCGCCACCATCTGCTTGACCACCTCGTCAAAGAAGACGGTGGCCAGCTGGGAGTGGAGCAGGGAGCGGAACTCGAAGGAGATCTGCGAGGGGGGAGAGCAGCCAGCGTCAGCCCCTGGCAGCCGGGACCCCCGGCCCTTCCGCGCTGGCGCGGGGCCTCACCGAGAAATCCACGGTGCTGGTACGGGGGTAGCCAGGAATGCCGGGGCTGAAGCGCCAGTTCGTCTCCAGGTGATTGAAGAGGCGCCCGTCGGTGCAGACAGCCTGGGGACAGCGAGCAGCCGGTCAGGGTGTCCCGCGGAGGCGGCCGGAGCTGCGGCCCATCCCGCCACGCCAGAGCCACGCTCACCTTGACAAGGTGCGGCCGGACAAGGGTGACGATGGAAGTGTAGCGCTCCAACACTGGCGGGAAGCCAACTTCCAGCTGTGCCTTGAGGTGGCCGCTCCGTTTGGAAACCACCACGGACTTCTTGCACCAGGGTACGAAGTTCTTGTAGTCCTCCACGTTGGAGACCACGTCATACATCTCCTGCATAGAATACCTGCGGGCGCAGCGGGCGTTGCAGCCGGGGCACTAGCCGTGCCGCCCCGCCGCCCAGCAAGCACCGCACCTACCCGATGATGCGCCGCTCCGAGTATTCCTTCCGCTTGTTGGTGAGGTTGAGGAAGGAGCGGCTGGGCTGGGCGCACAGCTCCCACTCGGCACCGCTCACCGGCCGGCCAAGCCGGCTGAGCCGGAGTCCGCACAGTGCCGTGTGCCTGCGCCAGAGATGGGCGTGAGCAGAGGAGCTGGGATGGCAGCCCCCGGGACAGTGGGGACCCCGGGCTCCTTCTGGAGCTGCCCACATCCCTCAGGACAGGGATCAGCCCCAAGGAGGAGGATTGGGGCGAAGCGGGCACCCACGGCCGGCTCCTGCCAGGGTGGTGGGGAGAGGCTGGGAAGTCCAAGCATGTCCAGCACCGCTGCCAGTGCTGCTGTTGCGCAAGAGAAGGAAAGCTGGGGAAACCTGACCTCGGGGACACCTAATCCTGGACCGGGAGGACGCAGACAACTGCCCGCTACCCCCGCGGCCCCTCCTGGCTCTGCCTCGCCTCGCACCAGGCATCGTGCCCTCCTCCGGCCCTGGCTCATCCCTCGGGCGCGGTGCGAATGGGGCCACTGCCGCCAATGGGAAGGGGCCAATACGCAAAGAGAGGCCGAGGGGGCCCAGGCGGCATCGCCCAGCGCTGGAGCCACCAGGATGGCAGCGGGATCCTCCCACGGTGCCACCACCAGTTCCTTCAGCTTCATGCTGGTCCGCACCGGGCACCGGGAAGGTGATAGCTCGGGCACGGCTCCTCTGGCTCGCTCTTGCTGTCGCTGTACCGGGCAGCACTTGGCACAGCGTGGGTATTCTCAGCAGTGCCCGCACACCAGCCGCACCAGCTCTGCTCCGGGACGGCTGCAGCCCAGGACGAAAGATCCCGCTTCTCCCAGGAGCCACCCGGGCACTTGGCAGCCCCACGGTCACGGCACAGCGGGGGTCCCGGGAGGGCTGGGACCCGTGGCCGTTGCTCCCTGGCTCAGCTCCGGGAGCAGCGCTGAGACCCGCTGCTGGTGAGGCTGTCGGTGGTGCCGGTGAAGGTGCTCTGGAGCCAAGCGGTCACCGAGCAGGCAGGGAGCGGGGGCTCCGCTCGCCCGGCAAACCGGGATACCGGCACCTGAGCCGCTGACGTCATGCTGGGTCCAAGGAGGAGCTGGCACCGGCCCGGCCCTGCGCCTGGGACAGGATCCAACGCCCGGGACGCGACCCCTCCCTCCCCCGGTACCGGCCCCGCGGTGTCCCCCAAGCTCCAGCCCCCGCGATCCCCGGGGTCGCCCCCCCCGCCCGCTCGGCACGCCCGGGTCTCCCCGTTCTCAGCCCTGCCCGGTGCCGGCGCGCAAGGACCGGACGACACCCGCCAGTGCTCACCTCCTGGGAGGGGCCGCCGCCGCCCGCTGCCGCTGCCCGAGCTGCAGAGCCCCGCGGAGCCGCCGGGCTGCCATCCCCGGGCCCGGGCCGGGCCCCCCTCCGCCCGTACCGGCGCCGCCGCGTGACGTCACCGCGTCGCCATGGCGCCCGCGCGCGTCATCGGGGACGGGCGAGCTGGGACACACCCCCTCCGTCTTGCGCGGGGCACGATGGGAAATGTAGTCCGGGACCGCGAGGCACGACGGGAGCTGTAGGCACAGAGGGCTGGTTATAACAGGAAGTGACGTCAATGCGCGCAGGGCATCACGGGAAATGTAGTCCCCAATCCGGCCCCGGGGCTTCCCGGCCATGCCGGTGCCCAGCAGGCGATGGATGTGGGACGGGCCTCAGCGCTTCGAGATGTGGGACGGGCCTCAGCGCTTCGAGGAGCTAGGGAGCGGGCAGGGATGGTCCCGTCCTGCACAGCCCGGTCCATGAACAGCCGGACCCGCAAGCAGAGCCTGAGCCCCATCGGCAAAGTCTGACTTGCCCACCAACAGCCCCATCCACAGAGCCTGAGCCCATCAACAGCCCCATCCACACAGCCTGAGCCCACCAACAGCCCCATCCACACAGCCTGAGCCCACCAACAGCCCCATCCACACGGCCTGAGCCCATCAGCAGCCCCATCCACACGGCCTGAGCCCACCAACAGCCCCATCCACACGGCCTGAGCCCACCAACAGCCCCATCCACACGGCCTGAGCCCACCAACAGCCCCATCCACACGGCCTGAGCCCACCAACAGCCCCATCCACACGGCCTGAGCCATCAACAGCCCCATCCACATGGCCTGAGCCCATCAACAGCCCCATCCACACGGCCTGAGCCATCAACAGCCCCATCCACACGGCCTGAGCCCATCAACAGCCCCATCCACACGGCCTGAGCCCATCAACAGCCCCATCCATACGGCCTGAGCCCATCAACAGCCCCATCCACACGGCCTGAGCCCATCAACAGCCCCATCCATACGGCCTGAGCCCATCAACAGCCCCATCCACATGGCCTGAGCCCACCAACAGCCCCATCCACACGGCCTGAGCCCATCAACAGCCCCATCCATACGGCCTGAGCCCACCAACAGCCCCATCCACATGGCCTGAGCCCATCAACAGCCCCATCCATACGGCCTGAGCCCACCAACAGCCCCATCCACACGGCCTGAGCCCACCAACAGCCCCATCCACACGGCCTGAGCCCACCAACAGCCCCATCAACAGCCCCATCCACACGGCCTGAGCCCACCAACAGCTCTGAGCCCATCAAAAGCCCCATCCAGCCCAGCGCAGGCGCTCCGAGCCGGCAGGGCTGTGGCTGTGGCACCACGGGGCCACAGGCAGAGCTGCCCCAGCCCTGTTACCAGTCCCGGGGTCCGGTTCCAGCTGGGGCAGCACATGGTGGGGATTGGGTTGAGCAGTCTGACGGTACCGGGCCTGGTTCCAACTGGGGAGAGGTTCCTGTCCCACTGCAGCCCCGATACCAAACCGTAGGGTGCACCAGGGCCAGGCCTGCTGATGGTACCGGGGACCTGGTTCCAGCCAGGGGGAGGCCATCCCTCTCCCGTTCCATCCCTGGTAACGGTATCGAGCTTCAGGGTACCCCAGGACTGCGCTGTCTGATAGTCCCAGGGGTCCGGTTGCAGCTGGGGCAGCCCGGTACCGGTACCGAGCAGTGGGCAGGGGCAGCAGGGCTGAGCCCGTTCCCGCTGCAGCCCGGTACCGGTACCGAGCAGTGGGCAGGGGCAGCAGGGCTGAGCCCGTTCCCGCTCCAGCCTGGGTACCGGTACCGAGCAGTGGGCAGGGGCAGCAGGGCTGAGCCCGTTCCCGCTCCAGCCCGGTACCGGTACCGAGCAGTGGGCAGGGGCAGCAGGGCTGAGCCCGTTCCCGCTCCAGCCCGGTACCGGAACCGAGCAGTGGGCAGGGGCAGCAGGGCTGAGCCCGTTCCCGCTCCAGCCCGGTACCGGTACCGAGCAGTGGGCAGGGGCAGCAGGGCTGAGCCCGTTCCCGCTGCAGCCCGGGTACCGGTACCAGGAGGGGTCCCAGCCAGGTGTCCTGAGCCCCGCAGCCCCGGTACCGAGTGGTGGGGTGCAATGGGTCCTCACCCATTGACGGTACAGGGGCTCCGGTTCCAACCGGAGAGGAGGCTGTTACCCCCTGCTGCAGCCCTGTTACCGGTACCAAGCGGCACGGAGGGTCCTGGCCGAGCGCTCCGTGCTCTGCAGCCCTGGTGCCGATGGGCTGAGCCCCGGTACCGGGTGCCCCAAGCCCTGCGGCCCCGGTGCCGGTGGGTTAAGCCTCGGTACCGGCTTCCCCTCGGCCCGCAGCCCCGGTACCGGGAAGGGTCCCAGCCGGGTGCTGGTAGGCTGAGCCCCAGTCCTGCTCTCCCCTCGCCCGCAGCCCGGCCCCGGCCCGGCCCCTGCAGCCCCGGCGGTGGCGGCGGGCGGCGCTGCGGCCCCGGTGCTGCCGCCGTTCCCGGTGTCCGCGCGGGCGCAGCCGCCGCTCCCCCCCCGCCCCGCCCGAGCGGAGCCGGAGCCGCCGATGCCGGGACCTGGGCGCTGAGCGCGGCCCCGAGATGGGGATCCTCAGCATCACGGACCAGGTACGTACCCGCCGCGGCCGCCGGGGCACCGGGCAGCGCCGCTACTACAGACCGCGGCCGCGCGGCCCGCACCGGGCCCGATCCGCCCCGCGGCCCCGGATCGCGGCCCCGGCTCCGGCCCCGCTTCTAGCCTCGCAGCCCCGGCCCCAAAATAGCAGCCCCGGCCCCAGGATCCCAGCCCCGACCTTGCAGCCCGGCTTTACAGCCCCATCCCCAGCTGCAGCCTCGGCCCCCAAATCCCAGCCCCGTTCCTGCAGCCCCAAAATTGCAGCTCCAGCCCTGCAGCCCCGGCCCCAAAATGCCACCCCCGTTCTTGCAGCCTCGACCCCGCAGCCCCAACCCCAACCCAGCAGCCGCAGCCCTAAAATTGCAGCCCCAGCTGCAGCCGTGGCCCCAAAATCCCAGCCCCATCCTTACAGCCCCGGCCCTGGCTCCAGCCCCAACCCCAAAATCCCAGCCCCAACCCCAAAATCCCAGCCCCATCCCCAAAATCCCAACCCCCAAATCCCAGCCCCATCCCCGAAATCCCAGCCCCATCCCCAAAATCCCAGCCCCAACCCCCAAATCCCAGCCCCATCCTTACAGCCTCGGCCCTGGCTTCAGCCCCAACCCCCAAATCCCAGCCCCAGCCCCAAAATCCCAGCCCCATCCTTACAGCCCTGGCCCTGGCTCCAGCCCCAACCCCCAAATCCCAACCCCAAAATCCCAGCCCCATCCCCAAAATCCCAGCCCCATCCTTGCAGCCCCACAGCCCCATCCTTGCAGCCCACAGCCCCATCCTTGCAGCCCCACAGCCCCATCTGTGCAGCCCCACAGCCCCATCTGTGCAGCCCCACAGCCCCAATCCTGCTGCTCCAGCCCCACAGCCCCATCCTTGCAGCCCCACAGCCCCATCTGTGCAGCCCCACAGCCCCAATCCTGCTGCTCCAGCCCCACAGCCCCATCCTTGCAGCCCCACAGCCCCATCCTTGCAGCCCCACAGCCCCATCCTTGCAGCCCCACAGCCCCATCTGTGCAGCCCCACAGCCCCATCCTTGCAGCCCTGGCTCTGCAACCCCATCCCCTTCCTCAGCTCCATCCCTGCAGCCCCCGCCCCAAAATCCCATCCCTGCAGCCCCAGCCCCACAGCCCTTCAGCTCAGGATTGCTGCCCACCGTGCTCCACTCCGAATGCGACCACCGGGAACTGAGATCCAGGCCCAGTGGGTGCAGGACCAGACCGGGCTGGGCAGGAACCAGGAGGGACCCCTGCACCCAGAGCCCCTGCCTCAGGATAGGGCCTTGGCCTGTGGGGCAGCTGGGGGGTCTCCAGTCCCATTTTGGGGTCCCTTTTGGAGTTCAAGGAGTCACCAGCCCTGTTTTGGGGTCCCTCCTGGGGCGCAGCCTGCCCCCAGCCCCATTTATGTGGACCCTCTCAGCTCCCAAGATGCCTCTGTCCCTGTTTTGGGGACCATCCCAGGTCACGGGGTGTCCCTAGTGCTCTTTTGGGGTGCAGGGCATCCCCAGTGCTGTTTTGGGGACCCTTTGGGGGTACAGGGTTCCCCCAGCCCTGTTTTGGGGACTTTCCAGGGGCATAGGGTGTTCCTGCCCTGTCTTGGGAACCCACACAGGGTGTCCCCATCAGGATTTGGGGACCCTTTTTGGATGCAGGGTGTCTCCAGTGCTGTTTTGGGGTGCAAGGTGTCCCCAGTGCTGTTTTGGAGTCCCTCCCAGGCTTCAAGCCGTCCTCAGCCCTGATATGGGGACCCTCCTGGGGTGCAGGATGTCCCTGGCCCCGTTTCGGGGACCTTCATGGAGCACAGGGTGTTCCCTGGACCGTTGTGGGGTGCAGGGTGTCACTATTGGGATTTGGGGATCCTCCCAGGGCGCAGGGTGTCCCCAGCACCATTTTGGAGACCATTGCGGGGCACAGGGTGTCTCCGAGTCCTGTTTTGTGGACCCTCCCATGGCACAGGGCATCCCGAGCCCCGTTTTGGGGACTCTGCCAGGTCACAGTGTGTCCCCATCAGGATTTGGGGTCCCTGGCAGGGCTCAGGGTGTCCCCATTGGGATTTGGCGTCCCTCACGGGGCGCAGGGTGCCCCAGTGCTGGGTTTCCAGCCCCCCCTTATCCCCAGTGATTGCTCGTGGCTGTCGCCCACCACGGGGTCTCTCCTGGACCCCCCACCCCCATCATCTGCTCCCTCTTCCAACTCTTCCTGCCTTTCCTGCTCTGCTTCCCGGATTCCCGTCTGTCCTTCGTCGCGGTTTGGTGACCCTGGTGACCCCCTGGATCCAGAGATCAGGGTCCCTCGGTTCCACTCTTGCCTGCTCTGATCCCTCTTCCACGTGCGGAGAACCCTGGGATCGTGTGGTGCTGGAATGTGTGGTGGTGGGAATCCCGGGATCGTGGAGAACCCCAGGATTGTGGGGTGCTGGGAACCCCAGGAACTGCAGTGCGGAGAACTCTGGGAATGCGCAGTGGTGGGAACCCCAGGGTCTGCAGCCCGGAGGGATGAGCGTATCCTGGGCTGCATCCAAAGCAGCGCGGCCAGCAGGGAGGGAGAGATTCTGCCCCTCTGTTCCTCTCTTGGGAGACCAAACCTGGAGTATCGGGTCCAGTTCTGGAATCCTCAACATAAGAGGGAGATGGAGCTGTTGGAACGGGTCCAGAGGAGGCTCCAAGGATGATCTGAGGGTTGGAGAACCTCCTGTACGAGGACAGGCTGAGAGAGTTGGGGTTGTTCAGCCTGGAGAAGAGAAGGCTCCGAGGAGATCTCAAAGCGACCTTCCAGTACCTGAAGGGGCTCCAGGAAAGCTGGAGAGGGGCTGTTCATAAAGGCTGTGGGGATGGGACGAGGGGGAACGGGGATAAACTGGAGAGGGGCAGAGTTAGACTGGACATGGGGAGGAAGAACTTCTTCCCCATGAGAGTGGGGAGGCCCTGGAAGAGGTTGCCCAGAGAAGCTGTGGCTGCCCCATCCCTGGAGGGGTTCCAGGCCAGGTTGGATGGGGTTTGGAGCCCCTGATCCAGTGGGAGGTGTCCCTGCCCATGGCAGAGGTGGGACTGGATGGGCTTTAAGCTCCCTTTCAACCTGAACTATTCTATGATTCTGTCATGGTGTGGAGAATCCTGGGCTCGTGGGGGCTGGTTCTGATTGAAATAGAACTTTTCTTTTTTTGGGAACCAAACCACTCGGCTTTTCCCAGGAGCAGGTGGAGGTGTCAGACCCAGCGCTGCTCAGGGTGGCGTTATCTTGGCACTATCCTGGTGTTATCCCAGCGTTATGCTCACCATTCCTTCCCTTTCCCTTTCTCAATGTCCCAGGAGTGCTGCGATCCCGCTGCGTTCCAGGGAGTGACGCACTGTGCTCTCTGACCCGGGATGTGTTCCCTGGCTCTGGCGGTGGTGCGAGTGGCTGAGCAGAGCGCGGGGCGGCTGGAATGAGGAGGAGTCGCCAGGAAAACCACACTCTGGTGTTTTTCCTGGAGCCAAGATCTATGGGGCTGGTGGTTTGGCCGTTGGGTACAGCCTTGGGTTGTTCCGGGGTTGCCACCGCTTGCTCCAGATAGCAGCAGATTGCATCGCTGTGGCCTTGCGGTGCGAAAAGAGTCAGAGGCTCTCAGGCTGCCAGAGTGGGAAGATGTCAGGGCTGGAGATACCACTGCTCCAGAATGGTGCTGCGAAGCCAGTGTGACGAGGGGTGGGCACCAGCGGTGGGGACAAACGTCCCGCTCCGGTCCCAACGGCTCCAGCAATGCAGGAGCTCAGTTCCGCAGCCCACGGCACTGGCCAAGCTGAGTGACCTGGGCCAGGGCTCTGCTCTGGATTTCTACCCAGGTCTGGTAGGGAACCGCTTTATGATGTGGGTGTGGGAAATAGGAGCTCTGGTATGAGCTCTTTGCACCGCCAGAGCCAGCGCAGCATCCCAGGCGGCTCCCAAAGGACAGGACAGCAGCCGTGAGCACGCAGTTCTGTCGGAGAGCAAAGCATAACCTCGTGCCTCGGGAAGCCCAGGTCATTGCCCGCCACCTGTCTCCTACCAGGAGACTTTGGCCGGCTCACAGGGAGGCTTTTCCAGCTGAGGGTGAAGCTTTGGGTTGCGGGGCTGGTCCTGCCTGCTCGTGCTCAGGCGCTGCATGTGGAGAGCTGAGCTGTGCTGTGGGCACTGCTGGAGCTGCCAGGGCAGTCATCAGCGCTGATTCTTGGATTTGGGAAGCGGGAAGGATTTTCCAATGATTCCTTGGTCTGTTTACTGATGAATAACCAAGGAAGGTACCTTTGCTGTTTTGAGAGTTGGTCCTCAGTGCTGGTCGAGCCACGGACACGAGGGAGCCGTGGGGTGCTGGCAGTGGGTCTGGCTCCGGCAGCCACGGGCGTGAGAGGCTCATCCGTCGGGCAAGGACCTGGTGGGATCAGTCCGGTGCAAGGTCTTTGGTGTGCGGTTGTGCTGCCAGTTCTCCTCCTCTCTCATCCTCCACGTGGAGCCACCTTCATGACACACTTCTCCTTTCCTTTGCAGCCTCCTCTGGTCCAAGCCATCTTCAACCGCGATGTAGAGGAGGTGCGGTCGCTGCTGAATCAGAAGGAGAACATCAATGTACTGGTGAGTGCTGCCCACCCGTGCTGCTCCCAACCTTCACCTGGATCCCGGTTTCCTTCATTGCCTTCCTTTCCTTCCCAGTGGGTGACAGTGGGTGCTACCAAGGAGGGCTTGCTCTGGCGAGGGTGGTTAGCAGGGGCTCCGAGCCATATGCCGTAAGCAGCTGCCGGCGTTTTGGCACTCTCCTTGTTGTCCGGCAGAGCATATTCACCCAGCCCAGCTGATCCTCGTGGTGTTAAACCTCCTGGTCAAGGGCCCTGCTCGCTGCCCATGTGCCAGCGGGACCGACAGCTCGATCCTATTGGAGTTGTCACAGAGAGAGCGCTGGGAGTTCTTTCCATGACTCTTTGGATGGACATCCACTCCGCAACCACTCCTGTCCAGAGAGAGCGTTGGGTTTGTCCTTCCGAGCCCTCGCACCACTGCTGAAGAAATAACCCCACAATGAACGTTTGATTCCCTTCACGTGTGGCTTCAAGGGTGCTGCTGTGTGGTTGGTGGCCACCGGCCAGGTTTCGCTTTCTCATTGCCGGATGGGCTGTGCCAGGACGAGCTGTTACCGAAAATGAAACCAACGCCATTTCCAATGAGTTTTTAATCCTATGAAAAGCAATTGCGCTTTCCCTGCCCAAACACAAAATCCAGAACTGGAAACGAGCTGTGCTCTGGAAGGGCTGCGTCCCAGCACCCACGGAGCTCTGGAAGGGCTGCATCCCAGCATCCACAGAGCTCTGGAAGGGCTGTGTCCCAGCACCCACGGAGCTCTGGAAGGGCTGCATCCCAGCACCCACGGAGCTCTGGAAGGGCTGCGTCCCAGCACCCACAGAGCTCTGGAAGGGCTGCATCCCAGCATCCACAGAGCTCTGGAAGGGCTGTATCCCAGCACCCACGGAGCTCTGGAAGGGCTGTATCCCAGCACCCACGGAGCTCTGGAAGGGCTGTGTCCCAGCACCCACGGAGCTCTGGAAGGGCTGCATCCCAGCACCCACAGAGCTCTGGAAGGGCTGCATCCCAGCACCCACGGAGCTCTGGAAGGGCTGCATCCCAGCACCCACGGAGCTCTGGAAGGTTGCACAGGAGGATGCTGGGATTCAGCAGTTTTGTCCCATGTCCCGAGCTGCTGTGCACAATGAGGGAGTTCAGATGAACTGGATTGTGCTGTAGGAGCTCTCCCTGCTCACTGATGGTTTTGTTTCTTCCATCCCTGCTCAGGACCAAGAAAGACGAACGCCGCTGCACGCTGCTGCCTACATAGGAGATGTTGCAATCCTCGAGCTCCTCATTCTGTCAGGTAAGGGCTGAGGCTCTGGGCTCTTGGCCCGGGTGCCAGCGGGGCACCTTCCTGACCCTCCCGGGTGTGGAGCAGTGGCTCCCGGTCACCCTCCAAGCAACTGTGTGCTCGTGCTTAAGCCAGCTGAGTCGCAGGCAGGGGAAGATCAGGGAATGTTGCCATAATCCTAAGAGGTTTGTTCAGATGGGGAGAAGCATCTTGGAACTGAAATAGCAAAGGTGGAAGCCAGGCCAGGAGCAGGATGCGTGCGAGGTGTTAGACAGAGGCACCAGAGGAGGGTGCTGTGGGGATGAGCGTCCCAGAGACACCTGGGATGGCAGGAGGCTTGGGAGCAGAATTCCATCTGCTGTCCTCTTGGAGAGGGTTCAGCTAAAATCCAGGCTGTTTTGCTCAGTTTTGAGCAAAAGCTTGTGTTAATTGGTGTAAAGCTGCCCCTCGTCTCTCTCCAGAGGCACTCAGCCCTGTGCAGGGTCCTGTGCCCGCGCGGTGCAGACAGTGTGTGTCTTCATCCACTGTTCATCGTTACGGCGCCTCGGGCACCGTGGGCTCCACAGCCGCTGCTGGAGGTGTGGGGAGCCCTGAGGCTCTGGAGGCGCTGGAGCAGGGCAGCCAGTCACCTCTTTGTCCCTCAACCCCTCCTTTTCTCCCTCAGGTGCTAATGTTAACGCGAAGGACACTGTCTGGCTCACCCCGTTACACCGTGCCGCGGCGTCTCGCAACGAGGTGAGTGCCCTCCAAAGTTCCCTGTGCTCTGCGCATGGAGGTGGTTGGTGCTGGCGGTGGTGGGGACTGTGCTTCTCCTTCTCTTTTTGGTCTCGCCTGGTTTTGCCTGCAATGGCTTAGAGTGAAGAGGGGACAAATGTGTAATTCTCCCTGGTTCCCTTCCCTCTATCCTTCGGGAGTCAGCACGGGGGGGTCCCCACAGCACTCCCTCCCTGCCTTTCCCCATCCCAGGGTCCTGTCTAATCCAGCTCTCCCTCTCCTGAAGGATGATGGGGTTCTCACCCTTTATCTCGGGAGCCAATTCCAACAGATCCTGTTGGAACGATTTCCTGCTGTTTGGCTTTTGTGGGCTTAACTTCATCCCACTTAACTTTGTCCTGATTGGAGTTGCTGGTGAGCGAGAAACCCTGTGGTCCGGTTGGTCGGAGCTGGGGGATCCGAAGCCCTGACTCTGACGCGTGGGGCGAGTTACCACCCATGGGTTGCTCGTGTGGATTCTCTTAACTGAGGCGGCATGAAAAGCATTGGCGTGAGCCTCCACCAAGGCGGTTGTGCGCACGCAGCTACTCCAGGTCACTAAAACACGGGAGCTGGGTGAGCCGAGGCTGCGTGGCCGTCAGCTCCGATTGCTGCTTGTCCAGGAATTCGGGTTCTCTGCCTTGGCTCAGAGGTGCTCCAGGCAGCTCCAGCTCACAGGGATGGAGCCGCTGCGGATCTGCGTGTGCTGAAAGCACGAGGGGGCCCGAGCTGCAGCTTCCCCCGCCTGGCTGGGGTCTCCGGCGGGCTCCAGCACGCTGGGGTAAAGCTGTGCTTTCCTCTGCTCCTGGCAGAAGGCACTTCACCTCCTCCTGAAGCACTCGGCAGACGTCAATGCCCGCGACAAGTATTGGCAAACACCTTTGCACGTGGCCGCTGCCAACCGGGCCACCAAGTGCGTGGAGGCCATCATCCCCCTGCTGAGCACTGTCAACGTCGCGGACCGCACGGGCCGCACGGCGCTGCACCACGCCGTGCACAGCGGCCACCTCGAGGTAGGCAAGGCGGCTCCGCAAAGTGTGGGCCCATCCCTGTGCCCTTTCTCGGGTCCAGGCTTCGCAGATGGGGAAGGGACCACAAGCTGGGAGAGCCTCACCTCCTTCAACGCTTCTCCCAATCCAGATGGTGAACCTGCTGCTGAACAAAGGTGCCAGCCTGAGCACTTGCGACAAGAAAGACCGCCAGCCCATCCACTGGGCAGCTTTCCTAGGTAGGTTTTCCCCATGGGAAAGGGTCCGGTTTCTTCTCCCACATTGTTTGCTGCCTGTGGATTCACCTTTCTGAGTGGTAGGGCTTCCCAGCGGGACACTGACCGCTCTCTCCTGGACAGGGCATTTGGAAGTTCTGAAGCTGCTGGTGGCACGAGGAGCCGATGTGATGTGTAAGGACAAGAAGGGCTACACGCTGCTGCACACGGCGGCAGCCAGCGGCCAAATTGAAGTCGTGCGGCACCTCCTGAGGCTGGGAGTCGAGGTGGGACCTCATGGCTGTGACAGGGTGGGCAGGAGATGGGAGCGGGAGAGGGTACTGGACTGGCTTGTTCTTAGCTGCCTTTTCATCATCCTGAATCCCCAAATCCTGGGATCTTCTGCTCCCACAGATCGATGAACCAAATTCTTTCGGAAACACTGCACTTCACATTGCCTGTTACATGGGCCAAGATGCCGTGGCCAACGAGCTGGTCAACTACGGCGCCAACGTCAATCAGCCTAATGAGAAGGGCTTCACCCCTCTGCACTTTGCTGCCGTCTCCACCAACGGGGCCCTGTGCCTGGAGCTCCTCGTGAACAACGGGGCCGACGTCAACTTTCAGGTCTGGTGGCTTCAGGATCGGGGGAGCAGGGATGAGCTTCTAGAGAAAGGAGAGCTCAGGGTGGGTGGTGGGAAGCCTGATGTGATGTCCCTTTGCTCTCCGCAGAGTAAGGAAGGGAAGAGCCCTTTGCACATGGCTGCCATTCACGGACGGTTCACGCGTTCACAGATCCTCATTCAGAACGGTGAGTGGCTGCTTCCTCCGGCCGTGCATCACTCAGCTTCTTGTGCTTCTCAGCACTCACCTGGAGTAAACAGCCACACGTTTACTCAGAGCGTTGGGAGCACAGGAAGGACATGGATCTGTTGGAGTGAGTCCAGAGAAGGACACGGAGATGATCCGAGGGCTGGAGCACCTCCCATATGAGGACAGGCTGAGAGAGTTGGGGTTGTTCAGCCTGGAGAAGAGAAGGCTCCGGGGAGACCTTAGAGCAGCTTCCAGTACTGAAAGAGGCTCTGGGAAAGCTGGGGAGGGGCTCTGGATCAGGGAGTGCAGGAAGAGGATGAGGGGAATGGTTTTGAGCTGAAAGAGGGGAGATTGAGATGAGATCTTAGGCAGAAATGTTCTCCCGTGAGCGTGGGGAGGCCCTGGCCCAGGGTGCCCAGAGCAGCGGGGGCTGCCCCATCCCTGGAGGGGTTCCAGGCCAGGTTGGATGGGGCTTGGAGCCCCTGATCCCGTGGGAGGTGTCCCTGCCCATGGCAGGGGTGGGACTGGATGGGCTTTGAGGTCCCTTCCAACCCAAACCGTTCCGGGATTCCACTTACCTCTCATGTCCACTTCTGTGCCACTTGGGCTGCTGCCGGTGGCCCTGGGCTGTTTGGGGGTGGCAGGGAGCGCGCGTGCCCTCAAGAGCTGCGAAGTGCAAACCAGGGAACTGAAATTCCAGCCAGGTCAGAGCTGCTGTGGCCAAAGAGCATTCCCATGTCCAGCCTGAAAGACAATATTGCTGTGAGAGGGCTGCAGGCTTGGCAGGTGCTCAGGGGTTTGGTGGGACCTCCGAGGCTTGATGCATCTCCTCTTGCGGGCAGGGAAGAGATCTAAGCTCAGGGCTTGCAGGACACAAGTGGGCTCTCAGCTTGGAGAGCTGTTTGCAGCTCCCATTTTGCGTGATGCTGAATGGACTGGAGTTCTTCACTATGTCCCTGATGTGGGAATGTGGCCCTCGGAACAGCCTGGGCTCACTGGTAAAGCTCTTGGCTTTTCCTTTCTAGGCAGCGAGATTGACTGCGCTGACAAATACGGCAATACCCCTCTCCACGTTGCTGCTAGATACGGCCACGAGCTGCTAATTAGTACTTTGATGACGAATGGTGCTGACACTGCAAGGTAAGGATGGATTCCTCCTCCCTTTCCCTGCCCTGGGCCGGAGGATGCAGAACTGATTCATCCTGACTCCCGTCTTGTCTCCCGGCAGGCGTGGGATCCACGACATGTTCCCTCTGCACTTAGCTGTTCTCTTCGGATTTTCAGACTGTTGTCGCAAGCTGCTTTCCTCAGGTGAGCGGCTCGGCCGCCCCTCGGGCCGCGGGGACAGCGGGACCCCCAGCCTCCCCGCTGACCCCTGTCCCTCCTGCCCCCAGGTCAGTTGTACAGCATCGTCTCCTCGCTCAGCAACGAGCACGTGCTGTCCGCAGGCTTCGATATCAACACACCTGACAACCTCGGGAGGACCTGCCTCCACGCTGCTGCTTCCGGAGGGTGAGCCAGTCCTGCGTGGCATGCCGGAAGCTTGTAGGCTGCCCCTTGGCCAAACCATTGCCATTCGCTCCACCCGGGAGCTGCGGCACAGTGCGGTGTTCTGGTCAGGACTGGGAGCTGCACCCCTGGGTGCCGTTCCCAGCTCTGGGAGAGAGGGGAGACCCGTGTTTAGAGCAGGAATGAAAGTAGATACCTTGTGGCCCTGTTCTGCTGCTGACTGCGACTCATCCTGGTCGCTTCCTTCCATAGCCATTCACCCTTCTTTAAAATGGGGCTAAACCGCCTCCTCGGCCGGAGTTCCTCCGGGGTGCACGAAGAAGAGCAGCGGGGATTCAGCTCTGTAAATCCTCCTGCTCTTTGCCAGGGAGTTTGATTCCCTGCGGTGCGTTGAGAGCGCGTGTGGCTGCAGTGATGTGGCAGAGGTGGAGGGTCCATGGAGGACCTCCTGTCCGTTAGGTCTGTGTCATGCTCAGGAGCCGGTGACAGAGCTGTCCCTCGGCAGCGCAGCTGAGCGGCGGGAACAAAGTGCTGACGCAGAAGCTGAAGTCCTAGATGGTTTTTGTAGCGTAAAACCCAGCGCATCAGCTGCGTCTCTGCCATTGCCTGGTGGATTGAGAGCCCCTTGCAGGGCAGAGGAGCACGGGTAGGACCGGGAGAACCAGGGAAGAGCAGGGAAGTGTGTGCGCGGCATCCAGCCGTGGCCACGGCTCCTGTGTCAAAGCAAATCAAGCTCCGGCACATCCAGACTGTGCTGCGGGGAAGTGTGGCTGCCCTGGCTGCAGCTGGGAGTTTGTGTCCCCGCTGTGCTCCCTTCTGCTCTGCCTCTAACTCATCTCTGTGCCTCCTGCAGGAACGTTGAATGTCTTAATTTGCTGTTGAGCAGCGGTGCTGACTTGAGGAGGAGAGATAAATTTGGAAGGTAAGTGTGCTGTGTGCCTTGCAAGGGAGCAGGGGCGATTCCTGCAGCCCTGAAACAGCTGAACTGCACCGAGCCTGGGCTTGGGTTGGGACATTCCTAAGTCCTTTGCTACATTTGGGGTACTCAGCACTGGGGAGGCTGCACCTCAAATCCTGGGTTCAGTTCTGGGCCCCTCACTCCAAGAAGGATGTTGAGGCTCTGGAGCGTGTCCAGAGGAGAGCAACGAAGCTGGGAAAGGGGCTGGAGAACAAGTGTGACGAGGAGCAGCTGAGGGCCCTGGGGGTGTTTAGGCTGGAGAAGAGGAGGCTGAGGAGAGACCTTATTGCTCTCCACAACTGCCTGAAAGGGATTGGAGAGAGGAGGGCGCTGGGCTCTTCTCCCCAGTGACGGGGACAGCACAAGGGGGAATGGCCTCAAGCTGTGCCAGGGGAGGGTCAGACTGGACATGAGGAAGAAATTCTTCACTGAGAGGGTCGTGGGGCCCTGGCAAAGGCTGCCCAGGGAAGGGGGGGAGTCCCTATCCCTGGAGGGGTTTAAAAGACGGGGAGACGAGGTGCTCAGGGACGTGGGTTAGTGGCAGATAGGAATGGTTGGACTCCATGATCCAAGTGGTCTTCTCCAACCTGGTGATTCTATGATTCTAAAGCTTCTTCCTTTGCTCCCTCTCACCCCGAGGGGTCCAGCCCTGGCTCTTCAGAAGGAGCTGCTGACCCAAACCTGTGAGCCGGAGCAGCTCACCGGCGGGGGAGGTCCTGGCTCCTTGGGTCCTGCCTTGCTCCCAGGTGGGTTTCTCCTTGGGACGGGCAGCACCACTCACCCCCTTTGCTCTCCTTTCCCAGGACTCCACTGCACTACGCGGCTGCCAATGGCAGCTATCAGTGTACGGTGACGCTGGTCACGGCAGGAGCCAGTATTAATGAGGCGGACTGTAAAGGCTGTACCCCCTTACACTATGCTGCTGCTTCGGACACGTACAGGAGGTGAGTGCCACGGGCGCTCCTCGCTGCTGGGGCTGGAGGCGATGGCGCTGCTGGGTGGGAATGCTCAGTGCTTCCCTGGCTGCTTCCCTGCATCTGGCTCTCAGAGGTTTGTGGAGAGGGAATCATGTTGAGGAGGGGGGGGCTCAGCGAGTTGATGGAGGTCTGTGCTCTTTCAGAGCAGAGACTCATTCAGGAAACAGCCATGACGCGGAGGAGGAGCCGCTGAAGGAGTCCAGGCTGAAGGAGGCGTTCTTGTGAGTCGGCGCCCTGTCTGTGATTGGTTGTTGTTTGCCCCCTCCCCGGACCCCATGTGCCACCGCGAGGAATACCATGCTTCTGCTGCCTGGGAGGAAACATCAGCCGATGTGGTTCTCGAGGCAAACCTTGCCATCACTTCCAGTGGGCTCTACATGCGCTCCCTGTTTTGAGGGGATCAGTGTGGGATCTGCAGAGCGGGGCATCCCTGCAGAGCTCTGCCCCTTCAGTCCTCCCCTTTTTCTTCACCTCCTATTTCTCCTTCTCGTTGCAGTTGTTTGGAGTTCCTGCTGGATAATGGTGCTGACCCATCCCTCCGGGACAAGCAGGGATACACCGCTGTCCACTATGCAGCTGCGTACGGCAACAGGCAGAACCTCGAACTGGTGAGTGAGCCCGAGGAAACCTCTGTGCCTCCAGGAGAGGGAGGGATTTTGTCCCTGCTTAGCCCTGTGGTGGTCAGGACTGCGTGTGTTGTGGGCACTGCGGTGTCAGGGTTTGCCCAGGACGGAGGGAGATGGGGTTTAACTGAAAAGCAAGGAGGCTCAGGGAGCTGTTGTGTCTGGAATGCCACCACAGAGACCTGTGCCTGAGTGAGATGCCCGACAGAAAGGTGTTTTGTGGTTGTCTTGCTGAAATTCCTGACAATAGAGCAAGGCTGGGCTTTAAAAGAGAGCCCTGTGCCAAGACAGAGCTCGTGCAGTGCAGAAAATGCCTTGGAACTGTTGGAAATACCTGTGTTATTACTGGGTGAGCTCACAGCTGTCTGGGTATTGGGAATCGTCTGAGTAGTGTGGAGGTTTCTGGATAGCAGGGACTTGGTGTGACTGTGCAGGCTGTGAAGCTTGGTGCGGCTGTGCAGGGTCCAGAGCCAGGATGAGGAAGGTCCCTTCCTGAAATTAAGACCATTCGGAAGCAGATGAGCGAGTTTTCTAATGCCTCTGCAGCTGTTGGGGCACAGGGTGTCTGCCGAAGCCTCTGGGATTCCAGGATCGGTTACGGGTTTGTGTTGTTGCCGTTGCAGCTCCTGGAAATGTCTTTTAACTGCCTGGAGGATGTGGAAAGCACCGTTCCTGTCAGCCCTTTGCACTTAGCTGTGAGTACGACCAGTCCAGCCCCAGGGTTGCGGAGGGCACTTGGCTCCGTGCAGGGTTCACGCTGAGTCCTGGAGAGGCGCTAGGTCTCTGCAGCTGTCGGTGCTGAGCAGGGCAGAGGAGAAAAGGAGCCGGTGGCTGGGAGCGGCTTTTCTCACTGGCCATCAGTCCGAGTCCCTTGGATTTGTAGAGTATGTTGAACTCCTCGCTCTCTCCAACTCTTTCTGGTTGCTGCTGTTTGGAGCCACCTCCCTTTGCGTGGCACGGGAATGCAAGCGGAAAGTAGTGACTGGGCAGGAGCTCATCCTCCTGGAGGGACAAGGAGCAGGAATTGTCCCAGGGGAGGATTTCTGGCTGCAGCCTCTCCAGGCATGGCTTTCACGTGGTCGCCTTTCCCCTCAGGCCTACAATGGTCACTGTGAAGCCCTAAAGACACTTGCCGAAACCCTTGTGAACCTCGACGTGCGGGACCACAAGGGGCGGACGGCGCTGTACCTTGCCACGGAGAGAGGCTCCACCGAGTGCGTGGAGGTGCTCACCAGCCACGGTGCCTCCGCCCTGGTGAAGGAGAGGAAGAAGAAGTGGACCCCTCTCCACGCTGCAGGTGACGGGGGGAGTGGGTGGGGCTGGGGGGGATTGGGGCAGTGAGGGAGCGTCCAGAGCTCTTCGGGCCACTGGTGCCACCGCTGCCGGGGGTGCACGTTCATCCCCGCTGCTCTCTGGGGAATGGGAAAGGGGCTAGGAGGCAGGATGGGGCCAGGACAGCGTGCTGGGAGCACCAGCAGAAGCTGAGGGTCCAGGTGGCTCTGCAGAGGGTGGGAGAAGCTGCCAGCAGCTTTGGCACACGTGTGTCTTCCACGTGGGCTGTCGTGGAGCCTGGCAACCGTGTCCCGGCCCTGTGCAGCCACGCGGGGCTGGCGGCTGAGCGCGAGCCCCTTCCTTCAGCTGCTGGTGGGGACTGGAAAGGGAGGACCTGCCTGTATGCGTGTGTGACTCCTCCTTTCCTTGTGCCTTGTCTCCAGCTGCCAACGGGAACACCGATTCCCTGCACCTCCTGATAGACAGCGGGGAGCGGGCAGACATCACTGATGTCATGGACATCCACGGCCAGTGAGTTTGTCCAGATGTTTCTCTTGGGATCAGGGCCCTTGTGGGAGAGGGGAGAGAGGGCGATGCTCAAATGCAGCCCATTTCCAAGCCTGTCTGCCTCTCACCTCTGCAGAACCCCCCTGATGCTGGCGATCATGAATGGCCACGTCGACTGTGTCCATCTCCTGCTGGAGAAGGGATCCACAGCCGATGCAGCAGACAAGAGGGGAAGGACCGCCCTGCACCGAGGGGTAAGTGCATCCCTGAGACCAGGGCGGGCCCAGAGAGGGAGCTTCTGTATATTCTGAGTGAAGGCTGCTCGAAGAACAAGCCGGCAGCTTCTTTACTTGCAAGCGTCCCAGTGAAAGAGCCTCTTTTGCCTTCCTGAGCTGCAGCGTTCAAGAAGGGAGCTGTGCAGGAAGGGTTAGTTCTGCTGTTAGAGGTTGAATGGGGAGGTCTGACGTCCTGGTCCTCTCTCCTGGCACAGGCGGTGATGGGCTGTGAGGACTGCCTGGCTGCCCTGCTGGACCACGATGCCTTCGTTCTGTGTCGGGATTTCAAAGGCCGGACCCCGATCCACTTTGCATCGGCGTGCGGGCACTTGGAAATCCTGAGGACCCTGCTGCAGGCAGCCCTCTCTACTGATCCTCTGGACGCCGTGGTGGACTACAGTGGCTACTCACCGATGCACTGGGCTTCGTACAGTGGTAAGGACCAGGCCGGGCCCCTGCCCACTGCTCCGCTCTGGCTGCTGATGGGGAGGAAGAACCGGGTTGTCCCTCTGTCGCTGCTGCTCTGGGAGCCGTCAGCCCAGTGCTGGAAAGGACGGTGCAAACCTCGAGGGAGACAGGGAGGGTTTTTCCCTCTGCTGAGCACCTTACAAAAGGAATGAAATATGAAAGCAGCTATTATGGAACAGCTGAGGTGGCTTCCTCTGGGATTGCCGGATTTATGGGATTACTTGGCCGTCGCCCTGGCTGCAGGTGGTGGTGGGACTGATACGGCAGCAGCCAGGGACGTCTCGGTGTTTCAAAGGGAAGCCAGCAGTGTGGCTGTGAAGTCCCTCAGGTGACGCTGTGGGATTAGAAGCTGCCTCAAGGGCAGCAGCTTTGCTGCCAGAGAGGAAACAAACCCGGTGCCTCTGTGCTGGGGAAGGGTTTGGTTCGGGCACTGGTGCTGCTGGTCCTGGGCAGCTTCTGGGACCTCCGGGAAGAGCCAGAGGGGCCTTTGGTCCCTTCTGTTACAGGTGAGGAACAGCAGGCTGGATGCCAAAACATTTCTGTCCCTCTCTCCTCACAGGGCACGAAGATTGTCTTGAATTGTTACTTGAACACAATCCATTTGCGTACCTAGAAGGAAACCCCTTTACTCCATTGCACTGTGCAGTGTAAGTGGTGTCTGGGAGCTGCCGTGGGTTCTTCCTGCCTAGGTGATGTGGGAGAAGGGATGTGAATGGTCCGAGTGCAGCTCCAAACCCTGCCCTTGCCAAGGGCTCTTCTCTGGGTGGCAGCAGCTCCTCGGGGTGGTCCCACCGGCTCATCCCAGCTCCCCTGTGGCAGGCACGTTGCTGGGGAGCACTGAAGCAGTCGTCTTGGCAGCTGCATGCCGCACAGCCAGGGCTGCCATCTACCAGACTCCAGTGCCAGCAGGGTTTCAGCTCGATGGAGCTAATGGAGCTGCCGAGGACTGGGCGTTCAGCCCTTGGCAGCCCTCTTGGGTACTCATCTCTGCTCCTTGGATATGGAGCATCTCGGGAATCCTCCATGCTTCCTCGCCGGGACTGTGCTGCTCGCTCCCGCTGCAGACACACTGGTGCTGCTCGCTCTCGTTTTAACTCTCCTTCTCGTCCCTCTGCAGAATTAACAACCAGGACGGCACTGCTGAAATGCTGGTGGAAGCATTAGGTGCCAAGATTGTTAATAGCAGAGATGCCAAAGGAAGGTGAGTGCAAGCTCATCTCTCTCTTGTCACTCACTCCCAAGCGCTGCCAGGTGGTGGCTGTGACTCCCGCAGTGATTTCCTGTTGTGCAAAGGGACTCTGATGTCCCCAGATGTGTCTGTAGGCTGGGGCAGTCTCGCTCGGGTGGGTGCTGTGCCCTCCTCCTGACCCGCTCTCCTGTCTTCCCAGGACACCCCTTCACGCTGCTGCCTTTGCAGACAACATCCATGGTTTACAGCTGCTCCTGCGCCACCAGGCCGAGGTGGACACGACTGACAAGCTGGGGAGGACTCCCCTCATGATGGCTTCTGAGAATGGGCACACCGCAGCAGTCGGTACGTGCCTGGCAGCCGCATCCTCCGTCACCGGGTCCCCTACGAGCTGGGCTGACCCTCTGCTGTGGGCACGCTGGGACAGCCACCCCGTGGCCGCTGCCCCACGCTCTGCGCTGCTGCACAGCCACAACACCGTCCCTTCTCCTTCCAGAGTTCCTGCTCTACCAAGCGAAAGCAAATATAACTGTGCTGGATGTCAACAAGAACACAGCTCTTCACCTGGCCTGCAGCAAGGTAGGAATGGCAGCCACCGTCGCCTTCACAGGAGGGCTGTCGACCTTGTTCTGCCCTGCTGGAGCAGATACGAAGGTCCTGGGCTGGCTCTGCTTGGCTTGACCTGTCTAGACGCTCCCAGCTCAGTTTTGAGCAGCTTATGTTGAGCAGAGACTGTATTTTTCCCAGGAACACTTCTCTGAGCTGAGTGCGCGTCCTGGGGCGCAGCGGGAGGCTTGTGATTGTGAATGGTTTGGGTTGGAAGGGACCTCAAAGCCCATCCAGTCCCACCCCTGCCATGGGCAGGGACACCTCCCACTGGATCAGGGGCTCCAAGCCCCATCCAACCTGGCCTGGAACCCCTCCAGGGATGGGGCAGCCCCCACTGCTCTGGGCACCCTGGGCCAGGGCCTCCCCACCTGAACAGCAAAATATTTCTGCCGAAGATCTCATCTCAATCTCCTCACATCTCCTTCACACTGCCAAAACCAATGACTTTCACCCCAAATCCCCTCACAAACACTGCAAAACCACAAATTTACCTCAAATCCCCTCCCAGCCCCCCTCCCCAAATATACCTTTTTACCTCAGACACCCTCTTTAACTCCCCAAAACCGTAACTTATTATAGAACCGCATAATTGGAAAAGACCTTTGAGATCATTGAGTCCCACCAAGTTGTCCTTCCCATTCTGAGGGCCCCGAGATGGTGCAGAGGAGGTAGAGGGGACAGGACTTTGTCTCCTCAACCCCTGCCAAAGCTGTTGTGGTTTGGGAGCATTTCCATGTCTCAGGGGATCGGTTCTGCTCAGACAGCGCCATGTCCGCTCATCTGCTCTTGTCCTCCTGCTCCGTAACAGCCTGGTCTCCTTTCCAGGGCCATGAAAAGTGTGCCTTGTTGATCCTGGGGGAAACCCAAGACCTTGGCCTTATCAATGCAAGTAACAGTGCTCTGCAGATGTGAGTATCCCACACCGGCGCCGATGACACACCAGGGCTGTGCCGGGGCGGTTGCATTGGCGAGAGGGTGGTGTAGAGGCTCCGCTCCCCTCAGAGCGTGCAGGAAAACTCGGGAGCAGCCAAGCGCCCACCCTCAGAGCCGCTCGCAGAGACCCTTTGGCCCAGCACGAGGGGTTAGGGCAAGGGCTCCGCTGTCGGGTTGACGCTGCCGTTCCCTCTCCCCTTAGGCCGCTCCACATCGCAGCTCGGAACGGGCTGGCCTCCGTCGTCCAGGCCCTGCTCAGCCGAGGCGCCACTGTCCTGGCTGTGGATGAAGAAGGTGCGGGATCCTCGTGGGGTCGGGGGGGTTTAGCGGGACGTCCCTCGGGATGGGGGGCGCTCATCAGGGTATCCTGGGCTCAGGAGGGCTCAGGAGGACATCCCTGGGATCAGGGGCTGCTGGGGAAGCGCTCAGCTGGGTTCGGAGGATTTCCGCCTCCCTTCTGTGGCTGAGCAGCCTGGGTGAGGATCCGACACCCTGCGATCCCCTGTGAAAGCATTTCCAGGTCCCCCAGGTGTTTGAAGTGTCTGTTACCCCCGTGCCTCCTCCAGTGGCCACCTGGCTCTCCCAGTGGCCACCTGGCTCTCCCAGTGGCCACCTGGATCTCCCAGTGGCCGCCCGGCTCTCCCAGTGGCCACCTGGCTCTCCCAGTGGCCACCTGGCTCTCCCAGTGGCCGCCTGGCTCTCCCAGTGGCCACCTGGCTCTCCCAGTGGCCGCCTGGATCTCCCAGCGGCCGCCTGGATCTCCCAGTGGCCGCCTGGTTCTCCCAGTGGCCACCTGGATCTCCCAGTGGCCGCCCGGCTCTCCCAGTGGCCACCTGGCTCTCCCAGTGGCCACCTGGCTCTCCCAGTGGCCGCCTGGCTCTCCCAGTGGCCACCTGGCTCTCCCAGTGGCCACCTGGATCTCCCAGTGGCCGCCCGGCTCTCCCAGTGGCCACCTGGCTCTCCCAGTGGCCGCCTGGCTCTCCCAGTGGCCACCTGGCTCTCCCAGTGGCCGCCTGGCTCTCCCAGCGGCCGCCTGGATCTCCCAGTGGCTGCCTGGTTCTCCCAGTGGCCACCCGGCTCTCCCAGCATCTGTGAGCTGGCCCCAAACCCACGCGGCCGAGGCAGCCCTTGGCTCCTGACTCACTTGTGAGGCAGAGAAATGGGTCGTTGTCAGAAGGTTTTTCTCTTGGCCGAGCTCTTGCTCTGCTGGAATACCTTTTAAGCTGTGAACAATACCATTGCGTCTGCGGGGCTGCTGGGGCTCTTTGTCCATCTCCTGCTGACCTTGGCACACTTCGGAGGAGTTGCAGGGATTGTCAGGATTGCCGGTGCCCACAGGAGGGTCTTGTGAGATAAAGGCAGGGATGTCCTGGCGCCTCGATTTTGGGGCGAGCGCTGCCCTAGTTGAACATTCCCAGGGGAAGGCGCCTGTACGGGGCGGTTCCTCACCCCGTCTCTGTTCTAGGTCACACCCCAGCCTTGGCTTGTGCGCCCAACAAGGACGTTGCCGACTGCCTGGCACTTATCCTCTCCACCATGAAGCCTTTCCCACCTAAAGACGCCATCAGCTCTTTCAGCTTCAACCTCCTCAAGAACTGCGGCATCGCGGCCAAAACTGCCGCCTGCGGGGCTCTGCCCAACGGCAGCGCCTGCCCCTACGGCAAGGACCGGCACAGCGCCATCGGCTTGGACGGCTGTTACTCGGAGTAGCTTAAACTATGGGTGACCTAATATCTTATTATATTTATTTAGAAATTCTATAAATATAGGGCACTTTAAAGGAGAACAAGACTGGGCAGCCCTCTGGCGCGGCCGGGTAGCCAAGAGTTCAGTGCTTCCTCTTCCCTCTGCTTTACCAGAGCGGTGCCAAAGGTTTTGGGAGCAGCTAGCCGTGCCCTTCCCGTCCCCGCGCCGTCCCAATCCTCTCCCTGTCAGCGCATGCCGATGATGGGGCAGGAGACGGATGCTGCGGGCTCAGTGCTTCACCATCGCCTGCTGACTTGGGAAGGGGCTTTGTCCCTCAGATTTCGGGGCAGATTGAAATCGGTTCTGGCGTTTGCCGGTGCTCCGTGCCGGCATCCCGCCCTGCCTCGCCCTCAGCGCTGCCCCGAGCCCTCGCTCTACGGCTGGCTGGGACGGGGAAGCCTGAACTCTTGGTGGGATGAGGGGTGGGAATCTTTGGGAATTGGTCGGTCCTGCAGGCGCTGAGGTGAGTGAGAGCTCCCGGCCAAGTGCCGCTGTCCCTGCTCGGCACAGTCGCTTCTCACGCTCATCCCCAGATTCCAATACAAACACTTGAATCGAGATCTACTGTAACCTGGGACACGAAAAACCTCCTCTTGGCAGCTGTCGCTTATATGCAAACCCGGGTGCTGCTGCTCGTGGCTGCGGCTGCGCTGCCGGAGCCTCCCTCCCACACCAGGCACTTTAGGGATTCTGTTGGTTGGTTGTTTTTTTTTTTTCCCTTGGCAAAAATGTCCGATCCTAAGAAACGATTCTGTTCTGAGTTCCCGTCCTGTTTTGCGTGGCCGTTCTCCTGGGCGAGAGTCAGTGTTGCTTTTTTTTTCTTTAGAAAAAAAAAAAGTTATTTATAAAGAAGTGAGCATTTACCTTTAAAAAAAAAACAAAAAACAACAAAAAAAAACTAAAAAAAAAAAAAATCCTGAAACTTTTAGCCTTTTAATAGGGAGAGAAATGCACTTCAGCGTCCGCATGGCAGCCGTGGGTCTGTGCTCATGCCTGACGCAGCCACGGGACAGGTTCGGTTGTGTGCGTGGGGTCTGGGGTTTGTTTGGGGTTTTCTTTGTTAATTTAGAGCTCTTGTCCCGAATGCCTGAGTGAAGCATTCGAGAATGTTGCACTGGGTTTATCCGTTGGGTTTTTTTTTTTCGTTTCCTTCTGAGTTACTGTACCGATATCGGGTGCAAAAACCGATCCTCCTCCTCCGTACCGCGAGAGTTCAAAGCCAAAGACTGGGATGAGAGAATGGGAACGGGCTGGCGGGGCAGCAGGAATTTTGGGAGCCCTCTTCTCCCCGACCTCCGAGGAGGAGGAGCGCGGGGCTGAGGGCATCCCAGAGCGATCCCTCCCGATGGGAGCAGAGAGAAGATGCCGTTAAAGGATCCCTCTCTGCCGCTTGCCTCCTCTTTGCCAGCAACGGGACCGCGCAACCCCCGCGCTGCCGCTCTCTTGCCCAGAGTTCCAGAGAGCAGAAGCGTTTCTGTAACCAAAAGACAAGGTCTTAGGTCTTTTTCCTTCTGTTTTTAACCGGTTTTGGAGGAAGGCGGCTCCTGGCAGGGTGGTGTCGGTTTGGGCCGTGGTGTTGAGCGGGTGCCGGAGCGGCCGTTTTGGGGAGGCTCCCGCGGGCAGGGTGCTGCCGGCAGCCCGCGGGGACGCTCCCCTCGCACTGTTTCTTTCTTTTTACCAAAGCCAAACTCTTTTAAGAACCAAATATGAAGTTTCAGTCTTGGCCTTTGGGTGATAAAGCACATTTTCTTCCTCTTTCATGTCGGAGTTTTTCCCGGAAGGGAGCGGGGTCAGGGAGCTTCCGCCACTCCTGCTCAGCGCCAGAGCTCAGTCTCCCCATCCCGTTTCTATCCGCACTTCCTTCAGCAAAGCACTTGAGCAGTTTGCCCTGGGCGAGGTCTGGGAGCAGGAGCGGTGCTCGGCTTGGACCCCAGAGGACTCCGGTCCCGGGCGGTGGGGAGCGGGCAGGGCTCCTCCGGCTGCTCTGGAGGGATCATCCCATCTGGACTCCACTCTTGGCAAGGCTGCCGGGTCCCATCCTTTGGTGCCAGTGTAGGATCGGGTCCCGGCCGACAGCCTCTCCCCTTCCCCTCTCTGCCCCAACCCTTGAGCTTGAAAGAAAGTGTTAAACCTTTCTGCACCGAATACCTCAGTTCGGAACCAGAATAAACTCATGAAACTTGAATTTAAAGGTCCTTTCTGAAAATCCTTTTCAGTATTCTAGAGAGGAGAACTGGAAAAAGAGACTTGTTTACATTGCTGTCGAGTCCACGCTTGCCTCTTGCAGCTCTTTCCCTTTCGGGGAGGAATTTCAGCATCGCTTTATCTCTTCTCCTCGTGCTTGCCCTCGCCCTCCCCGCGGGCCAGGAAAATGGGTCCAAAGTCCCGAGCCGTTGTCTTCAAGGGCTAAAGTTCTTCTTCAGGCAGATGAAGGGGCTGAGCTGCCCCCGGCCTTGGCTCCCCCATCCTTGGCCATTCCCAGGGATGGAGATGGGTTTGGAGCGGGCAGATGGCTCCATCCTTCTGCCGACGCTCCGGCTCTCGATGTCAACCGGGGACTGCCCGGAGGCGGCAGCGGAGTCGGACCGTCCCGTGCCGCTCACGCCGAGGCCCTCGATGCCGCGTGGCTTTAGCATCGCTAGCGGGGCCGGGGCTCCAGCACCATCTCACGGCGTTTTTACAGGGCAAGAACATTTGTTAGAGCACACAGAGAATGCTGCTTTTCCTTCACCCCCCCGCCCCTTCCCCTCACCTTTTGGAGCGTTATTGTGGTTTTCAGTTTCTTTGTGTAGAGCAGAAAGCTGATCTCTCTCTTGGCCGTGTTTCTGTGCTGCGATGCATTCCCTTCCGCTCAACGTGACGATGAAAACTATGCCGAGACAATCAATGTGATCTCTGTAAGGGCTTCTCCATCTTCTCTGCAGCGCAGCGCTTTAGAGTTCTAAGTGTTCTCTGCGAGGTTCTTTTTCTCCCCTCCCCTTTGTGTCTTATTAAAATTAATAATAATAATAATAATAATAATAACGAAGGGAGCTGAGGTTTCAGCAGCGCATCCGTGGCCGGGGGAGCACCCGGGGGGGGTGGGATGGGGTGGGTGGGGAGGGGGCGTGCGGCTGGCGTCCCTGCGGTCCCAGTCTTGTTCTCCTTTAACGCTGTATTGTAACCTTGACAGCACAGCTTGACAATTTCAGTAATAATCCAAGTGTTTGGTAATAATGCATTATTTTGCTAAACGAGATTTGTGATGGTTTCCCTAGTGCATTGTAAAGAGGGATGGAGGGAAACTTCCGCTGCCCTGCCCTCCCCGACCCCCCCCCGGCTCCCTCCCCACAGACCTTTATGCCAAAGTTGGACCATTCCCGCTTAGCGTCCTGTCCGGCGTCGGCATCTCCTCGGTGCTGCGCTCGCCAAGCAGTGACTTTTCCGACTTCCCCCATCAATGCTGCTCCCGTCTCCTGGTTTCCGACACGCAGGCACCGGATTGCCCCATCCCCTCCGGAAAAAGGAAGTTTCTCTCCGTTCCCTTGGTCCAAAGCACTTGCTTCAAGTAATAAGCACTTTTGTTAAAGCATGAGTCTGGATTCCCTTTAGCATCCCACGGGATAGAGAGCAGTGAGAGGGAGAAGAGAGTGTCTTTGGGTTTATTTTTTCATTTTTAAGTTTAAAAAAAGAGAAAAAAAACAAAAAAAAAACAACAACAAAAAAAAAAAAAGAATTTGTTTCTAGGGAATGAATGAACAAAGGGAAGTTGTGTTTGGAGAGAGAGAAAAAACAAAACAAAACAGCACAAATGCGTTCAGCTCCCAGGTGTATTTGCACTGCCACTGCCGGAGCCGGGGGCGTCCGGCCCCGCTGAGCCATAGGAACTGCTGACACCCCTGAATGTACGGCCCCGCGGCGCCCACCGCGCCCCGAGGAAGCTCAGAAATAACCCCACGCTGATGAGAATCTGATCCGTGTTTCTTTGTTGTTGCTGTTCCCGAGCTGCAGGCAATTGGAAACTTCTTTTTCTTTAGGAAAATGAGCCCCCCCCCCCCCCCCCAATCCCTTCTCCCCATCTCGGACACGGAGGAGCCGCCCGCATCCCGGGGTGGGAATCCAACCCGTATAAAAGTAGCACTAAAAAAAAACACAAAGCAAAAACTCCCCCCCAAAACAGAACAAGTTTTGTTTCTGTGGGTTTGGTTTGGACAGGGCGGGTGGCGGGGAGCCTGCAAGCACCCGGGGTCCCAGCGCGGGGAGGGAGAAACCGGGGGGCAACCAAACCCAAGACCAACCGGCCAAGACCCAAGAATCAACCTTTCCTTTGATTTTATTCCCTTGTCCGTTGGGGCCAGGCCTGGGAGCTCCCCCTGCTCTGTCCTGAGGGTCCCCTCGTTCCCTTCCCGCTCCGCCCTGGGGGTCCCCGTGCCCCCCACCTGCCCCAGGGACCACGACAGGAGGGGCCGGGGGGACGCGGGCATCGCCTCTGCCTTCAGTAAGAAACCAAAGGAAAACCAACCCCTTCCATGCGTGATTCCGGCACGGACACGCAGGTTCTGTGGTTCGGGGGTTTCTTTTTTTTTTTCTTCTTTTTCTTTCCTTTTTTCCCCCCCTTCTTTTCTTTGTTTTTCTCCAAGGACGCCGCGAGGAGCCCTTCAAACCCCTTCCTCTGGCTGGAATTTTTCTAGGCTCAACAGTGCCGGGTGCGTTTGAACGGAGAAAACAAACCCGGCACAGCCGAGATGCGGCCGAAGCGGCGACGGAAGCGTCGGAACGGGGAGGGTAACGGCCGTGGCGAGGCGAGGGGCCCGCGGGGAGCTGGGCGCAGCGGGAGCCATGGCTCCTTGCGTCACGACTCTTGGAATCAACTCGGCTCCTCGGAGCAGCGGCGTGAGGCTGGAGCGGGATTGGGGTCGGTGGGAAGAGGGGGCTGCGTCTCCGAGGACTCGTTCTGTAGCAAGCTCGGTGTCTCCAACACCCCCCGTGTCAATGCTGCACCTCTGTACATGAATTATGCACATAAACATTTCTCTGAATACGATAGGAGAGACCTCAGCACCAGTCAGGTACCAACAACTCCTCCTCTGCGTCGCGGCGTGCGTCGGCGTGCCCGCGGCCCACGCGTGGCTCCGTGTGTCTGGGTGTTGTCTGAGCCTCCCGGGCAGGGGAGAAGGAGGGGGAAAAAAAAAAAAAGAGGAAAATAGCCTTACTCGACCCAGTCGTATTGATATTGTTCGTCAACTTGAAACTAATAAAGGAAACGCATGGAAACCTTTGGCTGAGCCACAGCGGTGGCCGCGGCTGTGATCTTTCACAGATCGAGAGCGCCGGGTGTCCCGAAGCTCCCGATGGAGCTCTGTTGCGTTGGGTGGTTGCTGCCCCGCATCCCCGTTCATTCCTTCTTTCCTTTTCTTTTTCTCCAAGGCCAGAGGAAGCGAATTCCTCACGGCTTGACCGAACCTTCCAGTTCTTTGGGGCCCTGTGCTCAGTTCCCGGGAGCTGTTGATGCTCTCGGAGCCCCGGGTGCTGCGGGTCGCCCCGTGCCGCTCGGAGGACGCGGGTGGAGTCCGGTGGGGTCGGTCGGTCCGAGTTGGGCACCACACGGCAGCTCTCCGGCTGGGAAGGAGAGGCTGGGGAGCGGATACGATGGATGCACGAGGGGTCGCGGCGAGGGCTCCTGTCAGAGGGGTGGGATTGGGGTGCCTCAATGCCAGCAGCGTTCTCCCATGGCTGAATTTTACAGTGTGTGAAATGTGGCCGGTTTAAAACGGGGGTGCAGAGAGGCCGCGTGGCCCCGTCTGGCTGCAGCCACTCCCCGGGTGTCCCCAAAGCCATCGGCATCCAGCCAGAGCCGCTCTGGGGGCATTCGCCTGCCCGCAGCATCCCTGTCCCCAGGGCACCGGAGCTTTGGGGGTCCCCAGGGCACCCCTCGGTCCTGGCACTGAGCTTTTTGGCTGTTTCAGACCTTGGCGGGAGCGGAGAGTGACATTCCCCGGAGACAGAGCCGGAGACAGTTCCTCTCCCAGCTCCATCTGCTCCAGGCACCCCAAATCTCTGCCATTCCCGGTGAGGCCAGAGATGGGAGCCCCGATTCCCGCTGGGCAGGAGCTTCCCGCGCCGCGGGACGAGCCGCTGTGGGATGGGAGTCGCGAGGGTCGTTGTGGGGTGGTTGGATGATGAAGAGGGTCTTCCATTTGTGTCCTCTCTGCACTGTTCACACCTCCCTCTGGCAATAACTGAGATGGGGAAGGCGTCGCGCCCTCGGACCCACAGCTGCGCCGGAGCGGGATGGGAGCACCGGGCGCTGCCGGGATCCGCAGCGGGAACAGGGGGGCTCGGGGGCAGAGCAGCCCCAAGTGAGCCCCCAACACGTGGTGTCTGCGCGGGATGGCTCCGCATGCTCGGGTTCTCCGTGTGCCGGCTCTGGGTGATCAGGTTTTCCATGTGCTTACGTTCTCCGTGTGTCTGGATTCTCCCTGTGCCAGCTCCGTGCACTCTGGTTCTCCACATGCTTGGGTTCTTTGTGTGCCGGTTCCGTGTGCTCAGGTTCTCCACACTCTTGGGTTCTCTGTGTGCCGGCTCCCCACGCTCGTGTTCTCTGCACACTTGGGTTCTCCGTGTGCCGGCTGCAGACTCTTGGGTTCTCCACACTCTTGGGTTCTCCACACTCTTGGGTTCTCCACACTCTTGGGTTCTCCATGTGCCGGCTGCAGACTCTTGGGTTCTCCACACTCTTGGGTTCTCCACACTCTTGGGTCCTCCACACGCTTGGGTTCTCCACACTCTTGGGTTCTCCACACTCTTGGGTCCTCCACACTCTTGGGTTCTCCACACTCTTGGGTTCTCCACACTCTTGGGTTCTCCACACTCTTGGGTTCTCTGTGTGCCGGCTGCAGACACTTAGGTCCTCCACACTCTTGGGTTCTCCACACTCTTGGGTCCTCCACACTCTTGGGTCCTCCACTCTCTTGGGTCCTCCACTCTCTTGGGTTCTCCACACTCTTGGGTCCTCCACTCTCTTGGGTCCTCCACTCTCTTGGGTCCTCCACACTCTTGGGTCCTCCACTCTCTTGGGTCCTCCACTCGCTTGGGTCCTCCACACGCTTGGGTTCTCCGTGTGCTGGCTGCAGACGCTTGGGTCCTCCACACTCTTGGGTTCTCCACACTCTTGGGTTCTCCACACTCTTGGGTTCTCCATGTGCTGGCTGCAGACTCTTGGGTCCTCCACACTCTTGGGTTCTCCACACTCTTGGGTTCTCCATGTGCCGGCTGCAGACACTTGGGTCCTCCACACTCTTGGGTCCTCCACACTCTTGGGTTCTCCACACTCTTGGGTTCTCCATGTGCTGGCTGCAGACACTTGGGTCCTCCACACTCTTGGGTCCTCCACACTCTTGGGTTCTCCACACGCTTGGGTCCTCCACCCTCTTGGGTCCTCCACCCTCTTGGGTTCTCCGTGTGCCGGCCCCGTGCTCTGTCTCTGCCCACGTGTCCGTGTGTAGCAGCTGCTTTGTCTCCTCTATGGTTTTTCCCCTTTCCTCCTCAGCTTCGTTCCCCTCCTGCTGAGTGACAGCCGACGTGTGGCTGCTGCTCTTCGTCAGCGCGGGGCCGTAATTGGCAACTGGGGACCATAAACATGGACAGCTTTGTGCTCGGACAGGGAGGGAGCGGCGAGCGCGCTGGATTGAGGGCTCCGTGCCGGAATATTCCCCCAGTGAGCAGCATCGGCACCGGGTCCGCGCGAAACCTCGTGGTTGGCAGTGCCCGCGCTGCGTCCTGCGGTGCCGAAGCCGATGTTGGCGGTTCAGGCGTCTCCCCCCAACCCCGCAGATACTTCTTCCTCCACCACCGCTTCAAAGCACAAATATGGGGGTTCCTCTGGGCTGGTCGCAGCCTTCACCCCCAGCTTCACCAGCAAAATACAACAAAGTCGGATTCCTTGGGGGTCTCGAGGTGCCGCTGCTTTGGCGGCTGAACCGAGCGGCGTCCCCGACACGTGGTGGCTTCTCGCCCTCCTCGCCAGAGCCCGGGGCTCATCCCCACGCGTGGCTCTGGGGGGAGGGAATTGGAGCGAGTGAAATCCCTTCGTGTGGATCAAGGGAACCCCAACCTGGTCCCCACTGAGCGGTTCCGGGGAGGCGAGTGTAGAAGGATCCAACCCATCAGCCTCCCCCACTCAGCCCGAGCCGTTCCTTCAGCTCAGATGTTCCGTGTGGGTATTTCCAGCAATTCTGCACCACCGGGAAGGAAGGGGGGAAGGAGCTACAGAGAACTTAAAAAAACATTAAAAAAAACCCAAAAAAAAAGGAAAAAAGCATTGAGACGATCCATTTTCTACTCTGTCAGCTGCGACCGAGTCCTCTTATTCGTATTGTGGCTTTGAATCAATTCTGTTTATTAAAATGCTATTGCTTCTACATCCTCACGTCTTTTCTCCGCTAACGGATGCTCCGGGGGCGCCGGGGAAGGGAAAGGCGCTCGATGCCACCCCCAGAGCCGAGTGTGCCATCACCCCGGGGAGCACCGGGACCCCCAAAGGGGACGCAGAGCCAAAGGGGAGCGGGAGCAGCGAGGGGACAACGTGGGGCTGAGCACGGAGCCTCCGGGGACGGCGACTGCTGTGGGGTCTCACGAAGAAGGGGGAAAGCCCAGTCCTGAGGCGTGTTGGGGCTCCTGCTGCCCCACCGCCCAGCCAGCTCCGCCGCCGCTGGGTCCCGATGCCGTTCCCCGCTCCGGTTGCGATGGCGTCAAGCAGGGCCGAGCCCCGGCGCCGCTCAGGGCTGCAGCCAAGCGCGGACGTGGCCCTCGGCGAGGGCGATGGCCACCATGATGCCGCTGCCCAGCAGGAACCCCGTGTTCTGCAGGAAGAAGCGGCTCCAGGTGCCCTCGCCGGGGCCCTCGGTGCTCCGCAGCGCCTCGGAGAGCTGGGGCGAAGCCGGGGGGGCGCTCAGCGGGGCCTGAGGCAACCCCAGCCCCACGGCTGCCCCCCAGCCACCCCCTTACCATGTCGGCCAAGGCCACGTAGAGGAAGATGCCGGCGGTGATGGTGAGGATCCAAGGGGTGAGGTGGGCCGCGCTCTGCCCCACGGCCGCCCCCGCCGCGGCCCCCAGGCAGGAGAGCAGCGCCGAGAGGGCGTTGAGGAGCAGGATGGTGCGGGGCGCCGTGCCCGCCCGCAGCAGCACGGCCAGGTCACCTGCGGCAAGAGGACGGTGGCGGGCGGGGGGCCGCGGCGGGGGCCGTGGCGGGGGGAGCGGGGCAGGCACCTACCCAGCTCGTGGGGCAGCTCGTGGCACAGCACGGCCAGCGCGGTGCTGAGCCCACTGGAGAGGCTGTGGGAGAAGGCGGCTCCTGCGGGGAGAGGGGCCTTCAGCCTGGACCTCAACGGATCTTCTGCGCCAATGCACCTACGCCATGTCCCCGTGCCCCTCTGTCCCCGTGCATCTCCTGTCCCTGTGCCCCCCGTCCTCATGCCCCCCATCCCCATGCATCTCCCGTCCCTGTACCCCCCCGTCCCCGTGCCCCCCATCCCCATGCATCTCCCGTCCCCGTACCCCCCATCCCCATGCATCTCCCGTCCCCGTACCCCCCATCCCCATGCATCTCCCGTCCCTGTACCCCCCCGTCCCCGTGCCCCCCATCCCCATGCATCTCCCGTCCCCGTACCCCCCATCCCCATGCATCTCCCGTCCCTGTGCCCCCCATCCCCATGCATCTCCCGTCCCTGTACCCCCCCCGTCCCCATGCCCCCCATCCCCATGCATCTCCCGTCCCCGTACCCCCCATCCCCATGCATCTCCCTTCCCTGTGTCCCCCATCCCCATGCCCCCCGTCCCCATGCATCTCCCGTCCCTGTACCCCCCCGTCCCCGTGCCCCCCATCCCCATGCATGTCCCAACCCCATGCCCCCCACCCCCATGCGCCTCCTTTTCCCATGTCCACCACCCCCAAGCATCTCCTGTCCCCATACCCTCCCATCCCCGTGCCCCCCTGTCCCCATCCCCATGTCCCCCCATCCCCATGCATGTCCCATCCCTGTGCCCCCCGCCCCCATGCACCTCCTTTCCCCATGCCCCCCATCCCCACGCCCCCCCTGTCCCTGTGCCCCCCATCCCCATGCATCTCCCGTCCCCGTACCCCCGCTGTCCCCATGCCCCCCATCCCCATGCATCTCCTGTCCCTGTACCCCCCCATCCCGGTACCCCCCCCGTCCCCGTTCCCCCCTTCCCCACGCATCTCCTGTCTCCGTCCCCCCCTGTCCCCGTGCCCCCCCGTGCCCATGCCCCCCATCCCCACACATCTCCTGTCCCTGTCCCCCCCCATCCCCGTACCCCCCTGTCCCCGTACCCCCTTCCCCACGCATCTCCCGTCCCCGTGTCCCCCCTGTCCCCATGCCCCCCATCCCCACGCATCTCCCGTACCCCCCGTCCCATCTCGCCACCCCCTCACCGATGGCCACGCCATCGCTCAGGTTGTGGATGCCGTCCCCCAACACCACCATCCAGACGATGTCGGTGGCTCTGGGGTTGGGGGGCAGCGTGGGGCCGTGGGAGTGTCCGTGGCTCTGGGAGTGTCCGTGGCTTTGGCCGTGGGCTCTGACCTCCACCTCCGGCTCCGGTGCCGTCAGGCGTCGCAGTTCGGCCCCTGCAGAGGGAGAGACACAGGGTTGGGGGCCGCGGCCGCGGGCTGTGGGCGCTGTGGGGTACGTGTGGGGGGGGTTTACCTCCTTGCGATGGTGCCGGAGCCCCCGCGGCCACACCGGAGGGGTCTGTGGGGCAGCGTCCCTGGGGCAGACAGAGGCGTTGGGAGCGACGCTGGACCGGGTGCCATCCCCGCGCCCTCCTCGTGCCCCGCGCCTCTCACCGTGGCGTCCCAGCTGCGCCGCAACATCCCCAGCAGCAGCTCCACCAAGAAGAGCAGGTAGATGCCCCCCAGCACCGCCAGCCCCTGCAGCACCGCGGCCTCCGGCTCTGCCGGCGTCTCCTGGTGCATCCCTTGAGCCTGGAGACGGGGACGCAGGGGGCTGAGGGCACCCATATACCTCAGTCACCCCAGTTCCCCTCCGTCCCGCCGAGGCGGAGGCACCTACGTGGGGCCAGAGATGGAGCAGGGCGTCCCCGCAGAGTGTCCCCACGGCCAGGGCCACCAGGAAGGCCAAGAGCGAGCGGAAGAAGCCGCGGCTCAGCAGCGGGACGAGGGCGACGGCCAGGGCGGAGGGCAGGCTGACGAGGGCGACGGCCAGGAGCCCCCAACCCAGCGCTGCCGGGGGGGTGAGACGGACACAGCTGGGACAGGGGCCAAGTGGGGACACGGGATGGGGACCCCGGGACTGGGAATGGCGGATGATGGGAACCTGGGGCTGCGGGATGCAGGGATGGGTGGGAGGGGATGGGGAGCAGATACGGGCAGGATGCAGGGATGGCGATGAAGGGATGGGGACCAGGCACTGGCAGGATGCAGGGATGGGTGGGAGGGGATGGGGACCAGACACTGGCGGGATGCAGGGATGGGATGGGGACCAGACACGGGCAGGATGCAGGGATGGCGATGAAGGGATGGGGACCAGACACGGGCAGGATGCAGGGATGGAGTGGCAGGGGATGGGGACCAGGCACTGGTGGGATGCAGGGATGGGATGGGGACCAGACACTGGCGGGATGCAGGGAGGAGATGGGGACCAGACACGGGCAGGATGCAGGGATGGGTGGGAAGGGATGGGGACCAGACACTGGCAGGATGCAGGGATGGGTGGGAAGGGATGGGGACCAGACACTGGCGGGATGCAGGGATGGTGATGAAGGGATGGGGACCAGACACTGGCAGGATGCAGGGATGGCGATGAAGGGATGGGGGAGATGAGGAGGTGATGATGGAGGAGTTGGGGACGGGACTGCAGAGACAGAGTTGTGGGGATGAGGCACTGGGGTATCTGGGGATGGGATTGCATGGACAGAGACCCCATGGACCAAGGGATGGAGGTGCAGGGATGGTGGTCACGGGGACCAGATGACTGAAGAGAGTCAGATTTAGACTAGATATAAGGAAGAACTTCTTCCCCATGAGAGCAGTGAGGCCCTGGAAGAGGTTGCCCAGGAAAGCTGTGGCTGCCCCATCCCTGGAGGCATTCCAGGCCATGTTGGATGGGCCTTGGGCACCTGATCCAGTGGGATATCCCTGCCCATGGCAGTGGGGTTGGAACTGGATGATCTTTAAGGTCCCTTCCAACCCAAACTATTCTATAATTCCGTGATGGAGGAGCCAGGGATGGGGCTGCAGGGACAGGGCTGTGGGCGTTGGGCTCCCTGGGAACGGGGCTACAGGGATAAAGGGATCCAGGAAGGGATGAGCCAGGGATGGGGGCCAGGGAGGGGCCCTGGTTGGGGTTACCTGGCCACAGGGCCCCCCCCGGGGGAGGCAGCGTCACCTCATCGCTGTGCTGGATGCAGACACGGCTGTCGATCTGGTAGAGAAGGGCCGGGCAGAGGAGGGTGAACTGCTCGGGCGTCAGCTGGGCCACCGCCTCCAGCCCGAAATTCCCCAGGAGTTGGGTGACATTGAGGCACTGTGGTGGGGGGGGCGGTGAGGGGGGCGCTGGGGCTCCGGGATCCCACCAGGGGACAAGGGGGCTCCCCAGGGACCCCCCCCAGCCCCGCTCACATCATCGTGCAAATGGTCGGTGCCGGAGTGGTCCAAACCCAGCACCGTCCCCAGCAGGGTCAGATGTTTTTGGGGGGCCCCCGCACTGGGGGGCTTGGTGGGTGCCGGCTTCGTTCTGGCTCGGTTCGGGGGGCTGCGGGAGACGAGCGAGGATGAGCTGTGGGGTTTGGGGTGCAGCCCTCGGGCGCAGGCGATGGGGCAGCGCTTACCTGGGGGCAGCGTCGGGTGTCGGGGTGCCGGGTGCCGGGTCCCCGCTGTGCTCCCAGAGCGGGTGCCGGTGCCGGTGCTTCTCCTCCTGCACCTCCAGCAGGTCGAGGTGGCTGACGTGGCCGTGGCCCAGCTCGTCGTGCTGGATCTGCACCACCTGCACGCGGCCGAGCCCCAGGCTGCCCAGCAGCCGCGCCAACCCCTCGAAGGGCAGCGTCCCGTTGGCGCCGTACAGCCCGAAGAGCTGCTGCACGTAATAGCCCTGCTCCTGCACGGCCGCCCCCGCCGCCGCCGTCGCCCCCAGAGCCAACAGCCCCAGCACGCCCGCCAGGAGCCCCATGGCGACGTGGGGCCGCGGGGCCCGGGCGTCCCTGAGAGGAGCGCCAGGTACGTGCGCGCTGCCCGTTCGTCCGTCTGTCTGTCCGCCCGCAGGGCTGGCTGCAAAGCAACAGGCGGCGTCGGGGCCACGGCGTGGGACACGTGGGTGTCACTGGGGAGTGGGGACAACCATGGGGTGTGGGGACACCTACGGGGCACGGGGATACCCCCTGGGGCACAGGGACATCCATGGGGCGTGGGGACACCTATGGGGCACAGGGACACCCCCTGGGGCACAGGGACATCCATGGGGTATGGGGACACCTCCTGGGGCACAGGGACATCCGTAGGGCGTGGGGACACCTATGGGGCACAGGGACATCCATGGGGTGTGGGGACACCTATGGGGCACGGGGACACCCATGGGGCATGGGGACACTCCCTGGGGCACAGGGACATCCATAGGGTGTGGGGACACCTATGGGGCACAGGGACACCCCCTGGGGCACAGGGACATCCATGGGGCGTGGGGACACCTATGGGGCACAGGGACACCCCCTGGGGCACAGGGACATCCATAGGGCGTGGGGATATCTATGGGGTGTGGGGACACCCCATGGGGCACAGGGACATCCATGGGGCGTGGGGACACCTATGGGGCACAGGGACATCCATAGGGCATGGGGATACCTATGGGGCACAGGGACACCCCCTGGGGCACAGGGACATCCATGGGGCGTGGGGACAGCCATGGGGCACAGGGACACCTACGGGGCACATATGCCCGTGGGGTGTGGGGACACGTGGCTCTCTCCCGGTGGCAGGGATACCCACCAGGGCACCGTAGGGCAGGGGGGGCTGGGGGGGCCGGATGCTGCCCCCCCATGGGGTGAGGGGTCCCCAGGGTGGGCAGTGAGGGGGGTTGTGGGGACACCGTGGGGGGGGGCACACGGTGACACTTGTCCTTGAGGGACAGTTTTGCAACTGGGGCGGCTTTTGTGTGGGAGTTAATATTTCACCGGCGCAGAGATAAGAGCAGCGGCACCTCAGCACCCCCACGGCAGTGCACCCGGCCCCCCACCCGCCTGCACCCCAACCCACGGCAGCCCCCAAAACCAAGGGGATGGGACGGGGGGACAGCGTGGGGCTCATTCCCCCCCGCGCCACATGGGGTGGAAAATCCCATGATTCTGGGAGCTGGCCCCCCCGAAAGTGGGAGGATGAAGCAGACCCCCCCCCGTGCCCCCCATCCTGCTGGGGTGCAGCTCGTGGTCCCCGGCATCGCTCGGCCGCAGGATCCCATCACTGGGTGATGTTGGGGGGCTGTCCCTGACCCCCCCATATCTCCCCCAGCTCACATGCATCGCACTGGGCAATTTTGGGGGACTCTCCTTGTCCCCCCCCATCTCCCTTGGGGCTCACCTGCACTGTATGATATTGGGGGACCCTCCTTGTCCCCCTCAGTCTCCCCTTGGGCTCACTTGCACTGGGTGTTTTGGGGGGCTCTCCCTGCCGTCCCCCCCGTCTCCCCCAGCTCACCTGTGCTGCGCTGGGCGATGTTGGGGGGCTCTCTGTCCCCTCGTGTCCCCTCAGGCTCACCTGACCGCGCTGGGGGGGCTCTCGCTGTCCCCTCCCGTGCTCCCCCCCAGCTCACCTGCACCACACCGGGCGATGGCGGGGGGGGGGGGGGGCTGTCCCCGTCCCCCGTCCCGTGGCTGCACCGACTGCTGCACCCGAACCCGGGGGGGGGGGGGGGCCAAGGGTCACAGGGTGCTGTCCCAGCCTGCACCGGGAGGGGCCAAACGGGGGGGCGGGGGGGCCTTAAAGAGCGAGGGGGTACCCCCCCCACCCAGGGCAGAGGCAGTCGAGAAGCAAACTTGGGGGGGGAGGGGGAACACCTTTATTAACACCCACCCCGACGGGGTCCAGCCGCCATGTGGGGGGGCTGGGGGGGCTGCGGACCCCCCCACCCCGGGAGCAGCAGCCATGCGGCTCAGCCCCATCCTGCCCGGGACCCCCGAGGCCAGCCAGCGCAATGTGGGGGGGCCCAGGTGGCCCCCGCGCTCCATGGCGGCCCCGGGGGGCTGCTTGGGCAGCAGGGAGCCCCCCCCAGCCGGTGGCGGGGCCGCGGGGGGGTCCCGGCCGTTATCTCTTGCTGCTCCTACGTGTCTCCTTGCCGTTGCTGACGGGGCCGGCGGGGGGGCCCGGGTGGCCGGGCTGGCTGCGTGTGATGCGGCCGCTCGGGGGGTGCGCGGCGGCGGGGGGGTGCGTGGGGCCCCCCGTGCTCAGCCCGTTCCCGTTCTGGCTGTCGGGGGCTGCAAGCAGAGCGAGGCAGTGTGGGGGGGGGAAATTCGGTAAGGCAGGGGCCCCCTCCGCTGTGGTGGCGGAGCTGGGCGGGGGGTGTCCTGCACCCCAAGAGTGAGGGGGGGTGCTGTTTGTCCTACCTGTGGGTGCTGCGGGGGGCCCCGGGGGGGTCTGCGATGTGGCTGGATTTGCGCTCTCGTTCTGGGCCTGCAGAGGAGATGGAGACACACCGTGTGCCGGAGAACCGTCGCGGCCACGCTGGCGGGGAGGTTGGGGGTCGCAGCAGTGCCAAGCCGACCCCCCCCCTTCCTCCCCCCCCTCCCCAACCCCCCCTAAACTCACCCCTTTGCTCTGCGCCTGCTGCGCCACGTACTCGGGGTTGGGCTCGCTGAAGTTGGGCACCTCAGAATAAACCATGCAGAACCTGCCGGCAGAGCGGGGCGGGTGGGGTCCTCGCACCCCCAAACCCCCTCCCGAGCCTCCCAACCCCTTCGGACCCCCCCCCCAAAAAAAACCCCCCCAGTCCCATCCTTACTCCCCGATCTTCTGCAGGTCCCCCCCACGGCCGGTGTAGAGCGTCAGGCAGCCCTTGAAGACGGAGGCGTAGCTGGAACGGGGAAAATGCAGAAGGTGAGGGTGGGGGGAGCCCCGAGGGGTCTGAGGGAGCCCCGGGGGGGGCCAGGACCCCCCCCCATCTACCCTTTGGTGAGGCGGATGATGTCCCCCGGCTGGATGAGGTTCCCCACGTCGTCCCACACCGAGATGTTGATGCTCCCGGTCTTGTCGGCCACCTTGCACGTCCGTACCTCGTGCCCATCCTTCGTCTTCGTTACCCGGCCTGGGGTGAGGAAAGAGGGGGTTCAGGGGGGGTCTGGGCCAGGGGGGGGCGGGGGGGGGAGCAGGGACCCCCACCAGGGGGTGGGAAAGGGTTGAGGGGTGCAGGGACCCCAGCCTGGGGGGAGGACAGCGGGCAGGGGGAGCCGGGGGGCAGGGATGCAGGCCTGGGGGGGTCAGGGGGAGCAGGGAGGTGGGGGACAGGGGGGGCTGGGGGAGGGGGGGGGCAGCCCCCCCACCGCTGCACCCACCGGTCTCCAGGACAATGAAGATGAGATTGAGGTTCTTCAGCCCCGGTTTCACGTCCTTCACCAGCGTCTCGGCGCTCATGGTGCCGGAGGGGCCTGCAGAGGCGGCGTCACCCCGGGGGGACCGGGGGGGGGACGGGGGGGCAGACAACGGCCACGGGACCCCCGGGGGCACCGGCGGTGGAGGGGAAACCGGGGGAGAACAGTGGCCACAACACCCCTGGGGACTCTGGGGACTGGGACAGCGGCTATTGGAGCCCCGGGGACACCGGGGATGGGGGGGCTCCGGGGTCGGGGAGGCGGCGGGGCCGGGGGGGTTGGGGGGGGACAGTGGCCACGGCACCCCCGGGGCAACCGGCGGCGACGGGGATGGAGCAGGGGGAGACAGCGGCCACGGGACCCCCGGGGACGGGAGAGGACCGGGGGGACCATGGGACCCCCTTGAACGAAGGGGGACAGTGGCCATGGGACCCCCAGGGATGGGGGCACCGGGGACGGGGGGGGACCGGGGGGGCCATGAGACCCCCGGTGAGAGCGGAGGACAGCTGTCATGGGACCCCCGGGAATACCGGGAATGGAGGGGGACTGGGGACGGAGGAAAAGGGGGTGGGGGGACGCGGTGGATGGGGACACGGGGCACGGTACCCCCGGGGACCGGGAGGGGACGGGGGGGCGGGCACCGGGGGGGCCCACCGGCCATGACACCCCCGGGGCCTCCAGGGATGGGAAGGCACCGGGGCCGAGGGGACTGGGGGGGAGGCACCGGCCACGGCACCCCCGGGGGAACCGGGGACGTGGGGGGCGCCGGGGGGGGGACAACGACAACGGCGCCCCCGGGGACACCGGGCACGGGGAGGGGACCGGGGGGGAGGCACCGGGGGGGGACCCCGGCCATGGCATCCCTGGGGACACCGGGCACGGGAAGGGGACCGGGGGGGAGGCACCGGGAGGGGACCCCGGCCATGGCATCCCTGGGGACACCGGGCACGGGAAGGGGACCGGGAGGGAGGCACCGGGAGGGGACCCCGGCCATAGGACCCCCAGGCACGGGGAGGGGACCGGGGGGTGGGCACCGTGGGGGTACAACGACCACGGCGCCCGCGGGGACACCGGGGATGGGGAGGGGACCGGGCAGGGGACACCGGGGGGGGCCACCGGCCATGGCACCCCCGGGGATACCGGGGACAGGAAGGGGACCGGGGGAGGGACAGCGGGGGAGGACTCCGGCCATGGCAGCCCCGGGGGGACCGGGCACGGGGAGGGGACCCGGCGGGGGACGCCGGGGGAGGACACCGGCATCCCCGGGCATGGGGAGGGGACCGGGGGGCGGGCACCGGGGAGGCACAACGACGACGGCACCCCCGGGGATGGGGAGGGGACCGGGGGGCGGGCACCGGGAGGGGACCCCTGCTATGGGACCCCCGGGGATAGGGAGGGGACCGGGGGGGACACCGGCCATGGCATCCCGGGGGACATCGAGGGCGGAGGGGGGACCGACCACGAGGACGGGCGCGACGCGGGGGGAGAAGAAACACGAGGACGGGCCCGCAGGGCTGCGGGGCCAGTGGGGCTGGGGTCGGGGCTACCGGAGCCCCCGGGGCCGGGCGCGCCGCCCCGCCGCCAGGGGGCGCTCGTCCCCCCCGCCCCCCCGGCGCCGCCCCCCCCCGGCTGCGCGCGCTGACCTGCCCGAGCGCCGCGGCCGCGGGCGCTCCCGGAAGTGCCACCTGCCGCCGGCGCCACCAGCCAATCAGCACTCGGTGGGCGGGGCTTGCGCGGCGGCCACAACCAATAGAAACGCGGAGAGCCGCGGTAAGCCCCGCCTCCTCACCTACGTCACGCGGTCTTAGCGCCTGCCCCTCACCAGCGAGTTCCGGCCGTGCCGCACCTCCCGCCGGCCTGAGCGCCGCTTCCGGTCGCGTGGGGCAGGCGCTTCCGGCGGGGCCGGGCGGGGGAGGCGGTTGAGGCCGCGGCCGCCCCTCAGCCCTGCGGCGGCCCGGCAGGCGGTACGGGAGGCCTCGGGGAACGGGGGGGCGGGGCTGCGGATCCGGGGGGTGGTGCTGGGGGTGTCGGGGGAGCGATGCGGCCTCGGTAACGAGGGTCCTAAGCTCCCCCTCGCCGGAACCGGTGTGTCCGGTTCTTGAGGGACTGGGGGAGCTGCGGGGCGGTGATGGGCGGGCTTGGGGCCGGGGAGCGATCTGGCGGTGGGGAGGAGGGAGCTGCAGGAGGAGCACTCGGCGAGACCGGGGCTGCCCGGTTCTTGGGGGGTCGGGCGGGGCCCGGTGCTGGAGGCGGAGGCGAGGAACGGCTGCGGGGCTCATTCTGAGGGAAATGCACCCGGTACCGGTCTCTGGCGGCGGGGCCGGGCCAGGGGGAGTGGGAAGTAAAGGTATCGTGCCCCGCCCTGTCTGGCGGGTCCATTGGGAACGGCTGGGGTCCAGCAGTGAGCGGCCCCGGTGCTCCCCGGTACGGATTAGGGCACGGCAGGGGCGCCCCTCGCCCCTCCAGAGCCCATCCGGGGGAATGGGAGCAGCAGGAAGCAGCGATGGCTGGGGTAAGGATGAGGCTTTGTTCCTGGTGGGGCTGTGAGGAGCAGGATCTGTCCCAACGCTGCGGCACCACGTCCGGCCCAGCTCGGTCCGATGGGAACAGCCAGAACCATTCCCGGCTGGATTTATCCCTGTGCCCGGACCAGTGGGTCAAACTGAAGCCGTTTTCCCAATCTGGGATTCCCTACTACCAATTTCTGGAGCGAGCAGAGTTGTTGTGCGAAGAATTTGGGTTTCTGTCAGCAGATCCCAAGGTGGCACCCGGGGAAGCTGTTTTTAGCCGGATTGCACAAGTTTACAGCTCACACTTCACCCAGTGGGCAGGCGTTTCTCATCCTGCAATCGGTACGATCTCACAATGCAGCGATTCCGCTGGGAATGCCGCTCATCCTGGGTTTATCCCGGTTGAGTGAGGTGGGTTGTGAGGTGAGCAGAGTTCCAGGCTGGAATTCTGGAAGTGTGATGCCACAGAGAGGTAGACGATGCTTAGGGCAGCGGCTCTGTCTCTCCAGCCTTTCAGAGAGGTCAGGATGTGCCAAGGCAGAAACACAGGTTCCTCTGCTGTTTGCCTGAAGCTCAGGTGAATGGAGAGGAAGAGCCAGCACAGCCTCCCACATCTGTGCTCAGTTTTCTTTCCCTTTTTCCCCCCATGACCAGCTCCATTCCATCTGACCTCGTGGCTCCTGCACGGTGGTGGTTCAGCCCTAACGAGCAACATTCCAAACCGCAAAGGAGGAAGGGGAGAAGATGGGCCATTGGGAGCGGCTCCCTGCAAAGAGCAAACCCAGCCTGGCCTTGCCTCTTTGCTGCCTGAGGAGGAATTCTGTTGCGGAAGGTAAGCTCCTTTCCTCTCAAAATGTTCTCCATCCATGTGCAGGGATGAGTTTCCATCCTACTCACACGGAGCTTCTGCCACATGGGGGGCAGTGGTTCTTACGGGCAGTGGCTTTAGCTGCATTTCCAGGGCTACAATGCAGCCCACCCTGTCCCCGATGCCAGAGCTGCCACAGAGCCATGGGAGGAATTCTGGCGCTTTGGAGGGTCTCAATGTGAAAGAAGTGCCGAATGAATTGGGTGGGCAGCCCAGCGGCTCTGGTCGGGCTGCTGTGTCAGAGTGCCTTAAAGAGCAGGACCTCATTGTTCCAGACACAGTGTGTGATTCCTGTTTTTTCCCCCTCAGAAGCCGTTGCCTTGGCTTTGTGACCTCAGCACCCGCCCCTGATTCCCGAGCCATGGTCGATTGAAAGCAGAGGCTCGTGGCCCGCTGTGATTCTCACTTTTCCATTCCATTCTGTAGGGCTGTAGGAGTGGACGCAGCGCCAGGGACTCGGCAGCCTGGGAGATCCGGTCATGTTCCTCGCAGGCTGAAGGTAAGGGCAGCTGGAGTGGAGCCAGCGTTTCATCTGCTCTGTGGGTGTTGCTTCAGCTCATCCCACAGCTGTGGAGGAGAGCTGCCGCATCAGCTTTCCAGCCGTGGAATTGGGATGGGGTGGATAAAAGCTGTCCTGTGTGGAGCACGCGGCAGCAAGCGGGCTGTGCCAGAGGCAGAGGAACGGGGTTCCGCAGGGTTTTCCCTGAGCCGCTCACCTGGCTTTTCCGGGTGAGCCTTGCCCGTTCCATGGGGATAACACTCTTGCCCTACGGCTGTGCACAGGGATGTTTGCTTCCCAGCTGGATCGTCCTCTGCGTCTGTAGGTATTGGGGTGATGCTGTCCGCACAACGCGGTGCAAACTCGGTGCGCTGGGAGCCTCCACACTTCCAGCAGCTGCCTCAGGAAACTTCCCAAAGGTTTGGGCTATGACTTCCTTTCTCAAGGAGGTGGATTTTTCCCTGGCAAGCAGTTCTGCCTCTTTCCCTGGAATCCTTTTGGCACATTAAAAGCACAAAGCAGAGTGGGTTTGTGGGTCCCAGCCTGGAGAGGCTGTGGGTGGGCTCTGCTTTTCTGATACCACCAGTATCATTTCACATCGTGGAGTTTTGAGGTGCTGCCGGTGTTGGCCAGGGACGCCTGTGATTGTTCTCAGGGGTGTTCCAGTGCTTTGGTGACCCTGGGAAGCTTCCCTGAAGAGGGAAAGGCCTTGCTGGGTGGGGAAACCCCCTGGCCTGATTCTGCAGGGGTTAAGCAGTGGGAGCTCCTCGGTGCATCCGCATCCTTTGTCCTTCCGGGATGTGGAACATGGGCAGGGCCTCAAGATGGATGTGTTTTCCTTCTCTAGTGCAGCTAGGAGCCATTGTTTCACCCCGTTGTTCCACCTCGCTTCCCTCCGATCCTGTTTCCCTGGGGTACCTGGAACTCGGGGAAAGGCCCTTCAGAAACAGGGATTTGTTTTTTCCTTTTGGGAGGTTTTGCTCTCTGGGTGCGATCTGCTGCTAAACATCAGCACTGAAGGAAAGGGCTCGCTGAGAAGAGCTGCTGGATTCACGCTCCGATGCTTTTAGCTTTTAATTAGCAAATAATGAGTAATATTTTTGTGTACTTTCCCTGTGGCCTCAAATCAAAACAGCGTCTGCTGGAGCGTGGTGGCTGCACTCAGCCATTTCTGACGGCTCTGACTGGTTCAGACACTGGGAGAGACCCCTCCGCCCAAGAGAAGCATAGGCCTGGGGTTATCAATTATTCGGGTTGTGGGAGGGACTGCAGGGAGCACCCTGGGGTCCCTGCACCCTCATGTCCTCTTCTCAGCACCCTGGGGTCCTGTGTCCCCAACCTGGGATCCCTGTGTCCCCATCCTGGCACCCTGGGGTCCCCGCACCTCCATGTCCTCGTCTCAGCACCCTGGGGTCCCTGTGTCTTCATCCCAGCACTCTAGAGTCCTTGTGTTCCCAATCTGGGGTCCCCATCCTGGCACCCTTGAGTCCTTGTGCCCCCATCCTGGCACCCTGGGGGCCCATGTCCCATCCTCGGGTGTCTGTATCCCCAGCCTGGAGTCCCCATGTCCCCATCCTAGCACCTTGGGCTCCCTCCATCCCCTGATCCCCAGATGTTGGGGTTTGTTGCGGCTGAGAGGAACACAAGTTGGAGGGCAAATCGGTAAACACCTGTCGCTGTTGTTCCCAAACAAGGACGCTCACTCAAGTGATGCTGAGGCAGGTGGTAACCCCGGAGCACTAGTGAGCAGGGATTGTGATACTGGTTAGCAGCATCTAAATCCACCAGACCCCGCTCCCGCAGCTGCCGTTGGAATCGCTTGGCTGGCTCTGCCGGCAGGACAGAGAGGATGGCAGCAAACTGCTGTCTGCTTCCTGGGGTTGGGCAGCAGCAATTAGAGGCCCCGCGTTAACGAGTCACGTTTCAGCAGAGGCTGTTTGTTCCGATGGGGTTTGGTGGGGCGGAGCTGCTGCTCACGGTGTCATTAGGGGGTGGTTAATTAGGCACACGCCGAGCAGGTGGCGGTTATGGTGGTGTGTACGCCGGCAGGACTGGTTTGCTGAATTGGAACTGGTTTGCTGGATCAGCTGCTCCTCACCAGCCACTTGTGATGGAGTGACTAGAGTCAGGAGGTGAAGTGGCAGCCTTCCCCTCTGCCTCTTTCCCTCCCAGCCCACAGAGGCCTCAAATGGATGGATAAATCCCTGGGAAAACCACTGCTCCGTGCGGGCTCGTTCCATGCGCAGGCAAGACAAATGCCAACCAACTGGGTCAAAGGAAAGGAACCAGCAGAGCAACGCTGCAAGATCTGATCCTGCAGCTGCTCCAGACCTCGATGGTAGCGCAGAGCACGAGGCCAAGGCTGGCGTTGGCCCTACGGGATGGACCTGGCACAGTTTTGGTGTTGGTATTGGGAATTGGATCCGTGCTGTGTAAGATATGTGGTCATGGGGCATGATTTTATGCCAGCAACGTCAGGGTAATGACTGGGAAGGTCCAACAGGAGCCCTGGCTGTGAATGCCGTCACTTGGAACAGTCCAGCCAGGTTTGTGGGCTCAGCAGAGCTGCTGGAGCAATCTCAAAACAGGGTGTTTGTTCTCCTCGCTGCCTTTTTGTTCCCATCGTGCAGATCTGTGTGACTTCAGTCTGCGCAGGTGCTGGGCGCGCAGCTGCAGCAGAGGAGCTGGGACAATGTCCATTGTGCCAGCTTTCCTTCCCGTTAATTCCTAGCAGAGCCTGTGTCTGAGCAGAAAGCTCGTGGTTCTGGATTAGGGTAAGGTTTGGATTTGCACTCAGCCTGTGTGCCAGAAGCATCCGCTGCGGCTCCCAACACAGGGCAGTTGCTCCGATGAGGAATGCGCAGCATGCGCTGGGCTCGCTGCTGTCCTGCATGGTTTGGAAACTGGGTCGCTGGGCAAATAGGTCAGGGGCTTTTGGCCAGCGCCAGATTATGCTGCACGTTCAGTTTCAATGTTGTCTGTGTTAATCCTCGGTTTCAGGCCGCTCTCCTGTCCCTGTGTGCCAGCAGAGGCCTGTTCCAGTGCCAGGTCTCCAGTGCCCTGTGACTGCTGGTGGCTCTGACCCCGAGCAGGGTGGCCTCGCGCTGGGCGTTTGCCCACATGTGGGGCTGGCAGGGACCCAGCAGGTTCCTCGTAGCCACTGACCGCACTGGGTGCTAAAACACTGAGATTTCAGGCACTGAGGATGTCGTGAGCTGCAGGGAGCAGAGGGGCGATTGCCTGGGACTGGGAGCCACGGTGCTGGGAGATGGATCCTCTGCCGTTGGAGGGAATGGGCTGCTGTCCCCAGATGTCCGCTGGGTTTGCTGTGAATCTCCTACTGTGCAGGGGTCAGTTGGGAGCTGCTCATGAGTGCCAGGAGGTAGTCGCTGGAAATCTGACTTCTTTAAGCTCTTGGGTTGCTTTTTTCCACTGGAAGCTTTCCAGTGGCAGCAAGGTGGCTTCAGGAGCCATGCAGCCACTCGGGATGGTACAAATTGACTCACAGCAGGGAAATGGAGACAACGGAGCGCGGTATCCTGGAACACACACAGCACAAACCAGCGGGAAGATCGCTGGTGTCCTGAACACACACAGTGTGAACCAGCGGGGAAAATCGCTGGTGTCCTGGTTCCTGTGCTGGCCTTGAGCTGCTGCCAAGCAGCCCCTCTTGCATCCATGTGGTACTGTTTTCCCTCCCCTCTGCCTCTGGTTTTAATTCTGGTTCTTTTGGCTCATAAGGCTGATGAAATTAAGAAAGGTGATTAAACCCACTCTGGTTTCTCCCGAGCTGTCCCAGCTGTGGGGCAGCTCCAGGGTCGGTTGGAGCGCTTTTATTAGAATAATGAGAAAACGGTGGGGTTTTGTGGTGAGAACCTGGCAGAGCCTGGGCACTGGGGGCTCCTAGGGTAATTCAGCTGGATTTGGTGTGTTTGTTAATTTTTGAAGGGATTCTGTCTGGTCTCCTGTATTCCCACAGGAGGGAGGGGCTTCCCTGGTGAGCTGGATTCTGGCTTTGGAGAGGGGCTGCCTGCCTGGAGCTGCTGCTGAAGTAGGGCAGAGGTGGCAGACGTGACTGATGTCCCTGGGAAGGAGGGACACACAGGCCCTGGGGTGGTGGCAGCTCCTTTTCTGGTCGCTGGCTGTGCTGACCATCAGGCTGTGGTTTTCCAGGCGGATGTTTTCCTGTATGTTTGGTAGGTAGGGGCTGGCTCCACTCCCTTGGTCACCTTGTTCTCGCTGTCATTGTTTGTTTGCCTTGGCACGGGTTGGTTTCTCTCAGTAAGCTCCAGCTGTGAGCACTGTGGCTCCACTTGGCACAACCGTGAGGGTCGGGGTTGATCGGTGCCTCTTTCTGACCGTGGCCTTTGTGGGCTTCCTGTGGTCAGGGCCATTTGCAGCCAGCGGATCGCAGCCCTCGCTGAGGCTCGCTCTCTGCCAGAGCCACGCTCTGCCTCTACGCTGGGCTATGCTTGCGTCGTTCACACTCAGACTGTGCTCCTGGGAATGCGCTGGTGTCTCCCGACAGCTCAGCATGCTGCGGAGGTGTCTGCTCCCACCAGCCCAGCTCCTGCCGCCCACGGTGCCGGTGAGATCTTGTGGAGGACTCTGCTACCCAGCAAAGCTGCCTGGGGCCCGTTCCAGATCCTTGCCCATGTGTGCTTGTAGCCTGGAACAGCCCCTGGCCAAGGGGTGTTGCCCGTGTGGGTGAGCTGGAGCGTGGAAGCACAGCCCCTCGAGCTCCAGGTGAGTCAGCGTCCCTGTGCTGGTGGAGTGGAAGCTGCTCCGGAGCCCGTGGATGCCCGCGTGCTCCACAGACGGCGCCTGGAGCAGTTGGCTGGGCAGAAAGCCTGGCTCAGCCAGAGCATCTGGGATGCAGTGGCTTGAACAGATTGTGGCAAGAAGGGAATGTGTTCACATGTGCTGTGGGACAAATCCATAGTCTCCCAGGCAGGCATGGGTTTGCTTTTTTTGAGGGGGAGCTTTATTTAAGCTGTTTATTTTCCTTTTAACAGAGAAACCACTCTCAGCAGGTGGGTTTTCCTCTGGTGGCAGGAGGTTGCCGTGCTGGGGAACGGCCCAGTATTACCATGGAAAACACACTATGCAGTTGCTGCCAACAGGAAAGCGGAGCAGACGCGCTCTGGGTCAGAACAGCCCCAGCCACGCTCACTGCGATCCTGCGCTGCCGTACGCAGGGTGAAGGGAAGCTCATGCCAACAGCTGCACTGGCTCCTGCCATCCGTGTTTGCTCTTCCAGTAGGTTGGAAGCCAATGTAAATGTGTCGGAGGTGCTGAGACTTGCAGTGCGAGCGCTCATAAAGGGATGGGAAGGAATTTGGGTTCCTTCCCAGTGGAGGAGAGCGGCAGCCGTCCAAAGGCGTGGGCAGGTTTAAGAGCAGCCGATTTTGGTTACTCTGAGATCCACTCTCCCTGCAGGTCTTAATCCTGAGATCTGAATTGCAAATGGACACCGGGATGTTCCCTGACCTATCTCTGTTGGAGTTTTTTGTCTGTGCTTGCTCTGTGGAAGCAAAGAATCCACCTGCACGTGGAGCCGATGTAGCAATCGCAGTGTCTGACGAGTTGATTTGAGTCCCTCCCTGCTGCCCTTTGGCTTGAGGAGGGTCCCGAGAGCTGAGCAGGAGACGGCTGCGTTACCTACGGCCCCTTTGCTTTCCCTCCTCATCCCCTCCCAGGGCTTTCTGCAGCTTTACCTGCTGGGAGCTGAAGCTCCGTCGGCTGCAAGGAGCTGGCTGGAGGTGTCGGGGCTGTGCCCACGCTATGGCTGAGGTGCCGTACTCGGCACCGCTGGCTCTGGACGCATGGCAGAGTGAGTTCCCTCCTGCCCTCTGGAGCCAGCAGCTTCTCCTGGTGTTTGCCCAGCTGGAAGTGCTGCCGTGCCGCAGCCTCCTCAGCGTGCAGGTGGGGCTCCGGAGCCTCACGCGGTGCCCATGTGCCCTCACACACCTCTCAGCTCCTGTTTGTGTGCGGGGTGGGGACTCCTTTATCTGGAGTCGAGTGCAGCTCTGGATCCGTGCGGCCGTTTGACACGGGCTTTGATGTTGGTGGGAATGGGAGCGGAAGAGCCGGCTCTTCAGGGTCGAGTGGCAGAGGAGCCAGTAACCGTGGGTGCAGCGGGGCAGAGGTCGGCTGCTGGCAGATGGGGTAAGGATGGTGTCGCCTGGGAATGCATTGCGATGGGGATGTGGGGCTGCCGGAGACAGCAGCAGAGGGCAATAACTGCAGGAGGTTGCTGCATGCCAGGAGCCAGCGAGGTCCCTGTCACCCAGGAAGGAGTGGCTTCTCTGCAGTCAGTGTGGTGAGGCTGGTGGGTGTCTGGCTGCACCCACTGCTCCTGTGCTGTCCTCTCCAAACCAAATACAACTGTGAGGGGAAAAGCCACAAACCCAACAAACCAAAAACCACCCCACCACCAAAAAAAACACACAACCAAAACAACCAAACACAAATAAAAAATGAAACAACCAGGAAATAAAAGGAAAAATCACAGCCAGATTAGTAGGAACATGGTGGGGAGAAGCAATGCAGCGGCACGGCAAAGCGCAGGAGCTCCCACACAGAGGGGCTGGGGCTGCTTCCCCCTGCCCGTGGCTCCGTAGGCGCAGGTCTGAGCCTGAGCCGGCTCCGCTGGGCAGAAGGCACAGGGGTCTGGGAACCAAGGCATTGCGAGGGCCGGGTCCTGCTCTGCTCTGAGACCGTGGGACGCGCAGCAGCTCCTGACCGCTCTCTCCCCTCCTCAGGGTGCTGGCACCGGTGCTGAGCGATGGGGTATGATGTAACACGCTTCCAGGGGGACGTGGATGAAGACCTCATATGCCCCATCTGCAGCGGGGTCCTGGAGGAGCCGGTTCAGGTAGGTTTCTGTCGAAGCACGGACTGTGGCTGCCGGAAGCCTCCTATTGCAGCTCCAGGCTTCTGGATGTTGTGATCTGATGAGCGCCACGCACAGTGGGGGCGTTCGGTGGGCTCAGTGGATTTGTAACACTCTCACTAAAGGTCTAAAGCAGCAGCAAGGGCAAGGAATGGCGCCAGGGATAAAAATCTGTGGCTTTGAGTTCCAGTGGGAATGCTCTGTGTGTGGGATGCCCTGGGGTTGGCAGAGAGGTGGGTGAAAGGGGTGCACGTGTGTTGGAACAGATTTCCTGTTCCCTTCCATTCCTCTCTCCCTTCCGAACTCCACCAAAGCTCGGTGCAGCTGCACATGGGTGATGGTTCCTGGGGCAGAGACAGCAGCGGCTCCGCTAAAATCCATCCCTTCCTTACAGTTCCGTGCTGGGTTCTCCCTCCCTGCATGCAGCTCCTTCTGTGTGCAGAACCGATCTGGTTTACTCGCTGTGGGAGCCCGACGTGGCTCTCCCACCACCAAAGGAAGCTGGGAGGACAGATAGCAGTCCTGGTACCGGCGCATTGCTTTGCCCGGCACAGCCAGGATTTGCTGGACCCTCCGGCTCAGCCTGCAGCTTACGCAGCCTCTTGGGCAAGGAAGGCGAGCACAGGGAGCTGCTGCTTCCGCTGCTCCCTCCACTTCCCACAAAGCGGAAGGGCTGCTGGACGGGCTTTCCGGCGAGCTCCTTGGTCCCTCTGGAGCACCGCCTGCTCTGGGTTTGCCATTGTTCCTCCTTATAACCCAGAGCAGAGCGCGACTGTCTGAGTGGCTTCTACCCAGACCACTGCCCTTCCCGTCGGGGTCCGGATGCCGCTGGAGATGTTCTGGCACTGTGACTGTGTGCTGGGTAGCTCAGCACCCGCTGCATAAATCCAGCTTTATTTGGAATAAACCGTATTACAATAAAACGGGACTAATTGGAAACCTCTGCATAATTATGGCAGTTTCATCGCTTAATAATGAACCACATCACAAAAGCTGTGGTTTGTTCCAGGCTGGAAAGCTGCCCGAGGGGCTGGGCTGGAGCCCACCCTGCGGAACTGTGATCTTTGTAGTTAAAAGCTGTGTTAGATCCGTTTGGTTCTGTCAAAACAGGCTTTGATTTTAGAGGATCTGTAACATGTGAGCATGATCACAGACCCTCGCCTAAACCGGAGGGAAAGCTGCAGCTTCCTCGAGCGCCTTTATTTAAATCTCCTTTTGAGAATGTGGTATCGCCACCCTCTTTGTTCCCAGGCTTTTCCAAGCCTGTTTATCTGCCTCAGTGCATTCCAGCCCTCCTGCCAGCAGCGCAGTAACTGGAGCTGCAGTGAGGCCGAATTCGTAGCTCAGCACAGGCCTTGGTTTGGAGGGTATGGATTCCTGAGGACTCTTCCCTTGTTGCTCCCTTCCAGCGTGGTCCCTCTGCCTGGTCAGAGCAGGGCTTGGAGCCACGTTCAGCCCAAGGTTTGAGAATCTCCAAGCACGGAGCTTCTGCAGGGCACAGGGAAACCAGTGGGATCTATCGTTCCTCGCATCCACGCTCTGCGCTTGGCAGCACTGGGGCTGCCCTGGTCACAAACTCGGTGGGGTTGGGCATGGACCGGGAGGATGAAACACTGCCAGGGATGCAGAGAGGTCGGGGCAAAGCTAGAACCTGCGAGAACAGGACTTCACGAAAAGAGGAGGGGCTGTGCTGGAGCTCAGCCTGTGCTGCTGTGTCTGACACAGGCCCGGCTGCCACTGACTCGGAGACGCTGGGCTGAGCTGGTTGGCTTCAGCTGCGTTGCCACTAAAACTCCTGCAGCGGGAATGGGCGAATCCTGATTCTGCGTGCGCCCTGCAGCTGCCCCTTGCCTTTGCCAGCAGGTACAGGGAGCTTGCAAGGTGCTGGCGGAGGAGTTTGTACACGAGACTTCTCCTCGGAGCACCCAGCCTTCCTGGAGCTCTGGGTTGCTGCTTTGGGAAGAGGGATCAGGGTTGTCCATATTGCTGGTGCGTGTCCCGCTCCCCGGCTCCAATGTTAATAATCCTTCAGCAGCACCTTGAACAGATGAGCGGAGCCCAGCTGTGTAAATACAGTGGAGAAACGCTCTAATCTGCCCTGGAAAATGATTAAATTTGGCACCCAGATCCATCCTGCTGCATCAGGAGGGAGCAGCAGAGTGGGAGCTTGGAGGGGGTCTGGCCTGGCCCAGAGGGCGGATCTGATTGCAGGACGCTCCTGCCTTGGAGGAAGAGAGAGAGAGAGAACTGGGTTGAGTGGAGGGCACCTGCTTTTCCAAGGGAAAAGGAAAAGCCATCCTGGCTCTGCAGCGGTGCAGTGGAAGGTGCCATGCAGGGCTCTGGTCTGCCTCTTGGTCTCTGCTGTGCTGGCATTGAGCCTCTTGTATAACAGAGATGCCGCTTCCCCTTCGCATTCCTCTCCCAAAGCAGCACAGAGCTGCCCTGTGCTCCTCAAGAGACCGAGAGCCCTTCTCTGGGCCAGGTCGTCCTTCCCACCGGAGCCGGCAAACGCTGCCCGCTGGCCCCAGGTAACACACGTCCGTTCTCTGCTCCTCTGCAGGCTCCCCACTGCGAGCACGCCTTCTGCAATGCCTGCATCACGCAGTGGTTCTCCCAGCAGCAGACGTGCCCTGTGGACCGCAGCGTGGTGACGGTCGCCCACCTCCGCCCCGTCCCGCGGATCATGCGGAATATGCTTTCGAAACTGCAGATCACTTGCGACAACGCTGTTTTCGGCTGCACGGCAGTCGTACGACTCGACAACCTAATGTCTCACCTCAACGACTGCGAGCACAATCCCAAGCGCCCGGTGACGTGCGAGCAGGGATGCGGGTGAGGACTGGAGGTCTCTGCCACGGAGGGAAGGAGCCTGGCACCCCTTTGCACTCCAGGCACAGAGCTCCAGGATCACAGGGCTTTGAAGGCTGTGGCGCTGCAGAAAGGGTCGGGAAGGACTTTTTTAGTCAAAACCATTTCTTTTTAAGCTGGATTCAAACCCCCTTGTTCAAAAGAGGTTTCAAAACCCACCTAAACTCGTTGCTGGGGCTTGGGTGCCGATTGGCTGCTGGAAATAGGATCCTGAAGCCTTTGTGAATCCACCCAGAGCCATTCCAGCCTGGGACGAGTTCCAGCGTGAGCTCTGCTCCCGAAAGACAGGAGTGTTGGTCTGGCCCTGGCACCTGTGCTCTTGATGCCGATAACCTTCCCACTCACGTGTTGTGGTGACTGCCTGCTGGCGTGGAGATTCTCCGACCTCCTCAGATGAAGTCAGACTGGATCAGGCCCATGGGCTCCCTGGTGAGGGACCTGGTTCTGAACCCTGATCACTTTGGAGGGGGAGAATCCCCACCACTTGCAGACCTGCCGGTGGTTTGTCCCTGGAGCTCTGCCCCAGACCTTCAACTCCTATCAGAGTCACGGTGCTGGCCAACCCCGGCCTCTTGGCCAGTTCTCCAAGGCTGGATTTGTTCTAGAGGCTGTTTGCATGCTCAGCTCTGTAACTGTCCCTAATGTGGGGCCTCTCTCTTTTTTTGTACTGTCCCACAGCTTGGAAATGCCCAAAGATGAGCTCCCAAACCACAACTGCATCAAGCACCTGAGGTCTGTGGTGCAGCAGCAGCAGACGAGGATTGCTGAGCTGGAGAAGACCTCGGCAGAACACAAGCACCAGCTGGCCGAGCAGGTAGGCCCATGCGGTGCAGCCTCAGGGTCTCACCCGTTTCCCCTCCAAACACCAGAAAAGTTTGTGGATGAAGAAATCAGCTGCACCGTCCAGCGCCGGGACGGCAGCTCAGCCGCCGGGCAGGGCCGTGGCCCTCCCTGCCGCTGCGCTGGGCTCTGGCTCGCGGCACACAGCCCCGGTGCTGACTCCTTTCTTAAACGCTGCCGTATCCTGCCCGTTGCAGAAGCGGGATATCCAGCTGCTGAAGGCCTACATGCGCGCCATCCGCAGTGTCAACCCCAACCTGCAGAACCTGGAGGAGACCATCGAGTACAACGAGATCCTGGAGTAAGTGCTGGCTTGGGAAGGAGCCAGAGCCCTGCGCCGGGCTGCGAGCAGAGCTGGGATTGAGAGGGGCTGACCTGGGTGCGGTTTGGGAAGAAAAAGCTTCACAAAGGCAAGGGGGAAGCAGCACATCAGCTGGCTGCACAGTGGGCTCCGAGCATTCATGTTCTTCCACCTGCATCTGGCTCCGAGCAGGAAGCTGTCAGATTCCTTCCTCCATGTGAGAAAGGTCAGAGGAAGCAGCTCCTCCTTTTGTCCTTTCTTCCCTTTCCCAGAGCGCTGAGCAGCAGGGTCCTGGTGGGATGATAACAGGGGAGAGGAAGGTGGGGAGATGGACACATTCCCAGTCCGGCCTTGCTCCTGAGCAGCCCAGCTCCTCGATCCCAGTGGGAGCCACTGAAACCGCTCAGCACTGACCGTTTTGTCCCCCCCCTCTGTCCCCAGGTGGGTGAATTCCCTGCAGCCGGCCCGGGTGACGCGGTGGGGCGGGATGATCTCCACGCCGGATGCGGTGTTGCAGGCCGTCATCAAGCGCTCGCTGGTGGAGAGCGGCTGCCCCACATCCATCATCAATGAGCTGATCGAGAACGCCCACGAGCGGAACTGGCCGCAGGGCCTGGCTACGCTGGAGACACGCCAGATGAACCGGCGCTACTATGAGAACTATGTGGCCAAACGCATCCCCGGGAAGCAAGCGGTGGTGGTGATGGCCTGTGAAAACCAGCACATGGGTGAGGACATGGTGCTGGAGCCCGGGCTGGTGATGATATTTGCACACGGAGTGGAGGAAATCTAGGACTTGCAGAGAGAACGGCTCCGTGCGGAGAAGGGAGAGGAGGGGAAGGTGCAGAGGTAGAGACTCGGGGTGGTGGGGCAAAACTGCCGGTGTTCCCACATCACCGACGTGGTTTCCTTAGGGCACCGTTCCCTCGAACTTCTCACTTCCGAGTTGAAACGATTAAAACGCCTCTGGCAAAAGCTGCCCGAACCCTTGGCCCAGCGTGGAGCGAGAACCGCCGTCCCGTCACATTCGCCCCTTGCGGATCAGCTTCCCCCTTCAGTGTCTTTCAAGGAGAGGAGCAGCTGCTCCAGCTGTGCTTCTGGATTCCTTGGACACAGCCCACGTTGTGGGTGCCGGTGCCTCTCCCCGAGCCTGGCTCTGGCCTGGACCCCAAAGCCTGCCTTGGCTCTCACCGGGGACCAACCCGATGGCCCCTGGCAGCTCTCATCGTCCGGTGGCTGAGTCCTCCCTGGGTTCACTCCCGCTCTGGATCCTCGCCTCGCTCTCCGGTGTCTCTCCGCTGCCGTCTCTCCAAGCCTCGCCTCCGCCTGTGCCGTACGGCAGCGGTGGTTCCTCTCCCTCCTCCTGCCAGGCTGCGGAAGGGCCTTGGCTGGGAAGAACCCAGACTTGGGCGCCATCAGTTCGATGGAGCCCAACCAGCTGCAGCTGCGCCCCCGACACCCCCGAACCGCCTGGGCTCGGCCGGCGCGGGGGGCTCAGCACCGGGCACAGCCTCTCGCCCACCGCTGCCCCGGCCCCTCTTTCCGTGCATGCCCAGCCCCGGGGGGGCCCCGCTCACCCCCAATCGCAGCCCCCAGCGTCTCCCCCTTTCCGAGGCGCCGTCCTGCCCTGTGTTTGGCTCCTCCGCTGCTGCTCCCGGTGTTTCCGGATGCTTGTGATTGCGGTTCGGTATTTTTTGTTCTCTTATTGGCCTTTCTCCGGTTTTATTTCCCCCTTTTATTTCATTTCCCAAGGACCGGGACAGGCGCCTCAGCCCCCGCTTACCGTTACTGCTGGGAACTTAATTTATTTGCATTCGTTTCGTTGTTTTTTACATTCTTTCCGGTGTCTGCGCAGCTCGGAGCTGGCGAGAGGCAGGGGGTTGTGATCAATAAACGCGTTCCAGTTGCTTTATCGGTGTCTCGGGGCTCTGGGATGGGGTTGCACAAAGGGTCCCGTTAGAACCGGGGAGGTCCTTCCACATCCCGGAGGGCTCTTTGGGTCAATAAATGCCATACTCGGTGCTGCCGTAACCGCTTCGTGGGGTTGGGGGGCGGCTCCGGTTTTGCCCCGTTCCCCGCTTCTGCAGCCCCACCCCGGTTAAAAGAGCGGGTCCGGTGCTCCCCGTCGGTTTTCGCCCGGTAAAATGTAATCGTAGCGTCACGGACAGGATTCGAACCTGTGCGGGGAAACCCCATTGGATTTCGAGTCCAACGCCTTAACCACTCGGCCACCGTGACTGCCGTGTTCGTGTTTGCCGCGCTCCCCCTAGGCAGGTACCGAGACCCCCCGCTCCCACCCGTACCGGGACCCCCGGGACCCCCCGCCCCCCCGCCGACACTGGGACCGTCAGCCCCGCCCCCCCGGGACCCCCTGCCCCTCTCGCGACTAGGATCCCCTGCCCACCTGAGACCCCCAACCCCTTCTGCTGCCTCCCACCTCTCCGGGGACACCCGTCCCTCCTACCCCCCTCCCCCGCTCTCGGTCGCCCCCCCGCGCCGCTCCCTCTGCCCCTCCCGGGAACCCCCTCCTCGCCACGGGGGCACCGACCGCACTGACCCGGCAGGGGGCGCTGGCGCGCACGCCCCGTGAAAGGGGGCGTGGTCATAGTAGAGGCGTCAGTAAAGGGGCGCGGCTAAGGGGCACACACGAGGGGCGTGGTCAATGGGAGTTGTATGGGCGTGGCCAAGAGGGGCGCGGCCAGCAGGGGGCGCAGGGGCGCGGCGAGCGGGACCGAGGGGGAGTGGTCAGAAGTGGGCGTGGCCGGGAGAGGGCGAGGGGCGGGGTGAGCGGAGCGGGACCGAGGGGGCGTGGCGGGCGGGAGCGCGCGCGGGGGGGGAGGCGGGAGCGCGCGCGGCCGGTCCCGCTCCAAGATGGCGGTGCGGAAGAAGGACGGCGGCCCCAACGTCAAATACTACGAGGCCTCGGACACCGTCAGCCAATTCGACAACGTCCGACTCTGGCTCGGCAAGAATTACAAGAAGGTTGGCGGGGGGCTGGGGGGGCACCGGCACGGAACCCCCCGCACCGGGAACACCGGCACCGCCTTTCCTCACCGTTTCCCCCCCACACCGGGACCCCCGCATCGACCCCGCCTCCCCCCCCGCACTGACACCGCCCCCCGCCCGCACCGCGGCCCCACACACCGGCACCGCCGCCGCTCCCCCCTCACCGTTCCCCCCTCCCCCCCGCACCGGCACCGTCCCCTCCCTACACGGGGACCCCTGCACCGGCATCACCGTTCCCCGTCGTCTCCGTCGCACCGGGAACCCCCGCACCGGCACGGCCTTCTCCCCCTCGTCGTGTCCCCCGGGACCCCCGTACCGGGACGCTCCCCCAGCACCGGCACCGCCTCTCCCTCCCCCCCCGGGACTCCCCCCCGAGACTCCTACACCGGCATCATCGTCCCCCTCACACCGGGAACCTCCGTACCGGGGCGCCTCCCCAGCACCGGCACAGCTGCACCGGCAACACCGGCACTGCCCCACTCCCGGTACCGGGAAGCCCCGCACCGACACCGCCTCCACGCCACCCCCCCCAGTCCCCGTGTCTCTCCCCAACCTCGGGACCCCCTCCTCAGCCCCGGGGTGGATGCTGACCCCCCCCGTGCCCCCCCAGTACATCCAGGCCGAGCCCCCCACCAACAAGTCCCTGTCGAGCCTTGTGGTGCAGCTGCTGCAGTTCCAGGAGGAGGTGTTCGGGAAGCACGTCAGCAACGCGCCCCTCACCAAACTGCCCGTGAGACGCGGGACGGGACGGGGACACGGGCAGGGACGGGGACACGGACAGGGATGGGGACACGGACAGGGACGGGGACACGGACACACACAGGGACTGGGATGGGGACAGGGACACAGACAGAGATGGGGACTGGAACACAGGTGGAGATGGGGACCAGGACATGGACAGGGATGGGGACCAGAACACGCGTGGAGATGGGACAGGGACACGGATAGGGGTAGGGACAGGGATATGGATGGAGATGGGGACAGGGACACAGACAGGGACTGGGATGGGGACATGGACATGGACAGAGATGGGGACCGAAACACGGGTGGAGATGTGACAGGGACACAGATGGGGATGTGGACACGGGTGGGGACATGGAGACGAACAGGAACTGGGATGGGGACATGGATACGGGCAGAGATGGGGACCGGAATGCAGGTGAAGATGGGACAGGGACACGGGTGGGGACATGGACACAGAGGCTGGGATGGGGACGTGAACAGGGATGGGAACCAGAACACGGGTGGAGATGGGACAGGGACACAGATGGGGATGTGGACACGGGTGGGGACATGGAGACGAACAGGGACTGAGATGGGGACATGGACACGGACGGAGATGGGGACCGGAACACGGGTGGGGACAGGGACTGGGATGGGGATGGAGACATGGACACAGACGGAGATGGGGACCAGAACATGGGTGGAGGTGGGATGGAGACACAGACAGGGATGGGGACTGGAATGCAGGTGGGGACATGGACACACACAGGGACACAGATGGGAATGGGAACGGGGATGAGGACATGGACGGGAATGGGGAGAGGGATGGGGACCAGGACACACACAAAGATTTCTGTGATTCTGTGACATGGGAAAGGATGGGGACGGGGACAGAGATAGGGTGGGTGAGGACATGGGCACAGACAGGGACACACAGAAGTGGGGCAGGGATGGGGACACAGACAGGAGTTGGGAGAAGGATGGGGACCTGGGCAAACACAGACGAAGATGGGGACACAGATTGTGACATGAATAGGGATGGGGACTGAGACACAGGGGGCCAGGGGCTGCATCCCAGTGGAGAACACGATCCAGTGACACCCAGGGACCTGGGGACAAGGGCCTGGGCAGGGACGGAGCCCCAGAGACACAGACTCCAAAGCCATGAGGACAGAGTCCCAAAGGCACGGGGCCACCTCCCGATGAGCCGGGGACGAGGCCTCAGGGACCTGGAGGCAGCGCCCGAGGAGCTGAGCCGAGGCAGAGCAGGGACAGAGCCCCAGGGAAACGTCCCCAAGGACCCGGGGAGGGACAGTGCCCAGAGACACAGGGACAGAGCCCCAAGGACTTGGGGACAAGTCCTCAGTGACGCCGTTGAGCATTCAGCGCCCGGGGATAGCGCCATGGTCAGGGACGGCCCTGGTGGGACTTGGGCACCGTCCTGCCGGGAACTGTGCCGCGAGCAGGGTCTGTGCCCCACGGACCAGGGGACGGCATCCCACTGGGGACAGAGCCCTGACACTGGAAAAGGCCCCAACCACGGATAGCATCCCGAGGGCCTGGGGACACCACCTGCGGACACAGGGACGGGGCCCCGACTGGAGACAGAGCCCCAAAGCCACTGGGATCACATCCCAATCCAGAGCCAGAGCCCAACGAGGGGATGGCACCCAGGCAGAATGGGACCCCAGGGAGGGGCTGGGACCCCAGGGAGGGGGTGTCCCGCTGACTCCCGGCCACACCAGCGTCGCCCCGACCCCTCGCCGTCCCTTCTAACCCCTCTCCTCCCATTACAGATCAAATGCTTCTTGGATTTCAAGGCCGGGGGCGCCCTGTGCCACATCCTGGCAGCAGCCTATAAATTCAAGAGTGACCAAGGATGGTGAGTGCCTGCCTGCGCCCCGCGGGGCTGGGGGGGCCTGGGGGCACCAGGGCACCGGGCATACGGGTTCGGGTTCCCCTCCGTGGGACACCCTGGGGGGCTACATGGGGGTGGGCTGGCTGTAGGGCTCCCTCCTCCACAGCGAACGGGGGCTGAGACCTGTTCTGCCCTCCCTTGGACCCTTGAGGGGATTCAGGGTTGCATCCTCCCCCCATGGACCCCTGGGGGGGTCAGGCGCACGTCCCTCCCCACTCCCTCCAGGCTTTGGATGCTGACGAGGAGACCTGAGCTGTGGCTTTCATGAGAGTCGCTCTTTTCTTCCAATAAGGCGGCGTTTCGATTTCCAGAATCCCTCGCGGATGGACCGCAACGTGGAGATGTTCATGACCATCGAGAAATCCCTGGTGCAGGTGAGAGGCGCTGCCCCCGCCCTCCCGAGACCCCCAGTGTTCCCCCCACCCCACTCATCCTCTGCTCTCCTTCCCCAGAACAACTGCCTGGCCCGGCCCAACATCTTCCTGCACCCGGAGATTGAGCCCAAGCTGCTGAGCAAGCTGAAGGACATCGTCAAGAGGCACCAGGTCGGTGGCAGCACCAGAGTGGGGGGCACAGGAGGGCCCATCCAGCGCCTGGGCCCACTCCCACCGCTCTCCTCGCAGGGCACGGTGACCGAGGACAAGAGCAACGCGTCCCACGTTGTCTGCCCTGTTCCCGGCAACCTGGAGGAAGGTGGGTGCCTGGGGGATCCCCCTGTTCCAAGCTCACGGTGAAACACCGGGCAGAGTCGGTGTCTGCGGGCCGGGGCCGTGCTCGGTGTCACCGACAGCTCCGGCAAGATGACGTGTCCGTGCTCAGCGCCGGCCCCGCTCCGTGTCTCCCGCAGAGGAGTGGGTCCGGCCGGTCATGAAGCGCGACAAGCAGGTCCTGCTGCACTGGGGGTACTTCCCCGACAGGTGAGGGGTCCCGGGGGGCTGCGGGGACGCGGCAGGAGCCTGTCGGAGCCCCCCGTGCTCGCGGGGCGCCCACCTGGCTGTGGGTGCCGCTCCCAACCCGTCCCTCTGCACCCACAGCTACGACACCTGGATCCCCGCCAGCGAAATCGAGGCCTCTGTGGAGGACGCCCCAACGCCAGAGAAGCCTCGGAAGGTAATGGGGTCCCCCAGGCGAGGACTGCGTCCCCTCCCCTGCCCCGTGACGCAGCCCTGGCCCTGCCCCACAGGTCCACGCCAAGTGGATCCTGGACACGGACACCTTCAACGAGTGGATGAACGAGGAGGACTATGAGGTGACGGACGAGAAGAGCCCCGTCACCCGCAGGAAGAAGATCTCGGCCAAGACGCTGACAGATGAGGTCAGAGCGGAATGCAAAGCTGAGGTGGCGTGGAGTGGTCTCTGCTTGGCCACCCCACCCAGCCGGACCCAGGGACTCCCGTTCCCCCCCAGGTGAACAGCCCCGACTCGGACCGGCGGGACAAGAAGGGGGGCAACTACAAGAAGAGGAAGCGCTCGCCCTCCCCTTCGCCCACCCCAGAGGCCAAGAAGAAGAACGCCAAGAAGGGGTGAGTGGGGTCTGGGTGCCATAATTGGGGTTTGGGGCACTCGAAGAACAGCAAAAGCATTCGCCAAAACAATTTTCACTGGTGGCGAGGGTGATGAGGGCATCGTGTCCCCTGTTCGCAGCCCCGCCACCCCCTACAACAAATCCAAGCGCGGACACCGCGAGGAGGAGCAGGAGGACCTGACCAAGGACATGGATGAACCCTCGCCCGTCCCCAACGTGGAGGAGGTCACCCTGCCCAAGACAGGTCAGGATGGGGGGTTTGGCAGCCCCCTCCGGCTTCCTGGGTTGGGGAGGGGGCTTGTCCTCCTGGGACTCAGCGCCACTTCCCCTCTGCAGTCAACACCAAGAAGGACTCGGAGTCTGCACCCGTCAAGGGAGGCACCATGACGGACCTGGGTGAGTCCGAGCTGCTGGGGCCGGGTGCTGCGGGCGTCCCCAGCGCCACAGGCCTGGCAGCGCCCACAACCGGCCCCGTCCTCCTCTCTTCCAGATGAACAGGAGGACGAGAGCATGGAGACGGCTGGCAAGGTGAGGCCCAGGACTGTCCCCTCCGCCCTGGCCCTGTGTTCCTACAGGGAAGATGTTCCCACCCCAGCACTGGCGTCGCCATCGCTGGATGCTTGCCTCTTTATCCTCCTCTCCTTGTCCTTTTGGGGGCAAAAAGGACCTTTTCTGCCTTTCACCTCGCTTCTGGGGCTGCTGGTGGCTTTGCCCTAGGCCGTCAGCCTCATCCTGCTGTCAGTGAGGATGAGGAAGGGTGCAGAAGGACCCCCTCGCCCAAGCGGTGCTGGTTTTTGGCAGGATGAGGAGGAGAACGGCACCGGGAGCAAAGGAGAGCAGGCCAAGAACCCTGACCTGCACGAGGACAATGTGACAGAGCAGACCCACCACATCATCATCCCCAGCTACGCTGCCTGGTTCGACTACAACAGGTACAGAGCTGCCGAGGAGAGAGGGAGCCCCAGGCCCAGCCAGACCCCATGGAGCAGCCGAGGCCGAGGGGGAGCCCTGGGCACCCCCAGAGCCCTCCTCGAGTGTTTCCTCCTGCAGCGTCCACGCCATCGAGCGCCGAGCTCTGCCAGAGTTCTTCAACGGCAAGAATAAATCCAAGACGCCGGAAATGTGAGGCTGAACTCCATGCTTCTGCATCCGTCCTGGTGCCACCGGTGCCGGTGCTGACGCTCGCCGCTCTCCCCAGATACCTGGCTTACCGCAACTTCATGATCGACACGTACCGGCTGAACCCGCAGGAGTACCTCACCTCCACCGCCTGCCGCCGCAACCTGGCTGGTGACGTCTGTGCCATCATGCGGTGGGTCCGGCACCCGCGGGGGGCTCTGTTTGGGACCCCAGTGGAGTCTGAGCCCCCGTTTCCCGCAGGGTCCATGCCTTCCTGGAGCAGTGGGGCCTCATCAACTACCAGGTGGATGCCGAGAGCCGTCCCACGCCCATGGGCCCCCCGCCGACCTCCCACTTCCACGTCCTGGCCGATACCCCATCCGGGCTGGTGCCGCTGCAGCCCAAGACGCCGCAGGTGGGTGCGCAGCGGCGGCCGCTCGTCTCCCAGCCGCGTCCCCCCCTCTGCTTCCCCCGGTCCCCGCGGGGGCCGGGCGTGGGGTGCGGCGGGGGGGTGGGGGGATCGCACAGCTTCGATCCGTGCCTCAGGGCCGGCAGAGCGACGGCGACGCCAAGACGGGCCGCAAGAGCAAAGAGATCGAAGACCTCGTCACCGAGACGGTGAAGGGGAAGCCGGAGCTGGTAGGCGGCTCCTTGGGGTCCGTCCCCCCGCCGCTGGCCGAGGAAGGCTCCTTCCCTCCTCCACCTCGCGCCCCGCATGCCGCCCTGCCCCGGGGAGCAGGGACGCGGGGGGAACACCGTGACGAGACAGGGCATGAAGTACTTCTCTGGGACTGGGGGGACTGCGGCATCCTTGCGGCCTGTCCCCCGTGTCCCCAGCGTCCTCTCTCCTCCCAGCAGCAGACCTCGGCCTCGCAGCAGATGCTCAACTTCCCTGACAAGAGCAAGGAGAAGCCGGCTGACATGCAGAACTTCGGCCTCCGCACTGACATGTACACCAAGAAGAACATCCCCTCCAAGGTGGGCACCCCCCAGTCCCCTCCCCGGCCCCCCGCCCACCACCGCTTACACCCCTCTGTCCCCGCAGAGCAAAGCCGCCGCCAGCGCCACGCGGGAGTGGACGGAGCAGGAGACGCTGCTGCTGCTGGAGGTGAGTTGAGGGGCTGTGGGGAGGGAGGAATGGGGCCACCGGCCCCTGCTGATGCCCCCTACACCATCCCGCAGGCCCTGGAGATGTACAAGGACGATTGGAACAAGGTCTCGGAGCACGTGGGCAGCAGGACACAGGATGAGTGCATCCTGCATTTCCTGCGCCTGCCTATCGAGGATCCCTACCTGGAGGACTCGGAGGCATCGCTGGGACCGCTGGCCTACCAGCCCATCCCCTTCAGCCAGTCGGGCAACCCCGTCATGAGCACCGTCGCCTTCCTGGCCTCCGTCGTCGACCCCCGAGTCGCCTCTGCCGCTGCCAAGTCGGCTCTGGGTAACGTGGACCCCTCCTGGTGTGGGGCGGGCAGGGGTCTGGGTTGGGGTCCGGCTGCGTTCTGAGGGGACAGGGACGAGAGGGGACAGGGACAGGGGGCAGAGAGAATGGTCCTGAGGGGAGTGCTGGGGGAGGATGGGGTGAATTCTATAGGGCGCTCTATGGGAAGAGGGGACGAGTCCTGTGCGGAGACAGGTTGAGAGCTGTAGGGAATTCTGTAGGGGGAGAGAACAAATCTCATGGGGGTCCAGATAAGCCCTATGGAGGGGGAGGATGAGGCTCTGGGGAGATTCCTTGGGCAGCCTGATCCAGTGGGATGTCCTTGCCCGTGGCGGGGGTGGAACTGGGTGATCTTTAAGGTCCCTTCCAACCCAAACTGTTCTATGATTGTGTGAGATGGGGCGAGGGCTGTGGGGAGAAAGACCTGAGTCCTGTGGGGAAACAGGATGAGTCCTGCAAGACGGGATAAATCCTGTGGGGAGAGGGGTGAGTGCCGTAGGGGCACAAGACGAGTGTTCTGGGGAGATGAGAGGAGTCCTAGCGGGAGATGGGAATGAGCCCCATGGGAAGTCTTGAAGGGAGACAGGAGAAGCGTGTGAGGAGATGGGGAGTCCTGCAGGCAGGGGGGATGAGACCCGTGGGGAGAGGGGACAGGGCCTGTGGGAGGGTGATGGAGCCCTGTAGGGATTCCTCAAGGGAGACAGGATGACTCATGGGAGGAGATGGGATGAGCCCTGCGGAGAGGTGGGACAAGTCCTGTGGGGAGGTGGGATGAGATGAGAACACTGAGGACCAGGGCTGGCTCCAAGGGGCTTCCAGCCCCACTGAGAGCCTGCGGCGCTGCCCCACAGAGGAGTTCTCCAAGATGAAGGAGGAGGTGCCCACAGCCTTGGTGGAGGCCCACGTCCGCAAGGTGGAGGAGGCGGCCAAGGTGACAGGCAAGGCCGATCCCGCGTTCGGGCTGGAGAGCAGCGGCATTGCCGGCACCACCTCGGACGAGCCGGAGCGGATAGGTGAGGGGGGGATGTGATGACTTTGCCGGGGCTGGGGCAGGCGGCAGCGGGGTCTCACCTTGCGCTCGCATCCCAGAGGAGAGCGGCACGGAGGAGGCGCGGGCGGAGGCGCAGCCGGTGGAGGAGAAGAAGGAGGTGAAGGTATCGGGTGGTGTGGGGCGGCTGCAGGGAGCCCCAGGGCAAGCGGCTGGCGTGGGGACTTGAGCCGTGGCCGTGGGCCCGATGCATCTCCAGGAGCCCCGGGACGGCATCGCCGAGGAGGAGACAAAGGAGAAAGCCGGGGAGGCACCCAAGAAGGAGGAGGAGAAGGGGAAGGAGATGGAAGGAGAGAAGGAGCCCGACAAGGGTGATGGCGATGGTGCAGGTGTGTGCGGAGCTTGGCCGGGGGGGGATGCTGAGCCCGCGCTGACACAGCCCCGCTGACACAGCCCTGTCCTGCCGCAGGGGAGCCGGAGAAGGAGAAGGAGGCAAAGGAGGGGCCGGATGAGGCACCCAAGGAGCCATCGGAGCCTGAGGCCGAGCGCAAGGCCAAGGTGGAGCGGGACATCGGCGAGGGAAACCTCTCCACCGCCGCTGCCGCAGCCCTGGCTGCCGCCGCCGTGAAGGCCAAGGTGAGGGGCTGGGGGCTTTGGGGGCGAGGGGCAGCCTCAGGGCGGGTGCTGAGCTTCTCGTGTCCCCCCAGCACTTGGCGGCCGTAGAGGAGCGGAAAATCAAGTCTCTGGTGGCATTGCTGGTGGAGACACAGATGAAGAAGCTGGAGATCAAGCTGCGACATTTTGAGGAGCTGGAGACCATCATGGACCGGGAGCGCGAGGCCGTGAGTGCCGGGGGCGGCCGTGAGGGAGTCTGGGCGCATTCTCTGTCCCCGATTCCCTCCGCTGACCTCTGCCTCGTGCTTCCCAGCTGGAATACCAGCGGCAGCAGCTTCTGGCCGACCGCCAGGCCTTCCACATGGAGCAGCTGAAGTACGCGGAGATGCGCGCCCGCCAGCAGCACTTCCAACACCTGCAGCAACAGCAGCAGCAGCAGCAGCAGCCGCCACTGCCTCCCGGCGCGCAGCCCTTGCCCGCCGCCGCGCCCCTGGCCCCCGCCGCCCACCCGCTGGCCGCGCCGCCCGCCCCTGCCATGGTGGCCCCCGCCGAGCCCGTGGGGCCGCCGCTGCCCGGGGCCCCCCCAACGCAGCCGCCTCCGCCGCCGGGCGCCCCGGCCGTCCCGCACGGTGAGTGGGGATCCCACGGGCACCCCGCGAGTGGCAAAGGTGTGGGAGTGACACGGGGAAGGGTCTGGAGAACAAGTGGGACAGGGCTGAGGGCCCTGGGGGTGTTGAGGCTGGAGAAGAGGAGGCTGAGGGGAGACCTTATTGCTCTCCACAACTGCCTGAAAGGAGGGTGCAGAGAGGAGGGCGCTGGGCTCTTCTCCCCAGTGACGGGGACAGGACAAGGGGGAATGGCCTCAAGCTGCGCCAGGGGAGGGTCAGAATGGACATCAGGAAGAGATTCTTCACTGAGAGGGTGGTGGGGCCCTGGCAGAGGCTGCCCAGGGAGGGGGGGAGTCCCCATCCTGGAGGGGTTTAAAAGACGGGGAGACGAGGTGCTCAGGGAGGCGGTTTAGTGGCAGATGGAGCGGTTGGACTCGCTGATCCAAGAGACCTTTTCCATCCTGGTGATTCTATGCCATCCCCGTCTCTCCCCGCAGCCCCGGCGCCGTTCCCCGGGCAGCAGCCGCCGTCCCAGAGCCTGGCTGGGAGCCTTGGTGGCAGCGGCCACCCCGCCGTGCCCGGTAATGCGCCCGCGGCCTTGCCCTTCGGCTTGCCTCCATCCGCCATCGCGCTGAGCATGGCTAACCCCCCCTGCGAGCCGCCCGGCGCCGCGTTCCCCGCTAACCCGCCCGCGCTCCCGCTGCATGGGGCCCTGGCCAGCAGCATGCCCGGGGGGCTGCCCCCCAACTCCCACCCTCCCGGCCTGGCCCTGCCGCAGCCGGCGGGGGGCTCGGCCGCCGCGCACAGCCCCGCCATCGTGGCCGCCGTGCAGGGAAGCCTCCTTCCCAACCCCGGCCTCCTCGCAGGTGAGACATGGCAGGGGGAAAACGGGTTCACCGAGTCGGGGGGCTCCCCGTGGGGACGGGACGGGAAGGGGGGGCGCCGAATTCAATAAGGCAGTGGGGGTCTCATTCGCGGGCATGGGGATTGGGGGGGAATCGCCCCTCGCGGGAGCCGCTCCTGCCCCCCTTTTCCCCTCCCCACCCTCAATGTGACCCCCCCTTTCTGTTCTCTCCCACAGACCAGGGCCCCCCCCTGCAGATGGACCCCATCGCGCCCAGCCCCAGCACCGCCACCCCCGTCCCCCCCACGCAGTGAAGCCGATGCGGACATCCCCCCCCACCCCGATGCCAGCCCGGGAAGACCAGCCCTTCCCTGACACCCCCCCCCCAAAAAAAAGGGCCCCCCCAACCTCTCCCCCCCATCCCTTCAGCTTTGGAATTTTTTTATGATGGTCCCAGATTTTATTTAAGCCTTGGTCTCCGCGGCGGCCGGGGATCTGTGCCCCCCCGGCTATTTATGAGACAGCTCCCACCCCCCCCTCAGCTCAAGGGCATTTCCCCCCCCTCGCCCCCCCCCCCCCTCAGCCCCTGCTCAGTTTTCAGCCCCCTCCCCCTCTTTTTTTTCTTTTTTTTTTTTAAAAAACCAACAAAAAATAAAATTCCAGGTCCCCGGGGCGGGAGGAAACACTGGATTCAGTGAGGGGGGGGACAATGGGGGGGGCAAAGAGGGTTCTGGAGTCACCGTGAGGGGGGGGGTGACACGACAAGGGGGGTTTGGGGCTCTCCCGGTGAGGGTCTGGGGGGGCGCAATGGGGATTCTGGGGGGGAACGGGGAGGGAGGAATGAGGATTTGGTCTCATTGTGAGGTTCTCGAGGGGTGGGGGGGGGACACCAAGGGGGGGGACACAAGGATTTGGTCTCAGGGTGGGGGGCGCCAAGGGGGACACAGCGATTCCCGGAGCCACTGTCACCTTTCCGACACTTTATTGGATGCTGTGGAGCAATAATTTAGCCGGTGGGGCTGAAGGCGGTGAGGGGGGGGTCGGGGGGGGGGGGTGCTGGGGGTGTCCCGGGAGGAAAATGTGGGAAAAAGGCACAAAATCCAGAGGATGGGTGAGGGGGGAAAAGGGGGTCACGCGGGGGCTTCAGCCGCTCAGCACCATCCGGACCAACTCTGCAGAAAGAAAGAAAGGGGAGAGCAGAGTGAGGCGGGGGGGGGGGGGGGGGGTGTGTCATAGCATCCCCCCCCCCCCCCAAATCCCAGCGAGAGGCAGGAAAACCAAAGTCAAACGGCGAAGAGCGGAGACGGCGTCGCCACAACCGGCGAAGAGGGGGGGACACCCCAATTCCCCACTCCTCCTCAGCACCCGGGCAGAGAGGCTCCATGCATTGGTGGGGGGGGGGGGGGGCATGCGGGGGGGGGCTGCACTGAGAGCAAAACCGGATCGGCTTTGGTTTGTTTTGGGTTTTTTTGTTTTAAAAAAAGCAAAAAAAAAGAAAAAAGGCCATTTGGAAAAATGAAAACAGGAAGGAAAAAAAAATGAAGGTTGAGCGAGGAGGGGGAGCGGAGCCGTACCCCTGCGGCGTCACCCCGACAGGATGTGTCGCACAAACGCTGGGGGGAAGGAAGGAGACGATGGTCAAGGAGGGATGGGGTCGCGCTGAACCCCCCAAGGGACCCCTCCTCACCTTCGTAGTTGATGCAGCCGTTGCTGTCCTCGTGCCCGGCCACCAACTGCTCCACCTCCTCCTCCGTCATCTTCTCGCCTGGGGGACAACCGGTGTCACCCCGAGGCGGGGACAGTGGGGCTTTGGGGGTGGGGGGGATCTGGGGCTGCTTGGGGGCTCCTGGGATGGACCAGGAGCTTCTGGGGGTTCCAGGTTGGGCCAAGGGTCCTGAGATGGACCAGGGGCCCCTGAAGGTCCTGAGATGGACCAGGAGCTTCTGGGGGTATCAGGTTGGGCCAAAGGTCCTGGGATGGACATGGGGCTCCTGAAGGTCCTGGGATGGACCAGGAGCTTCTGGGGGTTCCAGGTTGGGCCAAAGGTCCTGGGATGGACCAGGAGCTTCTGGGGGTTCCAGGTTGGGCCAAAGGTCCTGGGATGGACATGGGGCTCCTGAAGGTCCTGGGATGGACCAGGAGCTTCTGGGGGTATCAGGTTGGGCCAAAGGTCCTGGGATGGACATGGGGCTCCTGAAGGTCCTGGGATGGACCAGGAGCTTCTGGGGGTATCAGGTTGGGCCAAAGGTCCTGGGATGGACATGGGGCTCCTGAAGGTCCTGGGATGGACCAGGAGCTTCTGGGGGTTCCAGGTTGGGCCAAAGGTCCTGGGATGGACCAGGAGCTTCTGGGGGTTCCAGGTTGGGCCAAAGGTCCTGGGATGGACATGGGGCTCCTGAAGGTCCTGGGATGGACCAGGAGCTTCTGGGGGTTCCAGGTTGGGCCAAAGGTCCTGGGATGGACCAGGAGCTTCTGGGGGTTCCAGGTTGGGCCAAAGGTCCTGGGATGGACATGGGGGCTCCTGAAGGTCCTGGGATGGACCAGGAGCTTCTGGGGGTTCCAGGTTGGGCCAAAGGTCCTGGGATGGACATGGGGCTCCTGAAGGTCCTGGGATGGACCAGGAGCTTCTGGAGGTTCCAGGTTGGGCCAAGGGTCCTGAGATGGACCAGGGGCTTCCAATAGGCCCAGAATTGACCTGGAGTTTTCTAAGGGTTCCAGATTGGGTCAAGGACTCCCGAGGGTCCTGGAATGGACCGGGGGCTCCTGAAGGTCCTGGGATGGACCAGGAGCTTCTGGGGGTTCCAGGTTGGGCCAAGGGTCCTGAGATGGACCAAAGGCTTCCAAAAGGCCCAGAACTGACCTGGAGCTTCTAAGGGTTCCAGATTGGGTCAAGGACTCCCGAGGGTCCTGGGATGGACCAGGAGCTCCCAAATGTCCCAGAATGGACCAGGAGCTTCCGAGGGTTCCAGGGCTCCCAAGGGTCCTGCGATGGGCCAGGGGTTATGTTGTCCTTAGGGTTTGGGTGTCTTCAGGGATGGCCAAAGGGGTCTATGAGAGCTCCAAGGGCTTAGGGATGGGAGGAGGGACAGGGAGAAGGTAACGCTCACCCAGGGTGACGAGGACGTGGCGGATCTCGGCACCCATGACGGTGCCGTTGCCCTCTTTGTCGAACACCCGCAGCCCCTCCACGTAGTCCTCGAAGCAGCCCTGGTCCTTGTTCTTGGCGATGGTTTGCATCATGGGGAGGAACTGCTCGAAGTTCAGCGTCTTCAGGTTCATCTCTAGGAAAGAAAGAGCCGTGAGCAGGGGCCGGGGGGGGGGTGGGGGTGATCTGGGGGGTGAGGGTCGGGGTTGGGGGTCCCCACTCACCATCACTCTTGGGGTTGCCCAGCACCTTCATGACCTCGGCGTTGGTGGGGTTCTGCCCCAGCGCCCGCATCACGTCCCCGCATTGGCTGTACAGGATTTTCCCATCCCCGGTGCGGTCGAAGAGCTGAAACGCTTCCTTGAACTCTGCCGGGACCCCCCCCCAACAACGCAGCGCCATCAGCACCTTTGGGACCCCCCCCCCCCCAACCCCCCGTGCACTGAGATCACCCCCTCCTCATCCACAAAGACACCCCCTCCATCCCCAGGGATGCTGCAGCCGCACAGATGGGACCTCACAGCCTCCACCCCGGGGACCCCCTACCGTGGGGACCCCCTACCGTGGGGACCCCATTAAATGTGTGTTCCCCCCCCCAAAGGATGCTGCATCTGCATTGAAGGGACCCCCCCCCCCGCCTCAAACCCTGCATCCTTGTGACCCCCAACATGTTGGGGACCTCAGAAAATGTATATGCCCCCCCTCTCCCTGCAACCCCACATGTTGGGGACCCCATTAAATGTTTGCCCCCCCCCCAGGATGCTGCATCATTACATTAATGGGACACTCCCCATACCCATTCCTGGATCCGTGGGACCCCACACCTCGGGGACCCCATTAAATGTCCCCCCTTATTTTGTTCACCCTGGGAATCCCCCCCCCCCCCCCAAGGATGCTGCATCTGCATTGATGGGACCCCCCCCCCCCCAACTCCTGTATCCCTGGGATCGCACAGCTTTGATATCCCATTAAATAGGTGCCCCCCCCACTGCATCCCTGTGTCCCATACCCCTCTAACTGTGTCCCCCCCCCAACCTGGGACTCTGTGGGCTCCCCCCCCCCCCGGTTGGGTTTCATTCCCTCCAGGATCCGGTTTCCCGGTGGAACCCGATGCCGGTGGGGATGGAGATCACCCCCCCCCACCCCCCCATCCCCCCCCGCCCCTCCCGGGCCGCTCCCACGGTAGGATCCCGGCCCCGCCCGCAGGAACGAGCCCGAGCTGCCCATGTACGGGCAAATAGAGCCGCCCGGGCCCCCCCCCCGCGGCCCTCCCCGGCTCTGGACCACCCCCCCACCCCCCGGTCTGAATCCCGCATCCCTCCCAGTCCCGCATCCCTGGTCCAGATCCTGCATCCCCGAGCCTGGACCGCCGGTCCCGGTCCCGCATCCCCGGTCCAGACCCCCGCACCCCCCCCCCCACCCCGTCTCGCATCCTTCGGTCTCAGAACCCCGATCGGGACCCCCCCCCCCGGTCCCGGTCCTGCATCCCCGGGGCAGACCCCGCACCCCCCGGTCCCGAATCCTCCTTGTCTGCCCCCCCCGCCCCCGCACCCCCCGCGCTGCGCCATCGGCCCCGACTCGACGGGACTTTGCCCCGAGAGCACGAAACGCTGCGGCCGCTCCCGGTACCGGGAGGGGGGGCCGGTCCCGGGGGGGCTATGGGGGTGCGGTCCCGGGGGGAGGCTATGGGGGTCCGGTCCCGGTCCCGGGGGGCTACAGGGGTCCGGTCCCGGTCCCGGGGGGGGCAATGGGGGTCCGGTCCCGGTCCCGGTCACTCACCCGCTGTTTGCTCCTCGGTGAAGTCGCACTGCGGGGAGAGCGTGGCGGTCAGCGGGCACCGACACCGACACCGGCAGCGACACCGCCGAGCACCGCACCCCCCCCCCCCCCCGTCCCGTCCCGTCCCGCTCCACACACCGGGACCGGGAGCGGGGCCCGTCGAGCTCCCCCGGCCCCGCTCCCCGCTCCCTCCCGCCGCAGCCGGTGCTCGGTCCCGGTGCTCGGTCCCGGTGCTCGGTCCCGGTGCTGATGCCCGTTTCCGGTCCCACCGAACCCCTGCGCCCCCCAACTCCCGGTTCCCGGTGTTGATGGCCGGTCCCGGTCCCCCCGAGCCCCCAGTGCCCGATCCCGGTACCGATGCCCGGTCCAGGCCCTGATTCCCGGTGCTGATGCCCGGTCCCGGTCCCGGTCCCCCCGAGCCCCCCCCCCAGTGCCAGTGCCCGGTCCCGGTTCCCGTTTCCCGGTTCCCACCATGGCGGCGGCCGCTCCCGTCGGTTCTCGCAGCTCCGGATGCTCCCGAGTAGCGTCAGCGCCTCCGCGTCACGGGATGAATATTCATGAGGGGGCGTGGCCAGGTGAGAACACGCCCATCGCGGGAATGCTTTGCCCATATATGGTTATGGAATGCGGCCGGGGGGGACACCCCGGGGGGGGACCGCGATGGGGGATGAGGCGATGGGGACACCACGATGGGGACACCACGATGGGGACATCATGTTGGGGACACCATGATGGGAGACACCTCAATGGGGACATCATGATGGGGGACACCACGATGGGGACATCATGTTGGGGACATCATGATGGGGGACACCACGATGGGGACATCATGTTGGGGACATCATGATGGGGGACACCACAATGGGGACATCACGTTGGGGACATCATGATGGGAGACACCTCAATGGGGACATCATGTTGGGGACATCATGATGGGTGACTGTGATTGGGGGGGGGGGGGGGAGGTCACCCCAATGGGAACATCACGATGGGAGGCACCATGATGTGGACAACACAGTGGAGACATCAGGATGGGGGACATCATGATGGGGACACTGTGATGAGAGGCACTGCGATGGGGACATCATGATGGGGGATATCATGATGGGAGACATCATGATGGGAGACATCATGATGGGAGACATCACGATGGGGGAGACCACAACGGGGATGACGTGATGGGGGGAACTCCAACGGGGCCGTCATGATGAGGGACATCACGCTGGGGGATACCTCCCGGGTGCACGTCCCACAGACCAAGACCCACAGGCAGCACCCCAAGAGGGATGTGGGGATGGGGACACCCGAGGGACACCCCATGGACCACGGCCCATGGACAACATGGTGATGGGGACACCTCAAGGGTGGGGGATATTATGATGAGGGGCACCACGATGGGGGGGGGGAAACACACCGTGATGGAATCCCATCAAGGAACACCTCGAGAGGGACACCCCCAAGGACCATAACCCACTGGGACCATCCCAAGAGGGACACCACGATGACCCCGTGACGATGGACACCATCCTGAAGTGACACCACGACGGGGACATGATGACGATCCTATGCTGGGGGGTGGCATCTCACCAAGAGACACCACCATGGGGACACCTCAAGGGAAGGACACCCCACTCCTAAGTCCCCCCCCCCTTTCAGGACCACACGAAGCCACTGCTGTCTCCTCCCTCCTTTATTAGTGGGGGGGGGGGACACAAAGGCAGCGAGGGGTCAGCGCGGCGATGGCGTGGTGGCATCGTGGTGGCATCGTGGTGGCATCGTGGTGGTGGCGGCAGCTCTGCCAGAAGCATCTCCCCGGGCCAGGGGGGGGCACAACCTCAGCCGCCTCCCCCGCAGGCGAAGGCACGAGGTGGGTAACAGTCGGGGGGCAGTGGGGGGGCACAGCCTGGGCCCCCCCCATGTGTCTTTGGTCAATGGTGATGGGGGGGGGGGCACAGGAGCAGCCGAGGGGACCCGGACCCCCCCCTTGAGGCACAGCGAGGATGGGGGGCTGGGGGGGGGCTCTCTAGGGGCTGCTGCGGTCGTCCTGCAGCTCATACCTGGGGGGGGGGGAGAGGGAGAGATTTTGGGGTGCGGGGAGAGAGATGGGGGGGGGACACAGACACACACCCCAATAGACACCCCCAGGATCCCCATCCCTGGGACAGCCCCTCCCTGCCCGAGAACTCCAACACTCCCAGGACAGGACCCCCCCCCCCCCCCCATATCCCCCCCAAAACTCCCATTCCCCCCCAGGACAGCCCCCTCATTCCCTTCAGAGAACTCTCTCCCCCCCAAGAACACACACCCCCCCCCTCCCCGGGACAGGCTTCCCCAGCCCCCCCCCCCCCAGCCCCACTCACCAGCGAGCCCCCCCATCGGACAGATCCACCTGCGCCAGGTCCAGATGGAGCTGGGGGAGGGCAAAGGCTCAGAGGGCCCCCCCAGATCCCTCTGAGACCCCCCCCAGACCCCTCTGGGACCACCAGACCCCTCTGAACCCCCCCCGACCTCCTGCCCCCCCCCCCCCAGCCCCCTCTGGGACCCCCCGACACCTCTGAACCCCCCCCAGACCGCCTGCCCCCCCCCCAGCCCCCTCTGGGACCCCCCCAGACCCCTCTGGGACCCCCGGACCCCTCTGAGCCCCCCCAGACCCCTCTGAGCCCCCCAGAGCCCCCTGAACCCCCCACAGCCCCCTCTGGGACCCCCCCGGACCCCTCTGAGCCCCCACAGTCCCCTCTGAACCCCACCAGCCCGCCTGCCCCCCCCCCCCCAGCCCCCTCTGGGACCCCCCCAGACCCCTCTGAGCCCCCCAGACCCCTCTGAGCCCCCCGACCCCCCCGTACCTTCCCCAGCACCTCCTTCTCCCGGGACACGAAGGACAGTGTGGATTTGACCTGAACTTCCATCTTGCGCCACGAGGCCTCCTCAAGGGAAATGTCCCACTCGAACCTGAGGAGACCGGGCTGTACTGGGCCGGACCGGGCTGTACTGGGCCAGACTGGGCTGTACTGGGCCGGACTGGGCTGGACTGGGCCAGACCGGGCTGTACTGGGCCGGACTGGGCTGGACTGGGCTGCGCCAGGTCCTACTGGGCCATCTTGGGCTGTATGGGACCCTACTGGGCTGCACTGGGCCCTACTGTGTTGCATGGGACCCTACTGGGTTGTGTGGGACCCTCCTGGGCTGTATGGGACCCTACTGGGCTGTATGGGACCCTACTGGGCTGCATTGGACCCTACTGGGCTGCATGGGACCCTACTGGGCTGTATGGGACCCTACTGGGCTGCATTGGACCCTACTGGGCTGCACCTCTCGTTGAAGTCGGGGTTGTGGGTTCTCTTCTGGACGCCCGTTTTCCTCTTGGCGCCGCGGCCGCGCTCCGGCAGCAGCACCAGCGCCACGTACGGGTCCGGGGGCTCCTTCGACAGCGCCCGCAGCCGCCTGAGGGCCGGGGGGGGCTATTAGGGGGGGTCCGGGCTGAGCTGCCCCCCCCTGAACCCCAAACCCCGACCCACCGGCAGGCGTGGACGATGGCCACCAACTTGCGCTCATCACGGTGGTACCACAGCGAGAGCTGCACCCGCGGCGACTCCGGCTCGGGGAGGCTGGGGGGCACGGGGGGGCTCAGCACCCCCAGACCCCCCAACATGGGGCTCAGCATCCCCAGACCCCCCCAATATGGGGGGCTCAGCAACCCCAGACCCCTCAACACGGGGCTCAGCACCCCCAGACCCCCCAACACGGGGCTCAGCACCTCCAGAACCCCCAACACGGGGGGGCTCAGCAACCCCAGACCCCTCAACACGGGGCTCAGCACCCCCAGACTCCCCAACACGGGGGGGCTCAGCAACCCCAGACCCCCCCAATATGGGGGGCTCAGCAACCCCAGACCCCCCCCAACATGGGGAGGTTCAGCACCCCTGCACTCCCCAGCACGAAGGGGGCTCAGCACCCCACATGGGGGGGGTTCTCAGCACCCCCACCCCCCCAAGCATGAAGTGGGGGGCTCAGCACTCTCAGCTCGGAGGCTCTGTACCCCCAACATGGGGGGGGCTCAGCACTCGCTGATCCCCAGTTGGGGGGGGCTCCTGCCCCTGCTGGGGGACCGGGACGCTCTGGGGGTGCCCGCGCCCCCCCAATCCTACCTGTCAGCCAGGGGCAGGCGCTGGCGCAGCCCCCCCGTCCCATTCTCCTCCTCTCTGGGCACCATCTCGGGGGCTGCGTCCCCCCCCGCGGGGACCCTGCTGGCCCCCTCCTCCACCTGCTGCGACACCAGGACCTGGGGGGGGGGAGGGGGGGTGGCGAGCAGAGGATGAGGGGGGTCCCGGGCTCCCCCCAGCCCCCCTCCGTAGCCCCCCAGCAGTGCACTCACCCCCAGCTGTGCCCGCAGCAGGATTTGGCCCCCCCCAGCCAGCGGGAGCCACGCGTCCAGCACGAGCCCCTCGGCCCCCAGGAGCTGCGGCAGCGGCAGCGTGAGGGTCCCCAGCGGAGACCCCCCCTCCTCCTTCACCTGCGGGAACAGTGGGTCAGGATGCGACCCCCCTCCAGCACGCGGATGGGACCCCCACCACAGGGATGAGACCCCCACCGCAGGGATGGGACCCCCCCAGCATGGAGATGAGACCCCCACCACAGGGATGGGATCCCCAGCGTGGGGATGGGACCCCCACCACAGGGATGGGACCCCCCCAGCATGGGGATGAGACCCCCACCACAGGGATGGGACCCCCACTGCAGGGATGGGACCCCCCCAGCATGGGGATGAGACCCCCATCACGGGGATGGGACCCCCAGCGTGGGGATGGGACCCCCCCAGCGTGGGGATGAGACCCCCACCACAGGGATGGGACCCCCCCAGCGTGGGGATGGGACCCCCACCACAGGGATGGGACCCCCAGCGTGGGGATGGGACCCCCAGCACGGGGATGGGACCCCCACCGCGGGGATGGGACCCCCAGCGTGGGGATGAGACCCCCACCACAGGGATGGGACCCCCAGCATGGGGATAGAGACCCCCACCACAGGGATGGGACACCCCCAGCGTGGGGATGAGACCCCCACCACAGGGATGAGACCCCCATCACGGGGATGGGACCCCCAGCGTGGGGATGGGACCCCCAGCGTGGGGATGGGACCCCCACCACAGGGATGGGACCTCCAACATGGTGACAGGACCCCCACCACAGCATGGGACCCCCCCAGTGTGAGGATGGGACCCCCCCCACCAAGGACAGACCCTCCAACATGGTGACAGGACCCCCAGCAGGAAGACAGGACCACGGGGATGGGACCCCAACTCTACCATGGGACCCCCAATGTTGGGACAGGACCTCCAGCATTGGGGTAAGACCCCCCCCCAGCACAGGGATGGGACCCCCACCCCGACACAGGACCCCTGCCATAGGGACAGGACACCCACCCATCATGGGGATGGGACCCCCACCATGAGGACGGGCCCCCAGGATGGGATGAGACCCCCCCCCAGCGTGGGGATGGGACCCCCACCTGCAGCTCCAAGGACTCCACGTGGGGCCGCTTGATGAGGAAGGAGAAGCCTTCATCCCACACGGGCTCGGGGGTCGGGGCGCAGGTCTGGGGGCACGAGAGTGGGTGAGACCCCCACCCCCTGCTTCGTACCCCCCGAGTCACCCCCTGGCTGCCCCCCCGCCTCTCACCTTGGTCTTGACGGAGACATTGCGAACGGCCAAGCTGGTGAAGGCAGCGGGTGGCCTGGAGCCCTTCCGGAGCTGCGGGACAGCGGGGATGGGGATGGACGGATGGACGGATGGATGGAGACGATGGGAACAATGGGGATGGGGATGGATGGATGGATGGGGACAATGGGGATGGACGGATGGATGGATGGATGGGGACAATGGGGATGGATGGATGGATGGATGGATGGATGAGGGCAATGGGGATGGATGGATGGATGGAGACAATGGGGATGGATGGATGGATGGATGGATGAGGGCAATGGGGATGGATGGATGGATGGATGGATGGGGATGGATGGATTGAGTGGATGGATGGATGGATGGATGGGGACAATGGGGATGGATGGATGGATGGATGGATGGAGACAATGGGGATGGATGGATGGATGGATGGATGGAGACAATGGGGATGGATGGATGGATGGATGGATGAGGGCAATGGGGATGGATGGATGGATGGATGGAGACAATGGGGATGGATGGATGGATGGATGGAGACAATGGGGATGGATGGATGGATGGATGAGGGCAATGGGGATGGATGGATGGATGGATGGAGACAATGGGGATGGATGGATGGATGGATGGAGACAATGGGGATGGATGGATTGAGTGGATGGATGGATGGATGGATGGATGAGGGCAATGGGGATGGATGGATGGATGGATGGGGACAATGGGGATGGATGGATGGAGACAATGGGGATGGATGGATGGATGGATGGATGAGGGCAATGGGGATGGATGGATGGATGGATGGATGGATGGGGACAATGGGGATGGATGGATGGATGGAGACAATGGGCATGGATGGATGGACGGATGGATGAGGGCAATGGGGATGGATGGATGGATGGAGACAATGGGGATGGATGGATGGATGGGGACAATGGGGATGGATGGATGGATGGATGGATGGGGACAATGGGGATGGATGGATGGATGGATGGATGGATGGGGACAATGGGGATGGATGGATTGAGTGGATGGAGACAATGGGGATGGATGGATTGAGTGGATGGATGGATGGATGGGGACAATGGGGACGGACGGATGGATGGATGGATGGATGGGGACAATGGGGATGGATGGATTGAGTGGATGGATGGATGGATGGATGGGGACAATGGGGATGGATGGATGGATGGATGGATGGATGGATTGAGTGGATGGATGGATTGAGTGGATGGATGGATGGATGGATGGATGGATGGATGGATGGATGGATGGATGGATTGGGTGGCTCAGGGCCGCAGGGACCCTGTCAGGGCAGCCACTCACCGGGAGGTCGGCAGCTCGGTCCACGAAGACGGAGAGGAGTGCTGCTGAGAGCTCCTCGCTGCGGGCCGGCTGCAGGAGGCTGTTGGTGTGCAGGACCTGTGGGCAGAGGGAGCGGCGGTTCCACCATGGCGGGGACACGGTGACAGTGACGGGGACAGGGATAGGGATAAGAGGTGGGGGATAGAGGAGAGGATGGGGATAGGAGGACACAGGGACAAGGATAGGGCTGCACAGGGATAGGGATGGGGATGCATGGGGTTGGGGACAAGGACAGGGACAAGGATGGGGAAAGGGATGGGATGGGATGGGATGGGATGGGATGGGATGGGATGGGATGGGATGGGATGGGATGGAGACAAGGATGGCGATGGGGATGGGATGGGAAAGGAGACAAGGACATGGAAGGGGATGGGATGGGGATGGGGACAAGGATCGGGTTGGGGACATGGACGCATATGGGATGGGGACGGGGACACGGGTGGGGACAGGGCGCGGCGGGGCCGGTACCTGCTCCAGCAGGGCGGCGCTGGGGGTGGGCGCCAGGCTCTCCAGCCGCACGTGCAGCCGCCCCGACTTCACCTCCTCCAGGGGCAGCCACTGGGGGGGCGGAGGGAGCAGATGAGACCCCCGGTGAACCCCCAATCCCTGCACAGCCCCCCCTTCCCGCTACAGCCCCCCCCTGGCCCCTCTCCTACTTCATCCACGACGCGGCTGCTCAGCACCCGCCTCAACGGCACCTTGCACCTGGGGGGGGGCAGGCGATGAGACCCTTGGGGAGGGGTCACCCCGCAGCCCCCCCCCCAGCCCCCCAGCACCCACCGGCCAAGAAAGTCATCCTTATCCACGTCCTTGTCAAAGAGGTCGAACTCCACGTCCTGTCCCGGGATGTTGTCCACGATCGCCTGCGCAGGGAGCAGCGTTACCAGCAGGGACCCCCCTGCCTCAGTTTCCCCTCCTGGAGGGACACGACCCCCCCTCCCCCAGCCCAGCCCAACAGTGCCCACAGGGTCTCCGGTACCTCGTAGACCTCATTCCAGCGGGGGTTGAGGTCCTCCTTGACCACGCGGCTGCGGAAGAGGCGCCCACCCACCCGCACTTTGGCGTAGGGGTCCGAGCGGCCCCGCACGACCCCCTTGAAGAAGTTGTCTTTGGCGATCAGGTCCTCGGCCTCCAGGAGGTGGATGCGCAGCACGCGCTGGGGACACGCCTGGCGCTGCCACCGGGGCTGCTGGGCACCCCAGGCCCCCCCCGGCCCCCCAGAACCCCCTTAACCTGCCCCCAGGAACCCCCATCCTGCCCCCAGGAACCCCCCTATCCTGCCCCCAGGAACCCCCTTAACTTGCCCCCAGGAACCCCCATCCTGCCCCACAGGTACCCCCCATCCTGCCCCACAGGAATCCCCTATGCTGCCCCACAGGAACCCCCCTATCCTGTCCCCAGGAATTCCCTATCCTGCCCCACAGAAACCCCCATATCCTGCCCCACAGAAACCCCCATATCCTGCCCCACAGGTACCCCCCATCCTGCCCCCAGGAACCCCCCCATCCTGCCCCACAGGAACCCCCTCATCCTGCCCCCAGGATCCCCCCATCCTGCCCCCAGGAACCCCCCCATCCTGCCCCAAGGAACCCCCCATCCTGCCCCCAGGATCCCCCCATCCTGCCCCAAGGATCCCCCCATCCTGCCCCCAGGAACCCCCTATCCTGTTCCCAGGAACCCCCGTCCTGCCCCACAGGTACCCCCCCATACTGCCCCACAGGAATTCCCCATCCTGCCCCCAGGAACCCCCCCCCCAGCCTCTGAGCCCCATCCTGCCCCCCAGGACCCCCTCCCCCAGCCTCCCAGGACCCCCCCAGGCCCATCCCACCACACTCCCCCTCAGCCCCCCCAAATCCCAGCCCCCCCCCCCCAAACCTCAGTGCCAAACTGGGGGTCCGGGTTGGCCTGACTGGGTCGGTGGGGGACATCGGTGCTGGTGGGGGGGTCCACCTGCCCGGGGGGGGCTGGAGGGGGGACCCCATCCTCAGGGGCATCGAGGAAGAGCACCTACAAGGCTGGGGGTCAGTGTGGGGGGCTGGGTAGGGCAGGACCACCCCCCCACAATGCTGACCCCCCCCCCCAGACCCCCCCTCACCCGCAGGACCAGTTTGAGGTGCAGGCGGCTGTCGGGGCCCGAGCGCTGCAGCGGGAAGGGCTGCGACAGCGTCAGCTCTGGGGCGTCCAGCAGGCGGGCGAGGGGCAGCGAGAGGGACCCCAGGCTGCCCTGGCGGGGGTCATCCTTCACCTGGGGGGCACAGAGGGTCAGCGGGGGAAACGGGGAGAATGGGGGGCATAGTGGGGGGGAGGGGAAATGGGGGGCATGGGGGAAATGGGGGGTATGGGGGAAATGGGGGGCATGGGGGAAATGGGGAGGAATGGGGGGCATAGTGGGGGGGGGAAATGGGGGGTAAGGGGGGAAATGGGGGGCATGGGGGAAATGGGGAGGAATGGGGGGCATAGTGGGTGGGGGGAAATGGGGGGTAAGGGGGGAAATGGGGGGCATGGGGGAAATGGGGGGAAATGGAAGACATGAGGGAAAGGGGGGAAAGGGGGGGAAATGGGGAGAAATGGGGGAAATGGGGGGACATGGGGGGACATGGGGGAAATGGGGGGACATGGGGGGACATGGGGGGACATGGGGGGAAAGGGGGGAAAGGGGGGAAAGGGGGGAAAGGGGGGAAAGGGGGAGAAATGGGGGGAAATGGAGGACATGGGGGAAAGGGGGGAAAGGGGGGAAATGGGGAGAAATGGGGGAAATGGGGGAAATGGGAGAAAGGGGGAAATGGGGGACATGGGGAACATGGGGGAAAGGGGGAACATGGGGGGAAAGGGGGGGTCACGGGGGAAGGGGGAAAAGGGGACATGGGGGAAAGGGAGGACATGGGGGGAAATGGGGGAAATGGGGGCCATGGGGGGAAATGGGGGAAACAGGCAATGAGAGAAATGGGGGTAAGGAGGAAACGGGGGGGAAATGGGGGGCTGGGGAAGAAATGAGGGGCGTAGGGGAAACAGGCAGTGGGGGGGGGGAATGGGGGGTAGGGAGGAAACAGGGGAAATGGGGATGGGGGAAATGAAGGGGGGGACGGGGGAGGTGGGGGGTCCCGGGGGAAATGGGGGGGGGAAGGGAGAGGGAACCAGAGGAGGAAACAAGGGGGAGAAAAGTGGGGAGGAAAGAAGCGGTGGGAAAAAGAAGGGTTGGAGGATCTGGGGGGGAAATGAGGGATGCGGAGGAGAATGGGGTGAAGCGGGGCTGGGGGGGCCGCGGGGCTGGGGGGCCGCGGGGCTGGGGTCTCACCTGGATGTCCACGTCTTGGCTGAAGGGGTCGTGCAAGAAGAAGCGGAAAGCATCTTCCCAGACGGGAGCAACCGTGTTGTAAACAACCTGGGGGGAGCGGGGTCAGAGCCCCCCCATGCCCAGATGGCCCCCCACAGCCCCCCCCTGTGCCCCCCCCCCCCCCCCCCGTGCCCCCCCAGCCCACCTTGCTCTCCCGCGTCACATCTTGCACCGAGATCTGCACCATGGGGTTGGGCTCCTTGCCCGGCTTCTTCATCTGTGCAGAAACAGGGGGGGGGTCAGGGGGGGTCACCCCACGTCTCTGACCCCACAGAGCCCCCCCCCCATTCCCCCCCATCCTCACCGGCAGCTCCTCGGCGCGGTCCAGGTACACGACGAGGATGGCGGCAGATGGGGGGTCAGGTTTGGCCACGATGGTCCGGTTCCTCTCCAGAACCTGGGGGACACGGGGTGAGGTGGGGGGGGGCTCAGCCTGGTGTCCAAGACACCCCCCCCACCCCCCTCCAGCTGAGACCCAGCAAACTCATGTCCAGGTGCTGCTCACCTGGTCCAGCTTGGAAGCGTCGGAGAGGAGCGAGAGCCACTCGAGGCGCAGGTGGAGGCGCCCCCGTCCCCCCTCCTGCAGTGGGAACCACTTTGGGGGAGGGGGGGGGAGCAAAAGGGTCAATATGGGCCCCCCCCGGCCTCTGAGCACCCCCAAGTCAGCACCCCCCACCCCCAGCACCCACCTCCTCCAGCACCCGCGCCTTCAGCACCTCCCCAAGATCCAGCTTCATCCTGGAAGAGGGGGGGGGAGAAGCTGTGAGCTGAGGATGGGGGGCAGTGGCCCCCCCCCAAAACTGACAGTGTGGGGTTCAGGGCCCCCCCCCCCTCCAGACCTGCCCAGGAGATCGTCCTTGTCGGGGTCCTTGTCGAGCAGCTCCACCTCCATCTCCTGCCCCGGCACCTCGTGCACGATGAACTGGGGGACACGGTCAGTGTGGGGGACACGGGGGTCCCCATATCCCCCCCCCAACGGTGGATTGGGGTCCCCCTGCCCCACAGCTAGGCTGGGGACACCATGGGGGTCCCCATGTCCCTCCTGGTTGGATTGGCATCCCCCTGCCCCACAGTCAGGCTGGGGACAACTTGGGGGTCCCTGTGCCCCCCAATCGGCAGCAGATAGGGGGACACCGGGGTCCCTGCAGCCGCAGTGGGTCTGGGGGGGGTTTGGGGGTTCCCGGGGGGTGTCTTACCTCGTAGACTTCGTCCCAGGTGGGGTCGAGGCTGTTGTCGATGACGCGGCTGGTGGCGACCTGGGTGCCGACGCGCAGGACGGCGTAGGGGTCCGATTTGCCCCCCACGAGGCCCCCCATGAAGCGATCTTTGCTGCGCAGCTCGCGGGCGGCGCGGAGGTGTACGCGCACCACGCCCTGCGGGGGGGTCAGCATGGACGGGACCCCCGGGACAACCCCCCCACGGGGACCCCCGGGACCCTAAACACAGAGAGACCCCCCCAGGACCACCCCCCCACACACCCTGGGACTCCCCCCAGACACCCCAGAACCCCCAGGACCCCCCCACAGGGACTCCCGGGACCCTAAACACACAGAGACCCCCCCCCAAATCCTGGGACTCCCCCCAGACACCCCAGAACCCCCGAGACCCCCTCACAGGGACCCCCGGGACCCTAAACACAGAGAGACCCCCCCCAGGACACCCCCACACACACCCTGGGACTCCCCCCAGACACCCCAGAACGCCTGGGACCCCCCCACAGGGACCCCCAGGACACTTCCCAGACACCCAAGGACCCCCCCTTCATCCCAGGACCCCCAAGGGGAACCCCACATCCTGGGACCCCCCACACCCCTGGACCCCCCACCCCCATCCCAGGAACCCCCAAGGGGAACCCCACACCCTGGGACCCCCCACACCCCTGGACCACCCCACCCCCATCTCAGGACCCCCAAGGGGAACCCCACACCCTGGGACCCCCCAGGACCCCCATCCCAGGAACCCCAAGGGGAACCCCACACCCTGGGACCCCCCCCACCCCTGGACCCCCCCCATCCTAGGAACCCCAAGGGGAACCCCACACCCTGGGACCCCCCACACCCCTGGACCCCCCCACCCCCATCCCAGGAACCCCCAAGGGGAACCCCACATCCTGGGACCCCCCCCACCCCCATCCCAGGATCCCCAAGGGGAACCCCACACCCTGGGACCCCCACACCCCCATCCCAGGATCCCCAAGGGGAACCCCACACCCTGGGACCCCCCCCCATCCCAGGAACCCCCCCCGGGACCCCCGCAGTCCTCACCCGGGGCAGGGGGCAGCGGAGCTGGGCGGCCTCGGGGAGGTCGGGCACGAGGGGCACGAGGAGGCGGTTGGGGAGGACGAGGTAGGAGGAGATGGCATCCATGATCATGGTGTCCGACATGGAACTGGGGGGGGACACGGTCACGGGGGGGGGGACACACGGACAGCACCGTCTCGGGGGGACCGGGAAGACCCCACAGTGGGGTTGGGGCTCACCTGAGCCCCGGGATGTCCAGCAGGTTGGTCATCCCCGTCCAGTTGATGTCCAAGGTCTGGGGGGGCAGGGGGGCACGGGGGGGGGGGCAATGGGGTCAGAGAGAGGGGATGCAATGGGGTCAGAGAGATGGGGTGCAATGGGGTTGGGGTGCAGTGCAGTTAAGGGGTGCAATGGGGTTAAGGGGGGAGTAGGGTCACATTGGAGCACAATGTGGTCCAGGAGGGCAGAGGAAAGGGGGGGCAATAAGGTCAGAGGAGAGGGGGTGCAATAGGGTTAGGGGGTGCAATAGGGTCACAGTGGAGCACAATGTGGTCCGGGGGGGGCAGTGGGGTCAGGGAAGGGGGGGCAATGGGGTCAGAGGTGGGGGAAATGGGGTCGGGGGGAAATGAGTTGGGGGGGGGGCAATGACATCAGAGGAGGGGGGGTGCAATGGGGTCAGAGAGAGGGGGCACAATGGGGTTGGGGGGTGCAATGGGGTTAGGGGTTCATAGGGTCACCGTAGGGCACAATGTGGTCCGGGGGGGGGAGCAGTGGGGTCAGAGTGGGGGGCATAGGGTCGGGGGGGCAATGGGTTCAGAGGAGGGGAGGAAATGGGCTCAGAGATGGGGGTGCAATGGGGTTGGGGGGTGCAATGGGGGTGGGGGGGGCAATGCGGTCAGAGAGAGGGGACACAATGGGGTTGGGGGGCGCGATGGGGTTAGGGGTTCATAGGGTCACAGTAGGGCACAATGTGGTCCGGGGCGGGGGGGGGCAGTGGGGTCAGAGTGGGGGGCATAGGGTCGGGGGGGCAATGGGGTCAGAGTGGGGGGCATAGGGTCGGGGGGGCAATGGGGTCAGAGTGGGGGGCATAGGGTCGGGGGGGGCAATGGGTTCAGAGGAGGGGAGGAAATGGGCTCAGAGATGGGGGTGCAATGGGGTTGGGGGGGGCAATGGGGTTGGGGGGTGCAATGGGGTTGGGGGGGGTGCAATGGGGTTGGGGGGGGGGGGGGGTCCAGCCCCTCCCGTCCCAAGGTGGGGGGACACTCACCGGGCGCCGGATGAAGAACATGGTGAGGGCCCCCACGATGGGCACATCCCCCAGCAGTGGCTCCAGGATGATCCGCAGCATCCCATGGAGCTGGGGGGGGGGGGGCACACACATAGCACTGAGAGCTGAACCCCCCCTTCCTCAGCCACAGCCCCCCCCCCCCGGAGACCCCCCCCACCTGCATCCCTTTCACTCCAGCCTTGCAGAAGAACTTCTTCACCTCCACGTCGATCTGGACATCACCCACGTAGCTGCAGAGATGGGATGGAGGGGTGAAAAGGGGGGCGGGGGGGGACACCCCACGACACCCCCAGCCCAGAAAGTGGGGGGAAGGGCTGAGAACCAGCGCTTTCATCACCCGTCATTCCCAGCGCTCACCTGATGTTGAGATCCAGCAGGATCTGCTTCTTGTGGGCACCAGGATGAGCTCGGACCCCCAGGACCCGGAGAGGCTGTGGGGTGGGAGCGGTGGGTGGGGGGCGATGGGGGGTGACAGGGGTGACACCCCCCCCCGCGGTCCAGGGTGGCCCTACCTTCTCGCCCAGGTCCACCTTGGTGAAGGAGAAGGTCTGGAGATGGTTGTTGGAGGCTCGGATGGATGGAGCCACGTTCTCCACCAGCAGCTTCTCCATGTAGCGCCCAAAGAAAGGCCAAGCCTGTGCCAGGACCTGGACGGACAGACGGACACGGAGAGGGGAAGGATGGAGGGAAGGGATGGAGGGAAGAAGGATGGAGGGAAGAAGGATGGAGGGAAGAAGGATGGAGGGAAGAAGGGATGGAGGGGGAAGGGATGGAGGGGGAAGGGATGGAGGGAGGAAGGGATGGAGGGAGGAAGGGATGGAGGGAGGAAGGATGGAGGGAAGGGATGGAGGGAAGGGATGGAGGGGAAGGATGGAGGGGAAGGATGGAGGGGAAGGATGGAGGGAAGAAGGATGGAGGGAAGAAGGATGGAGGGAAGAAGGATGGAAGGGAAGAAGGATGGAAGGGAAGGATGGAGGGAAGGGAAGGATGGAGGGAAGGGAAGGATGGAGGGAAAGGATGGAGGGAAAGGATGGAGGGAAAGGATGGAGGGGAAGGATGGAGGGGAAGGATGGAGGGAAGAAGGATGGAGGGAAGAAGGATGGAGGGAAGAAGGATGGAGGGAAGAAGGATGGAGGGAAGGATGGAGGGAAGGATGGAGGGAAGGGATGGAGGGAAGGGATGGAGGGAAGGGATGGAGGGAAGGGATGGAGGGAAGAAGGATGGAGGGGGGAAGGATGGAGGGGAAGGATGGAGGGGAAGGATGGAGGGGAAGGATGGAGGGAAGGGATGGAGGGAAGGGATGGAGGGGAAGGATGGAGGGAAGGGATGGAGGGAAGAAGGATGGAGGGAAGAAGGATGGAGGGGAAGAAGGATGGAGGGGAAGAAGGATGGAGGGGAAGAAGGATGGAGGCAGAAGTGGATGGAGGGATGCAGGGATGGGAAGTTGGTGGGATGCAGGGATGGACGCAGGGATGCAGCGATGGAGGAAGGGAGGGATGCAGGCATGCAAGGATGGACGGAGGGAGGGAGGGATGGATGGAAGGATGGAGGGAGGGATGGAGGCAGCTGGTGGATGGAGGGCTGCAGGGGGATGCAGGGACAGACGGAAAGAGGGAGAGAGGGCTGGGCAGGCGGTGAGGCGCAGAGCTGGACGGACAGACGGATGCCTCACCTTGTTCAGCCATTCCGCCCTCTCCACATCCGGGAAGGTCACCTGCGGGCGAGAGGGTGCGTGAAGCCCGGATGCGGGTTCACTCCGGTGCCTCAGTTTCCCCAGTGATGCCGCCAGGGCGGGGGTTGGCAGCGAGGCTGGGGGGGTGGGGGGGTGGGTGCCGTGTCCCCCCCAGCTGTGACAACATCTGGCAGCAGCTGTAGCCCCGGGGGGTCCCAGTGCAGAGGAGGGGGGGGGATGTCCCGGGAAGTGGGGTCCTACCCCCCCACCCCGTGCCCGCAGCCGGGCAAGAGCCGCCCCCCCCCCCCTCCCGTGACTCACAGCCCGGCCGCGGCGCTGCCGGAAAACCGGGGCGGTGCCCGGGGGGGAGGGGATGGGGGGGCACCCATACCGGGGGGGGGGGGGGGGGCGAGAGGAGAGACCGCGCTTGGGGTCGCGGGGTACCCTTGGGGGGGGGTCGGGGAGAAACGGGGGGGAGATCAGGGGTCCCGGCCAGGGGGGGAGGGGGGGGGTGTCACGAAGAGCAGCGCGGGGGGGACCCCCAGCGGGGATGCGGGGGGGCTGATGCGGGGATCCCGGGGGGCACCGGGGAGGAGGCGGGGCAGCCGGTGCGGGACGGGGCGGGGCCCGGGGGGAGGTGGGGGGGGGGATCCCGGTGCAGGAGCCGCCCCCGGGGATAACGGCACTGCGGGAGGGGGATGCGGTGGGGCTGATGCGGGGATTCCGAGGGTCCCCCCGGCCGGGGGGCGGCTGACAGGGGGGGACGGGGGGGATACGGGGCAGCCGGAGGGGGAAAGCTGGACCCAGGCCTCCCGGTACCGGATAACGGCGCTGCCGGGACCCCCGGGGGGGCGGAGGGGCGGCTGACAGAGGGCACCGGGGGGGATGCGGGGCAGTCGGAGGAGGGAAACCGGCCTCAAGGCTGCCGGTAGCGGGGATAACAGCAGCGCCGGGACCCCGGGGGTGCACGGGGCAGCCGGTGGGGGAATCCGGGGCTCCGAGCCAGAGGAGGGGCTCAAACGGGAGGTGCAGCCGGTGGGGATCGGGGGATGCGGTGAGGCTGATGCGGGGATCCCGGGGGTCAAGCCGGGCCGGGGCAATCGGGAAGCGGAGAGGATGCGGTGCAGCCACCGGGGATAACGGCGCTGCGGGGACCCCAAAAGTGCCCGGTACCCCGCGGGGGGGACCCCACAGAGGGGATCGGGGAGATGCGCTGGGGCTGATGCCGGGAGTCCGGGGATGCACCGGGCAGCCGGCGGGGGGAAACCGGCCCCAGGGCTCCCGGTGCCGGGGATAACGGGACTGCAGGGCCCCCAGGGGTGTAGAGGGCAGCCCCAGGGATGAGATCCCGCCCCGGGGATAACGGGTGTACAGGGACCCCAGGAGGAAGATCCCGCCCCAGGGCTCCCGGTGCAGGGGATAACGGCGCTGCAGGGACCCCAGGAGGGAGATCCCGCCCCAGGGCTCCCGGTGCAGGGGATAACGGGACTGCAGGGCCCCCAGGGGTGTAGAGGGCAGCCCCAGGGATGAGATCCCGCCCCGGGGCTCCCGGTGCCGGGGATAACGGCCGCTGCAGGGACCCCAGGAGGAAGATCCTGCCCCAGGGCTCCCGGTGCCGGGGATAACGGGTGTACAGGGACCCCAGGAGGGAGATCCCGCCCCAGGGCTCCCGGTCCGGGGATAACGGGTGTGCGGGGACCCCAGGAGGAAGATCCCGCCCCAGGGCTCCCGGTCCGGGGATAACGGCGCTGCGGGCGGCCCCGCTTACCCACGCCGGCAGCTCCCCGCGGGCCGAGCCCAGCCCCGCGGCGGCGGCTCGCACGGCCTCCTCCTCCTCGCGCTGCAGCCGGGCTGCCGCTCGCAGCCCCCGTTCCCGGTCCCGGCGCCGCCGCCGCCACCCGGCGTAGAGCGCGAGCGCCAGCAGCAGCGCGGCGGCGCCCACGCCCAGCAGCCCCGCGGCGTACGCGGGCAGCGCCCACAGCAGCCGCCGGCCCAGCGAGCCCAGCGCCGCCAGCCCCGGGCCGCGCCGCTCCATCCCGCCCCGAGCGCTGCGGCCGCCGCCGCCGCCCCGCGACACCGCCCGGGTGGGACGCGCCCGCTTCGGGGTGGCCACGCCCCTCCTTCGGATAACCACGCCCCCTTCGGTCGAGCCACGCCCTCTCAGCGGAAACCACGCCTCATGTCTTAACCACGCCCACGGAACTAGCCACGCCCCGCGTTGTCAGAGCCACGCCCTCATCGGGCAGCTTTACGCCCCTTCATATAGAGCCCCGCCCCTTTGACCGAGGACACCACCTCGGATATAGCCACGCCCCCAGGACCGAATCCCACCCCCTGGACTAAGCCACGCCCCCCTTTGACATAGTCCCACCCCGATGGAGGGAGTCACGCCCTCCTGGGAAAAAACCCGCCCCTTTGATCGGCACAGCCGAATGACTGAGCCACCCCCTTGTGCTAAGCCACACCCCTTTGATAAAGCCCCGCCCTGACAGAAAAGCCCCGCCTTCTTTGACCAAGCCCCGCCCCTTGACTGAACCACGCCCATTCTGATCAAGCCCCGCCCAAGTTTGGCAAAGACCCGCCCCTAGACTAAACCACGCCCTTATTGACCAAGCCACGCCCCCTTAGCCACATCAAACCGCGCCTGTTTGGCCTCACCCACTGCCCATTGGCTGCCTGCTCTCCCCGAGCCCCGCCCACTGACCCCCAAGCCACGCCCTTTGGCATCAATCCCGCCCCTTTCCATAAGCTCCTCCCCATTGGCCATGCCCCTGCAACAAACCCCACCCATCACAATGAGCCCCGCCCTCTTGACCCAAGCCCCTCCCTCTTTCGGCACGTGCTGCCCCAAGCCCCACCCCTTGGCCACCCACCCAACTCCACTTAGTAGCCCCCAAGCTCCTCCCCTTGGCCATCTGCCAGCACCAAGCCCGGCCCCTAAATGGGCGGAGTCAATATATGGGCGTGGTCAACACCCCCTCCCCCCCCCAGTAAAGCCACATTGGGGGGGGGGGGGGGGGGCAGAAAGCGACCGTGGGGGCGGTTTTGTCAGGTTTTAATAGTTCAAAATGTTACCCGTCAGGGCAGCCGTGGCCCCGGGGCTGCCCCCCCCATCGGCACACAGAGCTGGCACCGGGGGGGCCGTGTCCATACCGGGGCTCCCATCGCCAACAGAGCTGGAACTGGGGGCGCCGTGTCCATACCGGGGCTCCCACCGCACACAGAGCTGGCACCGGGGGCGCCGTGTCCATACCGGGGCTCCCACCGCACACAGAGCTGGCACCGGGGGGGACCGTGTCCATACCGGGGCTCCCACCGCACACAGAGCTGACACCGGGGGGGCCGTGTCCATACTGGGGCGCCTCTGGCACCTCGACCCTGCTCAGGGGTCCATGTTTGGCCTTGGGTTCCCCTGCCCCCCCCCAGGTTTTACCAAACTCCCACGGCAGAGGGTGCGGGGCTGAGGGCCAAAGTCCCGGGAAGAGGGGTTGGGGTTACTGCACCCCACCAGGAGCCACTTCCAAATCCGGCGGTCAGTGGGGCATGGCCGTGATCCGCATGCTCTGGGAAGCGATGGGATACGTCACCATGGGGGTGGTGGCGTGGCTCATGGTGATCCCCCCCAGCGGCTGCGCCATAGAGACGGCGACCGGTGCCACCGAAACGGCAACCGGCGCCATGGAAACCGGGGGGGCCATGCCCTGTGCGATGGTCTGGGCCAGGGCAGCTGACAGAGGGGTGATCTCGGGATTCAGGGGGGGCGCGGCGTTGGTGGGGGGAGCTGCCTGCGCCCCGGCTGGAGCCACCAACTCCTGTTGGGAGACGGGGCGCGGCTGCAGGGCCTGGCTGCTGAGCGTCGTGTGCGTTTGCGCGATGCTGTGGTTGTAGTTGGTGACGGTGCCCACAGTGGGGGCCAGAGTCTGCTCGGTGGCAGTGCCGGTGGAGCTCAGCGTCATCACCTTGGCCTGGTTGCGGAACTGGGCGTTTTGCTCCAGCAGGACCTCATTGGTGGCCATCAGGTTGTTCACCTGTTTCTTCAGATCCTCCACCCGCTTCCGAAGCAGGATGTTCTCCTCCTCCAGCAGCCGGTACTCCACCGCCCGTGCGCTGCTAAACCCGTACTCATAGCTCTCGAAGTGCAGCCCTTCCACCCGCCGCCGCTTCAGCACCGGCTCGGGCTCGTCGTCGTAAATGGCGTCGTAGGGCTCGTAACGGCGGCCGGCGGAGACGATGCCCTGCTCGCGGGCAGCCATGCCGCGTGTCTCGTACTCGTAGTCCCGCTGCAGGTGCTGGAATTTGCACTTGGCACCGCGCTGGCAGTCGCCCTTCAGGAAGTCCCGGCAGATGGGCACCTCCTCCTTGCTGTTGGGCAAGTCGGCCGGCGAGAGGCCCAGCCCGGCGGCCACCTTCTGCCGGAGGCGCGGGGGGAGCTCCCCCGTCTTCTTGTAGCAGTCCTCGTCCTCCTTGGTGCCGTGGATGAAGCGGCAGTTGAGCCGGACGCACTCCTTGTTCTGGAAGTCGTGGCAGAAGATGAATTCGTTCTTACGAACTCCCAGGTTGGTGACCTCGCTGATGTCCGGGTGTCGGAACCGGCAGCGCTTCCCGCGCTTGCAGACGTTGCGAAGGAAATCGCGGCAGATGTCGTCGGCGTTGGCACCCGCTTCGTCACCACCGCTGCTCGGGGGGTACCCGTCCCGGTCTGGCATCTTGGCTGCTGCCGCCGCGGGGCTCCAGGCGCTGACGGAGAAAGGGAATGCAGTGAGGGAGGTGACCGGGGGTGGAGAAACCAGGACACTGGGAATGGGGTAAACAGCTGCTCTGGGGCAGCAGGAATAGGGTGGAATGGACGCCCCGGGAACTGGGGGGGAAGTAGAACGAGTTGGCCTGGGAAGCAGGGAGAACGAGATGCTCTGAGGCACCGGGAACGGGCAGGAGGAATGGGGGGTGGGAATGGCTGGGCCGAGGCATTGGGAATGGGGAGGAGAAGAGCCGCCCCGGGACACAGGGAACGGGAGGAAGGGAACGGCCACCCCGAGCACCGAGAATGGGGCAGGAAAAAGGACCCCGGGCCACCAGCCCCGCACAACCCCAGTGTCCCTGCCCGGTGCCAGCGCGCCCGCGGCCCCCGAGCCGGTGTGTGTAGCGGGGAGCCCTTCCCGGCCGCTGCCTGGTCCCGACAGCGCGGGAGCCCCGCGCCGGGCAGAGGCCACGGCGCCCGCCGGCCCGTGTGTGCGGGGCCGCTGCTCTCCCGACACGGCCCCCGGTCCCCCCGGCCCCGCTCTCACCCGCGCGCCCTCCCCGCGGGACCTCGGGCGCCAACAATGAGCGGCCCCTTCCGCTCTGCGCCGGGCCGGAAGTGCTCTGCCGAGCTTCCGGTGAGACCCGGAAGGCGCTGCACTCTCCCTCCCGGCGTGCGTCCCTCGCCGTGACGTCATGAGCGAGCGACGCGCTTTACCCTCAGCTTAGGCTGCAGCGCCTGGGGCAGCCGCTTCCTCAGTCCCGCCGGTACCGGAGGAGCCTTCCCCTTTCTCTCTGCCCCGCTGGCAGATAAGCCCCGCCCCGGTTCAGCCGCCGTTACCGGAGTTGCCTTCCCGGTTCCCCGCTGTTCCTTGAGAAAGCCCTCCCCGAGACATCCCGTTCCCCACCGTTACCGGAGGAGCTTTACCCCATCTCGCTCCCTGTTACACGAGTAGCTCCACCCCCGTTACCGGAGGAGCCCTCTTCCCATGCGTCCTACAACCCCACTCCCGTTACCGGAGGAGCCCCCCTCCCCGGTGTCCCTAAGCCTGTTACCAGCATAGCCCAGCCACATCCCTCCCCATTACCAAAGGAGACTCCACCGTTCCCTCTTTGTTACCGGAGGAGCCCCCGCAGTCCTCCCCGTCACTGGAGGAGCATCTCCTGTTTCACCCGGTTACCGGAGGAGCCCCCCCCCGCCGGTTTCCCCCGTTACTGAAGGGGTCTTCTCGTTCCGTGCGAAGCTCCCATCTCTCCCCGGTACCCCGTTACTGGAACGGCCCCACAACCATTAACGGACGCCCCACACCGAATCCAACAACACCAGCTTTATTGGCGGCACCATGGCTGCCACAGAGTGCAGAACCGGCCCGGTGCTGCAGAGCTTCCCCTGCAGCACCGGGCCGCTGCTCTCCGGGGCTCTGCCCTCCCCCGCAGCGCCGGGACCTTTCCCGGGATCCCGAGTCACTCCCGGGCAGCGGCGGCGACAGCGACGGCGCCTACTTGGACCTCTGCCTCATCTTCCTCCGCTTGCGCTTCAGCCTGCAGGGAGAGCGGCGCTCAGCGACCGGGGTCACGGCAGCACCAGGCGGTGACCGGGGCCCCCCCCGCCCCACGGTGGCACCGGGGGGGCCCCACGTACCTGCGCATCCGCTTCTTGCGCCACTGCGGAGAGAGGGAGAGGGCGAAGCGTTAGAACCGGTACCAGCGGCGCCCCGAGCCCCGTCCCGGTCCCCTCGCCATCTCCCCCTGCCCCCGGGGACCCCCGAACAGGGACCCCTCCACCTCCAAAGCTCCCCGAGACCCCGGTCCGGGCCCCGGTGCCGACTCCCCGTCCCGGTCCCATTTAAAGCCCTCCCTGCGATGGGACCCCCTCGTTCTCACAGACCCTGTCCTTCCCCCACCCCTCCTCGATACCCCCCATCATGGAGAACCCCCAACAGACCCCTTCCCGTCCCGTCCCCTCCCTAGAGACCCCGGCTCCAGCGCCCCCGGCCCCGCTCCCCGTCCCGGTGCAACAGAGCCCCTCACCCCCGGGCTCTCCAGGCCGCTGCCGGGCCCCCCCGGGAGTCAGGAGGGGAAGAGACGTGCCATCGGCCCCCCCCCGGCGCCGCCCGCTACCGCTCACCTTGGCCCTCATGGCGGTGCGGAGGCGCCGCGCTTAGTCCCGTCGGGCGGGCGGCGGCTCCGGCGGAGGATGGCGGCGGATGGAGGCGGCCCCAACCGGCGGCGCTCAAGATGGCGGCGTCAGCGGCCGAGAGAGGCCTAGGCGCGCGCTGGGGCATATTTATAGAGCAGCGACAAGGCCACGCCCCTCCGATGGGGCGAGGCATGATGGGATCTGTAGTCTCTATCCTGGGTTCTGCGCGGGGCGTGACGGGAGTTGTAGTCCGCGGTCTTTTAGGGCGCGGGGCATGACGGGAGTTGTAGTCTGGCAGCAGACGGCCATTTTGCGCAGCCCCGTCCCGGTGCCCTTCGGTGGCCCCGGTTTCCCGGTGGGTCCCGCCCCCCCTCCCCCAGCAGGGCCGTCCCGCAGGGCAGAGTGGTCACTGATCCAGTTTATTTGGAAATAAACGCTACAGCGTTGTCACTGTTCCCACGTCCCAGCACCGCAGCCGGGGTTGGTTTTGCCTCAGATCCATCGCGGTTTGATTTAAAATAACAAAACCCAGAAAATAACTGACGCAGGGCACGAGGGGAGCCCGTCCTCAGCTGGGGAAAAGAGCCCATAAAACCCAGCTGACGTTCTGGCCGAGCCCACGGATTCGCCCCTGTGTCCATCCGCCACGGCCGCAGCCAAAGTCAGAGCCCCACGTCCATCCCACACCAGGGACAGAGCCCCACGTCCATCCCACGCCAGAGACAGAGCCCCACGTCCATCCCATGCCAGAGACAGAGCCCCACGTCCATCCCACGCCAGGGACAGAGCCCCACGTCCATCCCACGCCAGAGTCAGAGCCCCACGTCCATCCCACGCCAGAGACAGAGCCCCACGTCCATCCCACGCCAGAGACAGAGCCCCACGTCCATCCCACGCCAGGGACAGAGCCCCACGTCCATCCCACGCCAGAGTCGGAGCCCCACGTCCATCCCACGCCAGGGACAGAGCCCCACGTCCATCCCACGCCAGGGACAGAGCCCCACGTCCATCCCACGCCAGAGTCAGAGCCCCACGTCCATCCCACGCCAGAGACAGAGCCCCACGTCCATCCCACGCCAGAGACAGAGCCCCACGTCCATCCCACGCCAGAGTCAGAGCCCCACGTCCATCCCACGCCAGAGTCAGAGCCCCATGTCCGTCCCACGCCAGGGTCAGGGGCCACGTCCATCCCACGCCAGACCTGGGGCCCTGTGTCCATCCTGCTCCAGAGCTGGAGTCCCTCATCCACCCTGCGCAGGAGCCAGTGTCCCAGATCTGTCCCACTACGGAACTGGGGCTCTGTGTCCATCCCGCTCCAGATCCAGGGGCCCAGATCCATCCCACACCAGACTTGGGGGCCCACGTCCATTCTGCTCCAGAGCTGGAGTCCCTCACCCACCCTGCGCTGGAGCCAGGGGCCCAGATCCATCCCGTTACGGAGCTGGAGTCCTACGTGCATCGTGTTCCAGAGCCCATGTCTACCCTGTGCTCCAGTCTGTGTCCGTCCTGCTCCAGAGTTGAGGTCCCTCAGCCATCCTGTACTGATGCCAAGGTCCCAGATCCATCCTTCTCATGGAGCTGGGGCTCTCCATCCATCCCACACCTGACCTGGGGCCGTGTATCCAATCCTGCTCCAGAGCTGGGATCCCTCATCCACCCTGTAAGGACACCAGGGTCCCAGATCCATCCCACCACGGAGCTGGGGCCGTGTGTCCATCCCCTTTCAGACCCAGGACCACCCTGTGCTGGATTCGGGGCCTCACTTCCATCCTGCTCTGGAGACCTCTATCCCACACTCCCGAGCTGGGGCCCCTCATCCATCCTGTTCCTGAGATGTGTCCGTGTCCACCCTGTGCTGGACCCCCCCACGTCCATCCCGCTCCAGAGCCAAAGTTTGGGAACAAGAGCAGAGAAAAAGGGAAGAATTCAGGAAGAAAACCCTCAACGTCATTTATTCTCTTTTATTAACTTTGGTACCAGATTCGCAGGTGTGGAATTTGGGGTGAGAAACCCGGATTCTGGGCGAGGAAGCCCAGTGCCTGTGGAGCCGCTCAGGAGCGCTTCGAGAGGAGAGTTTTTCCCAAATTCAGCTACAGAAGGGGAATAACTGGAGAGCCGGGCAGCCGGCGTCGGCAAAGAAAAACCCTCACCTTCTGACAGTGAATTCCACTGTCTTTTTCCTTTTTTTTTCTCTCCTTATTTTTCTTGCTTTGTTTTTTTTTTTATTTTGTAAAAAAAAAGACTAAAAAAGAGCAAAAGCCCAGCCCTGGTCAGGCAGCTCCCGCGGCGCTTCCCTCGGACAGGAGACCCTTCCGAGAGCCACCAACGCGTTGGAGACTGGAATGTAGGCACGGGCCCCAGGAAAGGATGAATCCCCTGGGACAGCAAGGAATTAAAAAGCGCTGCCGGGCAGTGGCAGCTCATCCCGCTGCCGAGCCAGCGCCAAAGGGGGAACACTAACCGCTTCCCAGCGAGGCAGAGTCGCTTCAAAAAGGAGCTCGCCACAGCAGCGTGTTGAAAATAGAGTGTTTATAAGGTAAATCCCGCACAGACTGAGCCGTTACAGTCGCAGGGGGCACAGAATTTGATATTTTTCCCAATTAAAAACATACAATTCTAGAGGCTAAAAGGAAAGAGGGAGAAATCCTCTGCCCAAGGTAATGGAGAGCGGGAGGAGCCGAGGGTGCCGCAAGGCAGATCCGCACATTCCGCATCCCTCAACACCGGGCGCTTGCTTGGGCGGAATCAGCTGTTGGGTTTGGGGTTTGTTTTTTTTTTTTCCTCCAAGACAATCTGTAAAAGGGAGAAATTGTAAAGAAAGAGGAGGAGGAGGCAGCGAGCCGGCAGGCCCGTGTGCTCCCTTCTCTCCCTGCTCGCCTCAACAAGCACAAGGTTAGAAAGAGCGGATCTAGACCGGCTTTCACTCCCGATTTTATTTGTCTGCTTTCTTTTGGAAGGAGCCTGAGGTGGCTGAGAGGATCCTCCCTCCTTGGCAAAGTCGAGAGGAGCTGGCGGTGGGGCATCCGGACTAGTTGTGGTTTGGTCGTAAGAGACAAAACGGTGCCAGATTATTTCGTTTTTTTCGGGGGGGAAAAGGGGCGAGTGTGTGTGAGTTGGGCGCTACCCGGCAGGAGTGGGAGCCGCTCAGTCGCCAGCCTCATTCTCCTCCGCCGTCTCTCCCGTAGTGGCGTTCTCCGCGTTCCTGGAGGCCTGAGGAAAAACAAACCCACGCGTGGGAGCGGGCACGGCTGCTACGCTGGCACACGCAGGGCCCCTGCCCCGGCTGCGCTGCTCGGGCCAGGCAAGTCCAGGTGCTCCTCAAGGCGCTGCCAATTGGAAGCGATAACGCGGCACTGATTCCCCACAAAACCAAAGCCAATTTACCTTCTTTTTCTTCTTTTTCTGGGTTTTCCGGCTGGCAGAGCTCTGTAGAAGGGCCTGGAGGCAGGAAGGAAACAGAAGCGGTGAGAAAGCCGATTTCTTTTTCTGACAGCAGATGAAGGGAAACACCTTCAAAGCAGAACGAGCCCTGGAGCCACCAGAGGAGTGGCAGGAATTCCAGCTGGGCACAGGGAATGCCACAGCTGAGGCCTCAGAGCCACCTGCCAGACCCCTCAGCCCCTCCCCGGAAGGGCTGGATGCCATTCCCAAGCAGGAAATGGGGCCCAGCGAGGTCAGAAGCTCCTTTTCCTTCGTGAGCTCTCCCCTCAGCGCCTTCCAGGTCTGACTTCCCCCGGGATGCAGCCATAGGTGCCCCACGCAATGCCGCATCAGTTACCCTCTCTAAACCCACCTTCAGCTCTCCGTCCTGCACCTCAAACTCCGACTTGTAGAGCTCGGGTTCGAAGGGGCCGCTGGTTATCCGCATCGGACCGTTGGGCATTAAAAGCACCGTGAATTTGAACTGTGCGACAAACTCTCCTGTGAGACAGAAACGGGTGTCACTGCCCACGTGTCCAACCCACCCGCTGTCCAGGCAGATGCTTCCCAACAGCGATTCCTGTGCCATTTCCACATCATCACTGCTAAAAACCGCTCTGTAAGAATTTCCTAATCCCAGTCTGGCCAGGAGAAAGCAATTCCCTCACCCCTAAACCTGCTCCGTGAGTGCCTCAGCCTTCAATCCCTCCTCCTACCCAGGAAATCACTCCACAAAAGAATCCATCTCCTCACTGGATCAGTTCCAGAACAAGATCCAGAGGCCATCCAGGGTAAATCTCAGGGCCCTTGAAGTGGATCCCTGGTGTTTCCAAAGCAACAGTCAGCACCGGGCTCCGCAGGCTCCGAAGTAACTGACAGTTGTCCGTGAGCGCCTGTCCGCACGGCTCCCAGCCCTCCCACGCTAACACTCACCTTCTTTCTCGTAAAGGACATTGAAAGGCTGGAGCAGCTCGTGTTTGGCGCATTCCACCACCCCCATCCGGGCCTTCTTCTCATCCTCAAATGCCCTGTGGAGCAGACAGAGCCGCACCTGAGGTCAGGCCCGTTCCGAGGCACGGGATTCCACCCCGCCGGCTTCTGAACTGCCTCCGCGGTGAGGCTGGAGACTGTTGTGTTCCCTGCGCCCCAGGGGTGTCACGGGCAGGGACAAAGCAGAGAGGGCAAGTGCCAGGGAACAGCCGCCTCCAGAGAGTGGGACAGACTGGATTTAAGGATGAACAGAGCCTGCCTGTTTCCTTGGTCTTAGTTTCCTCAGTCTTAAGTTTCCTTAGCGGAATGCTTCACTCCCAAAAGCAGGAGCAGCCTCACCGTTACACCCCGACGCCGCTCCCACTCCTCTCTGGTTTATTTTAAACACAATTCCCAGCTCTCCACCTGCCACGCGAGGCACAGGAGATGCTCAAACCCTGGTATTCCTGCTTAGGCCTGTGACATCCTTCCTCCACCCACTCCAAGGCTCGAACACAGCAAACCTCACCCCGAGGCCGTCGCGGGACAGGGGACGCAGCGCGGCTTCGCTGCCGGCAGGGTTTGCGAGCCCACAGGGAGGCCAGGAGTGAGAACAAATACCTGAGAGTAAATGGCATCGTGTCGAAGCGCCTCTCCACCTCGCTGAAAAAGGCACGGGAGGTTTTCATCTTCAAGCCGTACTGTTTGGAGGGGTCCCTTTTGTAAATCGTAGTTCTCTGTCCTGCATCCTTTGCCTGAAATTACAACCAAAGCTGAGCAGCCAGGACAGCAGCACAGCCTCGTCTCGGCCTCGGGAGCCACCCGTCGCACGCGGGACGTTCCCATCATGGAATCACTGAGGCTGGAAAAGCCCTCCGAGCTCATCCAGTCCAACCATCAGCCCAACCCCACCACGTCAACTAAACCATGACCTTAAGTGCCATGTCTACATGTTTTTGAACCCTTCCAGGGATGGAAACTCCCGACCGTGGCCCTGGGCACCCTCTGCCTGTGCTTCACCAATCTGACACTAAAGAAATTGTTCCTAATATCCAATCTAAACCTTCGCTGGCACAACTTGAGGCGGTTTCCTCTTGTCCCTTTGCTTGAGAGCAAACACAAACACCATCTGCGCTCTGACAGCATAAAGGTGTACCCTCAACTTTTTGGATGGAAGAAGCTGCTCCCAAGAAGAGGCAGCGACACACAGGGCACCAGCGCTCCCAGCCCAGGACGCGGCTGCCGCTACCACTTGCGGCTGCTCCTGTTCTGATTGAACACCGGACTCACCTTTCCCTCCCCACTGCTGACAAGAACATCGACAGCGTAAACTTCGTGGACCTCAAATTCTGCTTTTTCGTGGTCCTTCCTGGATGAAAAAAAAAGTTTGGTGAGTCCAAGAACGGCAAATGGAGAAGGGAAAAGCTCCTACGTGGCTACGACACCTCGAACCAGGCCAGAATGGGCTCAGCAAGAGGAACTAGGGGCAGGAAGCATCGCTGCGGTGCAGCAGGGCCTGACCAGAGGAGCAAAAGCTGCAGGGAAGAGGCAAAAGTTGCAGATTAAGGTGCCAGGAGCAGAGCAATCGCTGACATGCTGGCAAAGTGATGTCCAGGCAGCACTCCTGCCTGTGACAAGGACCTCAGAAGGGTCACATTCTGCATCAGCTCCCTGAGCTTGTGATCCCATCCTAGGCACCCAGCTCCACCGGGGCTGTGACAGGCCAAGGGGTGGATATAAAGCCACTAAGCTCTAAATATCCAGGGCGAGACCCAACCCTGAGGGATCCTGGAGGGAGAGGATCTCCTGGAACAGAACGACACATCCAAGTCATTTGCTTAAAACCATCCTGAGGTGCTACCGACAGTGATCAGCAGCCAGTGGGCTCCTGGCAGCTTCCGCGAGGTCTTGGCACAGTTCTGGACTCCTGGCACCCGCTGCTGCTGCTCCCAACAGTTGGTGTTGTGCCGGCAGCGCCTCCGAGGAACTGGACAGGCACCAGGAACACCCACAGGTGCCAGGAGCAGCCTCAGGGCAGTGACTCTCAGCCTTTCTCTCTCAAAACCACCCCAAACACCGAGCCACGTGTCGCATTCCCACAGAACAGACAAAATACGGGGGTAACAAGCCAGGAGTTTGCTGTGCTGGGTCAGGCTTTGAAGAGGCCACATGGGGGGGCAGGATGAACCCCAGTGGAATTAAACACCCCCGCTCCAACCCCGTGACACCGCAGAGAGGAACAGGGGCACTGTTCTGGACCCACTCACGCCCTCCCGAGCGCTGCTGGAAGCGGGGATGCTCACTTTTGCTGGTCTGTCGGGTTCTGGATGATGGTTTTCTCACCATCGATCACATGCTGCTTCAGCTGGTGTGACAGCATCCCTGCCGCGAGAAGGGATTCCATTAACACCTCTGAGTGCAAACCAGCAACACTGTGATCCGCATTATCAACGCTCCAGGGCTGGGACTGCGGCTCTTGGCCAAAACGGGTGCAAAAGCAAATCGTTTTCAGCCCGAGCGCTCCCTCAGTCACAGAACGCCAAGTGCATCAGCACATGGAGCTCCCCGGAGCCCACCCTGCCTTCCTCAACGCTTCCTCCGTAGCGAGGAGGAGCCACACGCTCCCGTGAGGTGTAGCCAGCAATGAGCCCTTCCAATTAAGGCCCCTCTTCCATTAGGGATGCGCTCCATGCCACTGGGCTGCAGCAAACCGGAGAGCCCGTAGGCACGTGCGGCGCAGCCTTCGGTGTTTAATCGGTGATCCACGATTAATGGAAACATTCAGTCCTTCCCCAGACCCCAGCAGCACTTGGAGTGTTTTATAGAATCATGGAATCCTGGAGTGGTTTGGGTTGGAAGGGACCTCAAAGCCCATCCAGTCCCACCTCTGCCATGGGCAGGGACACCTCCCACTGGATCAGGGGCTCCATCCAACCTGGCCTTGAACACCCCCAGGGATGGGGCAGCCCCCACTGTTCTGGGCAACCTGGGCCAGGGCCTCCCCACCCTCACAATAGAACATTTCTTCCTAAAATCTCATCTCAATCTCCCCTCCTTCAGATTAAATTTTGCAGAGTTCACTTTACTTTCCCCACCTCTAACAGTTCACCTCCAAATGGAAGTCTGGGAAGAGGGACAATTCCTGTCTGTTCCCCAAGCCTTTAGCCCAGCAGGGACAGTCACGCCTTCATTCTGGAAAGACGGCTGCCGCTGGCAGGAGGGGAAGAGGCACAATCCCAGCCACCAGCACATCCATATCTGTCATGTATTTTCCAGAATCTTAATCCCAGCTCAGGATTCTATGTGTGACCAAACCACCGCTGCTCTGCCCTTACCTTCGATCGGCGTGCAGTGAAACGAGTGGGCTATTTTGTTCCACGCGTCTGTCACTTGTGTGTTCTGGGTGAGGAGCACAGGAAAATACATTTAGGATGCACAATTCAAGCCAGCAGAGTGACAAATTTTTAACTCAAGAGAAACCTGGAATGGTTTGGGTTAGAAGGGACCTCAAAGCGCATCCAATTCTACCCCTGCCATGGGAAGGGACACTTCCAACGGGATCAGGGGCTCCAAGCCCCATCCAACCTGGCCTGGAACCCCTCCAGGGATGGGGCAGCCCCCACTGCTCTGGGCAGCCTGGGCCAGGGCCTCCTCATTCTCACAGCAAAACATTTCTCCCTAAGATCTCATCTCAATCTCCCCTCTTGCAGCTCAAAACCGTTCCTCTTCATCCTCTCCCTGCACTCCCTGACCAAAAGCCCCTCCCCAGCTTTCCTGTAGGCTCCCCCGTTCCAACTCGATGCTGTGCTGTGGCCGAACACGCAGCTTTTCTAACCACCGGTGCTCTAACACCTCAGAAAAAGGAGAAACATTGCCAGGCTCCCATTTTTAATCCCATAAAACGGTAACATGAGGTCAGCCCAGGCACCCAGAGCTGGGAGTGACACGAGCACGTCTGGAACAGCAACTTGGTGACAAAGGAGATTGCCCACGGCTGCCGAGGCGCCTGGACACGAGGCAAGGAGGGTGCGGTGGGTGGCTGAAAGGAGCTCTGTTTGGTGGAGCTGCTGTACGTGCCCGGCCGCCATTGTCAAGGACGGAACCGGTGAGCGGGACCACCGGGGGTTCCCCACAAAGCCACCACCACTCAAGTGAGAGTCTGGACCCTGCAGGGAAGCTGGAGCTGGGACAGAAGCGGCACTGCCACCCACCCTGGCAGCGGCTCAGCTGTCTGCCAGCAGCTGCTTCCACATTCCCCGCATCCCTGGGCCATTCTTCCCAGGCAAGGTCACCGGATTTGGTTTCTGCGCAGGACGTGTGGCACAGGCAGTGTCTGCACTCAAAACTCCTCGCCCCGTGCCCAAGATTCCTTCTCCTCCACCAGCCACCAACCTGGTTTCCGGGCTTTACCAAGCGGAGCGCAGCTTCGGCGCAGAGATGAGCTGCTTTGATGACATCAGCTTTACGGCCTGACACAGGGTTTTCCTGGAAGAAAAGGACAATAAAGGCTTTTTAAGGTACACTCCCTTCCTTCACCAGCAATAACTCCATTCTGAGAGTCTGGGGTGGAGATTCTCCATCCAACCGGACAGTGCTCCTGAGAGAAGTGGGAAATGTGACCCAGAGGCAGAAAAGCTTCTGGCTTCAGTGGGATCTCGGCCCTTTGTCCACTAAGAGAGCAGGCGAGTGTCAGCAAGGACCAAACCATCGCTCTCAGAGACCCAGCACACGTGCACTGAAGGTTGAAAACAGAACGAGACTCCAGCGTAGCCAGAAAAGGGAACTGGAAAGACTTCAATACACTTGAAAAGGTGGTTTTTTTCTCTTTTCTCCCCACCAAGTTGTTTGGAAGCAGCCACTGGGGGGAAAACCAATACCCCCACTGCCTTCACCCCAAGGATACAGCCAAAAATCTGTTACGGGACAGTTTCATGTGCAGCTTTAACCGCCGCCACTGAGCACGGTTTCATGGCACTGCCACAACGCCTGATTGAACCGCATGTCAGCACCACCACCACCACGTGCTGGGAACATGGAAGCTGGAAGCCTGGGTAAAACTTGGGAGCAGGGATTGGGGTCACCTCAGGCCTGCAGGGGTGCAGCAAAACCAGTCTGCCCAGTCCAGCCCAGCCACTCTGCATGCAGACGGCTCCCTGGAGCCCCACTCGCCTGAGGTCGGTTCCAAATTATTTGGAACCCTGCAGAACTGTGTGTGTTGAAACAGTGAGGCCCTCACTTTCAAGAGTAACTCTGAGGGAAGTGATGGTTTCCACCATCACTGCTGAAGCTCCAGGCGCGCAGACGCCAACCCGAGGTTCCGCGCCGCCGCCGCCTTTGGAGCCAGAGGCACCCGAATACCAATTTTTCCATCACTCCCCCAGACCGCACGGAAAGGAGCGGCGGCAACTCGGTGACAAACCCACCTTTGAGGCGTCTATGACAAAACTGTGTGCTACATTCGCTATGAAGCCGTCGACGTGGACTCCCAGGTCACTGCAACACAAAGAGTTTTATTATGGGGGACACCTCAGCTCAGGAAACTTCTGGAAGCACCAGAAGACTCAGGCAGGTTTTAGGCGCCTCATTTGGCTATTAGAGCCTTTAATTAGCCCTGACGAGGTGTCTGACACACCAGGCAGGAGCCCAGGTGCCAGCAGCAAAAAGAACAAACCAGACACTTACATTTTGACAAGGTCTCCGTCTTTGAGGATGTAATCCTGGTCGCTCTTCAATGGGGAAAAGTGACAGACGCAGTTATTTACCGATATACTCGTCGGGAAGGCAATACCTGTAAAGGGAAATAATCCATGAAATCCTGGCACAGGCAGCAGCCATGCCAGCGGGGATCCTCTCTCAGGATTCCGGTTTCCAAGAACCCCGTTACACAACTCTCCAGCCACACAGAAGGCAGCGCGTGGGCTGCTCCCGCACCGGAATCTCCTTTTGAACAGGCAGTGGTGAAAGAACTGCGCCCAAGGTGGTGGGACACCCGCCAAAGGGATCATAGAATAGAATCATGGAATTCTGGAACAGTTTGGGGCAGGAAGAACCCCAAAGCCCATCCAGTTCCACCCTCTGCCATGGGCAGGGACACCTCCCACTGGATCAGGGGCTTCAAGCCCCATCCAACCTGGCCTGGAACCCCTCCAGGGATGGGGCGGCCCCCACTGCTCTGGGCAACCTGGGCCAGGGCCTCCCCACCCTCACAGCAAAACATTTCTGCCTAAGATCTCATCTCAATCTCCCCTCTTGCAGCTCAAAACTGTTTCCCTCATCCTATCCCTGCACTCCCTGATCCTGGGCTTCCAGAACAGATTGGGGAGCTCAGGGGGACACACTCGAGTGCCACACAGCCCCCACGGACACGGATAACTGCACCACAGGTCTTCCTGCACGGAGGACATCGAAACTCACTGGAAAACAACGCAGATGCCTGGGTGGACGGAAACGGGACGCCGAGGCTCAGCAGTGACGCTCACCAGCAGGAGGGATTGGGTTAAAATCAGCTTTCTGGGAGCAGCGAACCAATTCCAGCACTAATTCTGTGCTCCTGCCCATTCCTAGCAGCCACCCAACGGGACCAAACACCATGGCTTCACCTTTTTTCATTTCCTTCTCCTTCTTGAAGATCTTGCCGGTCTCCTCCATGATCATGGCGTCCCCCTTCTCACAGAGGCAGAGGACCGAGGCACCCGAGTTCGCTGCTTCCACCACTGCTCGCAGGACCCCTGGATGCAAGCACAGACACGGAGCTGTAGGAGCACGTTAACAATAAAAACACCTTAAATCGAACACCAATCCCCTCCCACAGCACTGCAGCAGCAGGATCTATTTGTTTCCTTGAGGAAGCAAGAGCCCAGACTCGGCTCTTCACTGAAAGCACCGTGGACGGGTGGAAACTCCACTCCATTTTTGTTTTGGGTGAGGTTTTCACAAGGAACGTGAGCTAACGTGTGCAGGCTGGGGTTGGCGCGGGCGAAGCGTGGCCTGTGTAGACCGACGTCCGTCCAGCAGAGCAGCCGAGCAGGAACTCCGTGCTCCCGCATTCCTTCTGGAGAAGTCAGAGCTACAGAAACAGGTTTGGAAATGACTGGGGAGACGGGACGCTCACACATCAAAGGAACGGTGTTGCTGCTGCAGACGTGAGGGACTGGAGGGAAAGGCTTTGCCGGGCACAGGAGCCGGCAACGGCGCAGGACCAGTTCTGGAGTCCCTTACTCTGCAGAAACGTGTTTCAGGGTAACCCAAGCGCTTCGGGCTGGCCGTGCTGGTGGCTGCGTGCCACCAGGAACGCCCCACGCCCTGCGCTGCGGGTCAGAGGAAGCTTTTCTGCCTGCTCCCAGCCCTGCCCGCACCCACTGCTGGGCACGTTCCAGCGTCCACAAGTACCAGCAGCGACTGAGTTCCGCCACAGGTGACGGCACGCCTCCTGCTTTACGGGATAAGTGGCAAAAGGAGCTGGAAGGCTGCAGTCACATCCACAAATGCACTGTGATGGTGTTACAGGAACAGGAGCTGCCGGACGAGCCCCACCTCGACACCCTGTGGGGGCTGAGATGTCCCAAAGCTGCTGCCTCCCCTTCTCCCACCTCTCTCCAGCTGGGACGCTTCCCAGGGAGCCCCAAAGCTCACCCTGGCCCATTTTTGGATCTGAGTATCCCCACGGTTTATCTGAGCACACTGTTTTGTACAAGAAGCCGCTCTGTGAGGTGCCTACATCAAGTGGGAATCTCTGTAACTGGTGGTGCGTGCCCCAGGAGCGGCACCAATAAATATTTCAGAAGCGCCGAGGGAGATGTTTACGAGCAGCCAGGTTTTCACCATTTCTGCGACACCAAGTGAAAACCCAAAGCCGTTCACCTGTGATGACAAATTAGATCTTGAATCCCTTCTGTCACCTTTCTCCTGTGCCACAAGTCCTGGAAAGCCGGGGATATTTTTAAGCACAAAGTGCTGATAAGGACCCACTCGGGGGGAGGTGGTAGGGAGAGAGAGGCAAGGACATTTTCAAACAAACAGCAGAGATAACCGGCGAGCCGAGCTCATCGGAGCGCTCGGACCAACCTAAGGAGCAGCCAAGAGGTCAGCACTGCCCAGGGAACACCTGACTGCACTCCGGCGCTTACTTAAGGGAAGCAAAAGCACTTTGGGATATTAAAGGCCCCTCGCTCTGGCAAAAGCACGGGGCAGTTTGGACTTCTTGCCACATTCCTGTGTTTGCTGTTCCCAAACCCGCTCTGGGCGCAGAAAGGCTGCGACAGAGCTGCCTTTCCCGGTGGAAAGGGAGGCGGCTCCTCCTCGCAGTCAAACCGGAGCGCGTGGGTTCTCCTGAAACAGGTTTCTGCAGCGGAAAGGACTCGGAACTGCTCGCCTCCAGCCGGCCCGTCCGGGAGAGGGGCCGAGAATCTCCCTGCCCGGAGAGAAAGGGCTCGGCTGTGGAGCTCAGCCCAGCGAGGATCAAACAGAAGCGTCCAAGCCAAGCAAGAATCGCGGTGGGAGTCTCCGGGAAGCCCTCACGGCCCCGGTCCCGTCGATTCTTGCAGCGGCTGCCGCTCTTGTCGCGGGGCAGCGAACCCCGGAGCGGTGCGGCACGAGGAAAGCGTGGGAAAACAACAGCAAAACCGAATCAACACGGTGAACGGGGATGGGGGAAGCCACGCGTGCCCCTGCCCGTGCGGCAGTTCCCCCCCCCCCCGAAGTCCCGAACAAAGCACGGGGCAGCCCCCGGTTCTCCTCGCCGCGATGGCGAGGGCAGCGGAACCGGAGGCCCTGCCCCCCCTCCTCCGGTGCACGTGGGGCGCGGAGGCCACGTGCAGGGCCTGGGGGCACCGGGAGCCTCTCCCGCCCGGGGGCCCCGTGTCCCCCTCGCCTTACCGGGACGGCGAAGAGAGTGCAGGGCAAGGCCCAGGCCCCGCCACCCGCCCCCACCACACACACACAAACACACACCGGCACCCCCCCCGCCGCCACCGCCCCCCCCCCCCGCGGCCCGCACTCACGGTTGGCGATGTCCCCCCCCATCTTGTACTTGGTGACCACCAGGTCCTCGGCGATGGTGAGCTCGGCCGCCTCCTCCTCGCCCGACATGGTGGGAGCCGCCACCGCCCCCGCCGCGCTCAGACCCCGCCGCGCGAGCAGAGCAGGAGCGCGGGCTCCGCGCGGGGCACGCTGGGAACGCGAGTCCCCGCCCCCTCAAGGGACTACAACTCCCGGCAGGCCGCGCGGCGCCGCCTGCGCAGCGTGGCTCATGGATACAGCGTGGACTACAAATCCCAGCGGGCTTTGCGGTCTCGCGAGAGGAAGTGGGGAGGGGAGAGAGCGGAAGTGGCGCGCGACGGGCGATGGGAAATGTAGTCTGCGGGATGGGGGCCGCTCTAGGTTTGGGGGGCGGGGCGGACACCGACCCGGGGTTTCCCCCAGTCCTGGCGCCATCGCAGCCCCCAGACCGGGGCGTGACCCCCCCCCCAACCACGTATTCGGTGTGTGTCTCCCCCTCGTCCCTATGTATTCCCTCCCCACCATGTGTTCCCCCTCCTCCAAAGCAGCACCACAACTTTTGGTTGAATTCTCTCTTTATTCAGCATTTCCAAACCCGCTCCACACAGGTGGGGAGCGGGCGATGCCCTGAGCTGGGGTGGGGGGGGGGGCCAGGCTGCCCCCCTGCCCCAACCTGGGCAGCCCCCCCAAAACCTGGGGAAAAACCCCAGCAAAGGGCTTTTCCGGCGCCCTCACCCAGGCTGGGGGGAAAGAAGGGGGAGTGGGGGCTGCACAGACCCCTCCTCACCTCAGACCCCTCATGGGCGCCACAGCTCCCCCCCACCGAGCAGGGGACACCCCTTGGAGTGCTGAGGGCGGGGGCGCACCCCCAAACCTTCACTCTGGTTCCAGCAGGGGGAATGGGGAAACCTGAAAATGAGTTTTGGGGAGGTTGGGGGGGGGGGGGTTATCCCTGAAATCTCCATCCAACTTCAGCTGTCCCAAGGATGAACCCCCCCCCTCCCAGATTCATCAGGGACCCCCAGCTTTATCAGGGGTCCCAGCCCCAAGAGGGACCCCCCGACTGGGACAGACCCAGCGTCGCTGCCTGGGGGGAACAGCTGGAAGGGGGGGGGACAGACACACATAGGGGTCAGAACCCCACTGACCCCCCCACCCCCCAGGGGTCGTGGCTGCCCCCTCCCCAGCTCCAGCTTCACCCCACGCCCCGGGAAAGGCTTTGGAAAGGGTGGGAGAAGCGTGTGTCCCCCCCTGCCTGCACCCCAGCTTTGGCTCCTGGCCTTGGGTTGGGGGGCACAAAGATCCTTCATATCCAGCACAAACAGTCCCGGGGAGGGGGGGGGGCAAGGAGGGCAGTGGGGGGGGGTGTGGGGGGTCCAAAGTGACCCCTATGTCCGCTGGGCGTCCGCCTTGGCGAAGAGGCGGCTGTGCCAGTAGTCGGGGTTGTCGAAGGCGCAGTCCGAGGCCTCGAGGCTCCGCAGGGGCTTCATGGCAGGAGTGGGGGGCACTGGGGGTCCCCTGCAGCCGGGGCAGCGGGGCGCCAACACGGCCTCCATCTCCTCGTAGCCTTGCTCTTCCACAGCCGAACCGGGGCGCATGTCGGTGTAGCCATCATGGCAGGGGGGACCCCCTTCGGCTCGGGGTCCCGGACCCCCCGACACGCTGCCCAGCGAGCGGCTCAGCCGGGGCTGTTTGTTCATGTACTCGTAGTCCTCCTCCTGCGGCCCCCGGCCCGCGGCGGCCCCCGCTTCCGAGCCCACCTCCATGTACTCGTAGCCCAGCTCCTCCAGCGAGGCCGGACGGGGTTGGGGGGCTGATGGGGCCCCCCCAGGCCGGTGGTTCATATATTCGTACTCCTCATCCAGCTCTGGCGCTGAGCCCCTCGCGGGGTCCGGCTCTGCGGGATGGGGGTGAGACACTGGCTGAGCCCCCCCCCCATCGCTGCCCATAGGGGGGGGTTGTCCCCATTTTGGGGGGGCTCAGCTAGCGCCAAAGAGGGGTTCACTCCTCCAGAAAGGTGATGCCCCCCACGTGAACCCCAACCCTGCATGAATGGATCCCTAAAACAGGGGTTCAGTCTGTCCCCCCCACCCAGGGCCAGGGTCGTCCCCCCTCGCAGACACAGGAGCCCCCAACCCTGCAAAGATGAGCCCCCCACCCCCAGAACCCCAAACCCTGTGGGGATGGGGCCCCCATGCCTCAAGGAAGGGGTTCCCTGCAACCCCATGGCTGGGGGAGCCCCCAAAACCCAGTCCTGCAGGATGGGACCTCCCTCCCAATCCCTGAGGAAGGGACCCCCCCACTCTGTAGGGATGGGACCCCCCACTCCCTAAGGATGGGACCCCCACTCTGTAGGAATGGGACCCCCCAATCCCTAAGGATGGGACTCCCCACTGATGAGACCCCCACTCTGTAGGAATGGGACCCCCCAATCCCTAAGGATGGGACCCCCACTCTGTAGGAATGGGACCCCCCAATCCCTAAGGATGGGACCCCCACTCTGTAGGAATGGGACCCCCCAATCCCTAAGGATGGGACCCCCCACTCCCTAAGGGTGGGACCCCCACTCTGTAGGGATGGGACCCCCCACTCCCTAAGGATGAGACCCCCACCCCCTGCCCCTATGGGACCCCCCACCCCTCAAGGCCAGGATCCCTGCAACCCCATGAGAGGGGGATCCCCAAGACCTAGCCTAGCAGGATGGAACCCCTAATCCCCCCCCCCTCACCCCGTCCGGTGCCGTTGGGGCTGACGTAGCCGTTGGGGTCCTCCTCGCTGCCCTCGGAGCCGGGGGGCGGGGGGGGGAAGCTCTCACGCTGGGACAGGTACGCGCTGTCACCCCTCGAGCGCAGGCTGCGGCACAGGCTCCCCGCCAGTGACCCCCCCTCAGCCAGGTCCAGCTCCGATGCTGTACCCCGACCTTCCGACGACTCGGACACCGTCCGGCCCAGAGACTCCTGACGGCTGCGACGTGGCGGCCGGCACCCCCAGCCCTGGGGGGGGGGACATGGGGCTGAGGGGGGGCCCCTCTGTGGAGCCCAGACCCCCCCATGGCCACTGCGTCACCTCCCACCGCCCCAGCACCCCATGGCCACCTCTCTGCACCCCGAGCCCCTGCTCTGACACCCTATGGGTACCTCCTGTAGCCCCCCAGCACCCCGCAGACACCCCCTTGTCCCCCAGCACCCCTTGACCCCCCCTGCCCTGGCACCCCATGATTGCCTCCTATAGCCCCCCAGCACCCCAGCCACCCCCTCACCCCCTCACCTCCCAGCATCTCTCACCCCCCCCGCCCTGGCACCCTATGGGCACCTCCCGTAGCCCCCCAGCACCCCACAGACACCCCCCTCACACCCCAGCATCCCTCACCCCCTTGCCCATAGCACCCTATGGGTACCTCCCATAGCCCCCCAGCACCCCACAGACACCCCCGCACCCCCCAGCATCCCTCGCCCCCCTGCCCATAGCCCCCTATGGGCACCTCCCATAGCCCCCCAGCACCCCACAGACACCCCCTCACCCCCCAGCATCCCTTGCCCCACATGCCCTGGCACCCTATGGGTACATCCAATAGCCCCCCAGCACCTCACAGACACCCCCGCACCCCCCAGCATCCCTCGCCCCCTGCCCATAGCACCCTATGGGTACCTCCCATAGCCCCCCAGCACCCCACAGACACCCCCGCACCCCCCAGCATCCCTCGCCCCCCTGCCCATAGCACCCTATGGGCACCTCCCATAGCCCCCCAGCACCCCCCAGACACCCCCTCACCCCCCCGTCTCCCCAGCACCCCTCTTTCACCTGTCGCCCCACGGGTACCTGGCGGGCGCTGCCGAGCCCAGGCTGGTTCATGGGGATGTATCCTGCCGGGGGGCTGAGCAGGCTGGGGCTCTGCGGGGAATGGGGGGGGTGAGCCCCCAGTGGGGGGACACAGGGGCTGGGACCCCCCTCCCCACTGCGGGGACAGAGAGAGGAGAGGGAGCTTTGGGGGGGGGGCGATGGGCAGTGGGGAGGGGGGTCCTGAGGGCTGGTGCTGTGTTCCTCCAGTGGGGGGTGGGGGGGACGGTGAGGCTGGGGGACCCCCTGCCCCATTCCAGGGCCTTGTGCCCCACATCCTGCCCCACGCTGTGCCCGGGGCCCCACGCCCAGGACCCCATACTATGTCCCAGGACCCACCCCAGCATCCCGTGCCCCACATCCTGCCCCATACCCAGGACCCTGTGCCATCTCCAGGGATCCTGTGCCCCATATCCTGCCCCATCCCAGGACCCCGTGCCCCACATCTTGCTCAGGACCTCAGGCCATCTCCAGGGACCCCGTGCCCCACATTCTGCCCCATCCCAGGACCCCGTGCCCCACATCTTGCCCAGGACCCCCATCCCAGGACCCCATACCCCATATCCTGCCCAGGACCCCCATCCCAGGACCCCATACCCCATATCCTACCCAGGACCTCGTGCCATCTCCTAGGACCCCGTGCCCCATATCCTGCCCCATCTCCCAGGACCCCGCGCCCCATATCCTGCCCCATCCCAGGACCCCGTGCCCCATATCCTGCCCCATCCCAGGTCCCCATACCCCACATCCTGCCCCATCCCAGGACCCCGTGCCCCATATCCTGCCCATCCCAGGACCCCGTGCCCCATATCCTGCCCCATCCCAGGACCCCGTGCCCCATATCCTCCCCCATCCCAGGACCCTATGCCCCATATCCTGCCCCATCCCAGGACCCCGTGCCCCATATCCTGCCCCATCCCAGGACCCTATGCCCCATATCCTGCCCCATCCCAGGTCCCCGTACCCCACATCCTGCCCCATCTCCCAGGACCCCGTGCCCCATATCCTGCCCCATCCCAGGACCCTATGCCCCATATCCTGCCCCATCCCAGGACCCCATGCCCCATATCCTGCCCCATCCCAGGACCCTATGCCCCATATCCTCCCCCATCCCAGGACCCCATGCCCCATATCCTGCCCCATCCCAGGACCCCGTGCCCCATATCCTGCCCCATCCCAGGACCCCGTGCCCCATATCCTGCCCCATCCCAGGACCCCGCGCCCCATATCCTGCCCCATCCCAGGACCCCGTGCCCCATATCCTGCCCCATCCCAGGTCCCCATACTCCACATCTTGCCCCATCTCCCAGGACCCCGTGCCCCATATCCTGCCCCATCCCAGGTCTCCGTGCCCCATATCCTCCCCCATCCCAGGACCCCGCGCCCCATATCCTCCCCCATCCCAGGTCCCCGTGCCCCATATCCTGCCCCATCCCAGGACCTCTACCCGGGGGGCAGAGGGGTCTCACCCGGGCGCAGCTGCCCCGCGGGCGCTGGGGGTAGAGCCCGGTGGCGAGGCCGAAGGAGGCATCGAGCTCCTCCTCGTCCTCCTCCAACTCCAAGGTTTCCATGTCATCCAGCTCCTTGTCGCTGAGGGTGGGGGGCTCGGCGGGCGCCGCCGCCCCGCTCTCCTGCTGTGGGGGACGGTGGCGTCAGGGGGGGCAGAGCTGGGACAGGGGATGGGACGGGATGGGGGGGGTCACCCTTACCTTGATCACCAGGTAGCGCGGGGGGTCGCGGGCCATGCGCGTGAACTCGTTCGCCAACTCCTTGAAGGTGGGACGGATGTTCTCATCGATCATCCAGCCTGGGGGACAGTGGGGCTGAGAGCTGGGACACGGGATGGGGGTCCTGGGGATGGGGACACAGCAGGGACCCTGCCCCAAGGAGGGGGACAGGGATAGGGACACAGCCCCAGGATGGGGGCACTGGGACCTGGAGATGGGGACAGGGATGGGGACACTGGGACCCAGCGCTGGGGATGGGGACAGGGATGAGGGTAAGGATAGGACCCTGCCCTGGAGATGGGGCCGTGGGGATGGGGTGGGATGGGATGGGATGGGATGCGATGGAGATGGATGGGATGGGATGTGATGAGATGGGGACGGGGACAGGAATAGGGACACAGCCCTGGGATGAGGACACTGGGACCTGGGGATGAGGACAGGGATGAGGATAAGGATAGGACCCTGCCCCAGAAATGGGGCCGTGGGGATGGGGTGGGATACGATGGGATTGGGATGCAATGCGATGCGATGGAGATGGATGGGATGGGATGTGATGAGATGGGGACGGGCACAGGAATAGGGACACAGCCCTGGGATGAGGACACTGGGACCTGGGGATGAGGGCAGGGATGGGGCAAATAAGCTGGGGGTTCTAGTCTTGGGGTGCAGGCAGATGAGGTTGGATGGGGATTTCCAGACAAGAAGGACCCCAGATGGAGACAGGAGCAGGACCCTGCCCCAGGGATGAGGATGGAGACAGGACCCACCTCAGAGATGGGGAAAGGGACAGGGATGGGGACACAGCCACGACGCTGCCTCAGGGCTGGGGACAGGAGCAGGACCCTCCCCGCGGTCGGTGCCCCCCACTCACACTTCACCATGACCATGTAGACGTCGATGGTGCAGATCTGGGGCTGCGAGAGCCGCTCGCCCTTCTCCAGCAGGTCGGGCACCTCGGCCAGGCGGATCCCGGCGTAGGGCTCGGCGCCGAAGGTCATCATCTCCCAGAGCGTCACGCCTGCGGGGACAGTCCCCGTGAGCCCCACGGGTCCTGGGGGGGGGCGGGCAGGGCGATGGGTCTGGGGGACGGGGCTCACCGTAGCTCCAGACGTCGCTCTGGTGCGTGTACTTCCCAAAGTGAATGCTCTCCAAGGCCATCCACTTGATGGGCGTCTGCCAGGAATACCGGGGAGTCGGGGATGCGGGTGGGTTGGGAACGGGGAGGCAGAACCCCCCCACGCCGGGGTGTGGATGGGGCACCAGTGGGGTCCCCGTAAAAGCTGTGGGGCTGTGGTGCTTGGGGACAGGGTTTGGTGGTGGGGTTGGAAGTTCTGGGTTTAGAGTTGAACTCGATGAGCTTAAAGGTTTTTTTGACCTCAAGGATTGTGTGATGCTGAGGTGCTGGGGGCACGGAGAGGAGGGGGTGCGCCCCAACGCAGGGGGTAGCAGGGAGAGGGTGCTCCACAGCACGGGGGTCCCCACCAGGCGCCCACCTTGACCTCGTTGTAGAAATACTTCTTGTCATCGGGGTAGAGGAGGTCGGCGATGCCGAAATCGGCCACCTGGGCTTGGCTGGGCGACTTGAGCAGCACGTTGCGGGCGGCCAGGTTGCGGTGCACCATGCGGTGCTCCTCCAGGTAGTACATACCCTGGGAAGAAAGGGGGTCAGCAGGGCCGGGAGGGACACGGGGGGCACCATCCAGCACCCCAAGGCTTTGGAGCCCCTGATCCAGCGGGATGTCCCTGCCCACGGCAGGGGGGTTGGAACTGGATGACCTTTAAGGTCCCTTCCAACCCAACCCGGTCTGTGATTCCATGACTGACCTTGGCCACCTGGACGCACCAGTTGAGCAGGAGCTGAGGGCTGATGGTGTCGCGGTTCTTGCGGACGTAGTCGAGGAGGGAACCCAACGGCAGGAGCTGCGTCACCAGCTGGAGCTGCGGCCCGGGGCAGATGCCCAACAGCCGCACGATGTACGCGTGGTCCAGGCTGCCGATGGCCAGCATGTGCTGCGGGGGCAACGTCAGCCCAAACCAGGACCCCACCAGCCCAGGGGACAAGGGGAGCAGGATCGGGTCCCTGCTGTGTCCCCAACTCTGCCCCGTTCCCATCTCTAGGGCAGGGTCCTGCTCCTGTCCCCAGCCCTGGGGAGGTCCTGGTTGTGTCCCTACCCCCAGGGAGACTCCTGCTCCTGTCCTCAGCCCTGTCCCCATCGCTGGGGAGATCCTGGTCCTGTTCCCATCCCCAGGGAGACTCCTGGTTCTGTTCCCAGCCCTGTCCCCATCCATGGGGAGGTCCTGGTCCTGTTCCCATCCCCAGGGAGACTCCTGGTTCTGTTCCCAGCCCTGGGGAGATCCTGGTCCTGTTCCCAACCCCAGGGAGACTCCTCAGCCCTGTCCTCAGCCCCAGGGAGATCCTGGTCCTGTCCCCATCTCCAAGGAGACCCCCGGTCCTGTCCTCAGCCCTGTCCCCATCCATGGGGAGGTCCTGGTCCTGTCCTCAGCTCTGTCCCCAACCCTTGAGAGATCTTGGTCCTGTCCCCATCCCCAGGGAGACTCCTCAGCCCTGTCCTCAGCCCTGGGGAGATCCTGGTCCTGTCCCCATCTCCAAGGAGACCCCCTGTCCTGTCCTCAGCCCTGTCCCCATCCATGGGGAGGTCCTGGTCCTGTCCTCAGCTCTGTCCCCAACCCTTGAGAGATCTTGGTCCTGTCCCCATCCCCAGGGAGACTCCTGGTCCTGTCCCCATCCATGGGGAGGTCCTGAGCCCATCCTTTCCCCATCCCCAGGGAGGGTCCTGGTTGTGTCCCCATCCCACTCCCCGGGCAGGTCCTGCTGCTGACCCATCCCCTGCCCCGGACTCACATCGGTGACGGCGTGGAAGGACTGCTGCCCGCTCCAGTCTTGGATCACCTTGATGCTCACCGGGATCTTGATGGAGTCCCCGTCAGGGATCCAGATTCCCTGGTGGATGTGATGCCCGGTGAGCGCCGTGTCCAGCCCCAGCCCGGCCCCCCATCCCGACCCCCCCTCACCTTGTGCACGGTCCCGAAGACACCGGAGCCCAACACCTTCAGCCGCTTCAGCTCCGTCTCCTTGAAGATGCGGGCCAGCACCTTGTTGGCTTTTTCACTGGGGTCCAGCGGCTCCAGGCTCTGCCGGGAGGGAGGAGGAGAGGGGACAGGGGGAGAGCGGGATGGGGTGCAGAGCCATGGGGATGTGGGGTGGATGGGGACAGAGATGTGGGGTGGATGGGGACGTGGGATGGATGGAGATTGTGATGTGAGATGGATGGAGATGGAGACGTGAGATGGATGGAGATGGGGATGGAGATATGGGATGGATGGGGATGGAGACGTGAGATGGATGGAGATTGAGACATGGGATGGATGGAGATTGAGACATGGGATGGATGGAGATTGTGATGTGGGATGGATGGAGATTGAGACATGGGATGGATGGAGATTGAGACATGGGATGGATGGAGATTGTGATGTGGGATGGATGGAGATTGAGACATGGGATGGATGGAGATTGAGACATGGGATGGATGGAGATTGTGATGTGGGATGGATGGAGATTGAGACATGGGATGGATGGAGATTGAGACGTGGGATGGATGGAGATTGTGATGTGGGATGGATGGAGATTGAGACATGGGATGGATGGAGATTGAGACGTGGGATGGACGGAGATTGTGATGTGGGATGGATGGAGATGGGGATGGAGATATGGGATGGATGGGGATGGAGATGGAGAAGGCTGGGTCCACCCCTGTCCCGCTTGTCAAACCCCTTCCTCCTGGTGGTCCTGGATCTCCCCCGGCTCCAGTCCAGCTCCCAGGGCAGTGGGACACCCCTCTCCCCGGCTGCGCCGCTCACCTCCCCCCTCTCCAGGTAGCGCCGCATCGCTCGCTTCTTCTGGATCTTCTTGCCCCTCCAGTAGAGCAGAATGAGGAGGATGCAGGAGCAGGAGAGGAAGAGTCCCCCAACCACCATCACCGCGATCACCGTCGGTGCTTTCCTGGGTGCGGGAGGAGGCTGGGGCTGAGCTCCCCGTGCCGGCAGTCCTGGCTCTGCCGTGTCGGGTGGGTGGCACCCAACCATGGGGCAGGTGGCGCCCAACCGTGGGGCAGGTGGCACCCAACCATGGGGCAGGTGGCGCCCAACCGTGGGGCAGGTGGCACCCAACCGTGGGGCAGGTGGCACCCAACCGTGGGGCAGGCGGCACCCAACCGTGGGGCAGGTGGCGCCCAACCGTGGGGCAGGTGGCACCCAACCGTGGGGCAGGTGGCGCCCAACCGTGGGGCAGGTGGCACCCAACCGTGGGGCAGGTGGCACCCAACCGTGGGGCAGGTGGCACCGGGCTCAGCCCCCGGGGTGGTGCAGCCTGGCACGACGAGGCCCGGCATGGCACCGTGCACTAGGACATGGCACGGCACCCCAGGGCTTGGCATTGTGCGGCACAGCTCAGCGCAGCACACAAGGACGCGGCACAGCAGGAGTTGGGGTTGTTCAGCCTGGAGAGGAGAAGGCTCCGAGGAGACCTTATAGCGACCTTCCAGTACCTGAAGGGGCTCCAGGAAAGCTGGAGAGGGGCTGTTCATAAAGGCTGTGGGGATGGGACGAGGGGGAACGGGGATAAACTGGAGAGGGGCAGAGTTAGACTGGACATGAGGAGGGATTTCTTCCCCATGAGGGTGGAGAGGCCCTGGAACAGATTGCCCAGAGCAGTGGTTTCTGCCCCATCCCTGGAGGGGTTCCAGCCCAGGTTGGATGGGGTTTGGAGCCCCTGATCCAGTGGGAGGTGTCCCTGCCCATGGCAGGAGTGGGACTGGATGGGCTTTGAGGTCCCTTCCAACCCAACCCACTCCAGGATTCTATGATCCCACACTCCTTCCCGGCCCAGCTGGCGCAGCGGTACCTGGAGACGGGCAGGGCCTCCCCGAGGCAGTCGCGCGGCAGCGGCCCCAGGCACCTGCGGGGATAGAGGCGGTGTTGATGTGGGGCGCGGGGACCCCCGGGGGGATGGGAGCCGGGTCCCCAGCGCCCAACGCACGCACCCGCGGGTGCAGTTCTCGTGGCAGGGCCGGCACTCGCGGCTGCTGTCGGGGTATTTGTAGATGGGCCCGCGCTCGCCGAGGACGCCGTCGGGGCAGCGCTCCACGCAGTGGGGGCCGTCGCGGAAGTGGGAGCAGCGGGTGCAGGTGTCGGCGCCCTGCGAGGCGAGGTGGGGTGAGGAGCCGCTACGATGGCACTGGCATCGCCAACACTGACCACAGCATCGCCAACACTGACCACGGCATTGCCAACACCAACCATGGCATCGCCAACACCAACCACAGCATCGCCAACACCAACCACAGCATCGCCAACACCAACCACAGCATCACCAACACCGACCATGGCATTGCCAACACCAACCACAGCATCGCCAACACCAACCACAGCATCGCCAACACCGACCATGGCATCGCCAACACCAACCATGGCATCACCAACACTGACCATGGCATTGCCAACACCAACCATAGCATTGCCAACACCAACCATGGCATCGCCAACACCAACCACAGCATCGCCAACACCAACCACAGCATCGCCAACACTGACCATGGCATTGCCAACATCAACCACAGCATCGCCAACACCAACCACAGCATCGCCAACACTGACCATGGCATTGCCAACACCAACCACAGCATTGCCAACACCAACCATGGCATCACCAACACCAACCATAGCATTGCCAACACCAACCACAGCATCGCCAACACTGACCATGGCAACACCACCAACAACCACGGCATTGCCAACACCAGCCCCAGCATTGCCAACACTGACCACGGCGTTGCCAACACCTGCCATAGTATCACCAACACCAGCCCCGGCAGCAGCCACGGAGCTGGGACCCAATCCTGTACCGTGCTCATGCCAAGGCCACGCCAAACCCGTATGGAACATGCAACGAGCTGTACCAAACCTTTACCGACCCCGCACTAAGCCCACACCGAGCCTGCACCGAGCCCCACACCAACCCCGCACCAAACCCACACCAAACCCACACCGAGCCCCACACCAACCCCGCACCAAACCCACACCGAGCCCCACACCAACCCCGCACCAAACCCACACCAACCCCACACCAAACCCATACTGAGCCCCACACCAACCCCACACCAAACCCACATCAACCCCGCACCAAACCCACACCGAGCCCCACACCAACCCCGCACCAAACCCACACTGAGCCCCACACCAACCCCACACCAAACCCACACTGAGCCTGCACTGAGCCCCACACCAATCCTGCACCAACACTGCACCAAGCCCTGTGCCAGCCCCGTTCCAGCCTCGTATCAAGTCCCACACGGAGCCCATCCCGAGCCCACACCGCTCCGCACCGAGCCCCACACGGAGCCCTCACTGAGCCCCACACGGAGCCCCCACCGAGCCCCGCACCGACCCCCGCCGAGCCCGCACCGACCCCCGCCGAGCCCGCACCGAGCCGTTGCAGGTGACGTTGCCCTCGATGCGCTCGCACTCAGAGTGGCACTCGAAGCACTCTCCCCCCTGTGCGAACTCCCGCGTCTCCCTGCGGGACAAGGGGGTGTCACAAATCCCCACCTCCCAGCCCGCCCCAGCACCCAGCCAGGTGTCCCTGTCCCCACCAGTGCCCACCTCGTTGTCCCAGTCCCCACCAGTGCTCACCCCCCATCCCCGTCCACCCCTTTCCCATCCTTCCTCCCAGCACTCATCCCACCTCAGGACTGGTTTCCTCCCTCCATCCCGCTCTGGTGTTGGCCCCATCGCTCACCCTGGGCTCAATCCTGCTCACTGTGGCCATCCTGGATGCCCCCCCCAGGACTATCCCACCCCAAGACTGACCCCACCAGGGTCTAACCCCCCCCCCCCTTGACCCCACTTGCCCACCCTGGGCTCAATCCTGCTCCCTACGGCCCATCCAGGCACCGATCTCCCTCTGTCGCCCACCCCAAGGGACACCCACCCTGATGTTCTCCATGGATCCTCTCCCACCTCCCGGTTCCTCACCCCTGGGTGAAGTGGCAGCTGGGGACGCAGACGCCGCGCCGGCTGTAGTGACGGCAGGACAGACACTGCGTGGGTCCGGGGCCCCAGCAGCCCTCGGCGGAGCACAGCGCGTCGCACACCTTCCCCTCTTGCTCTGCAGGGATGGACGGGAGCTCAACATAGAGCCATAGAGTCACCAGCTTGGAAAAACCCTCTTGGATCAGCGAGTCCAACCGCTCCATCTGCCACTAAACCACGTCCCTGAGCGCCTCATCTCCCCGTCTTTTAAACCCCTCCAGGATGGGGACTCGCCCCTCCCTGGGCAGCCTCTGCCAGGGCCCCACGACCCTTTCGGTGAAGAATCTCTTCCTGATGTCCAGTGTGACCCTCCCCTGGCGCAGCTTGAGGCCATTCCCCCTTGTCCTGTCCCCGTCACTGGGGAGAAGAGCCCAGCGCCCTCCTCTCTGCACCCTCCTTTCAGGCAGTTGTGGAGAGCAATAAGGTCTCCCCTCAGCCTCCTCTTCTCCAGCCTCAACACCCCCAGGGCCCTCAGCCGCTCCTCGTCAGACATGAGGGTCACGGTTGGTACCCAATCCCTCAGGGGTCCGCAGCCCCCCAGGACCCTCAGCACCCCCATCTCCAGCCCCACTCACGGCATTTGCTGCGCGGTTTGTTGTTGCGGAACTCGAGGTCGGAGCGGCGTCGGCTGAGCGCCGTCCACTGCACGGTGTGCAGGTAGCAGAGCCGCCGGTTCTCGGTGATGTAGACCCTGCCGGCGCTCACCTCCCGCAGCGAGCGCAGCCCCAGAGAGGTCACGTTCTCGTTCTTCATGATCAGCAGCGAGAAACCGCGGCTGCCGGGAGAGAGGCACAGCGTGATGGGCTGCCCGGTGTGGGGGGACGGGGGTGGAGGGACAAGGGACGGCGCGGGGACGACGATGGGAGTGGGGGACGACGGGAGGGTGGAAGGAATGGGAGATAGCGGGATTGGAAGAATGGGGGAAGATGGGATGGGGGATAATGGGATGAGGGTGAGGGGAGGATGCGAGGAATGGGTGATGAAGGGGATGAAGGGATGGGGACGATGGGGTGGAGGATGGTGGGACAGGGGATGACGAGAGGATGCAAGGAATGGGTGATGAAGGGGGTGAAGGGGTGGGGGACGATGGGATGGAGGATGATGGGACAGGGGATGATGAGAGGATGCAAGGAATGGGTGATGAAGGGGATGAAGGGATGGGGGACGATGGGATGGAGGATGATGGGACAGGGGATGACGAGAGGATGCAAGGAATGGGTGATGAAGGGGATGAAGGGACAAGGGACGATGGGACAAGGGATGATGGGAAGATGTGAGGAATGGGTGACGATAGGGGGATGAAGGGATGGGGGACAATGGTGGGATGCAGGGTTGGGGGACAGTGGGGGGACATAGGGACAGAGGAAGAAAGGACAGGGGACCACAAGCAGGGATGCAGGGATGGAGGAGGATGAGGAGTGCAGGGACAAGGGATGATGGGGGGATGCAAGGAGAAGGGATGCAGGGAATGGGGACGATGGGGGATGCAGGGACAGGGGATGATGGGGGGATGCAAGGAGAAGGGATGCAGGGAATGGGGACGATGGGGGGATGCAAGGAGAAGGGATGCAGGGAATGGGGATGATGGGGGATGCAGGGAATGGGGATGATGGGGGGATGCAAGGAGAAGGGATGCAGGGAATGGGGACGATGGGGGATGCAGGGACAGGGGACAATGAGAGACGCTGGACACCCAGAAGGGGGTGGTGAGGTGCCAGGTCGGGGGCCGCAGGGACAGAGTCTCACTTGTACAGGCTTCGTCCCCCGATGGTGACGAGGTTGGAGAAGACGCTGAAGTTGTGCATGTGCTTGGGCCAGGACTGGATGTTCAGGTACCCTGAGGGGGGTTTGGGGGGGTCAGAGGCATCAGGGCTGGGGTCAGGGCAGCTCCCGGGTGTCCTGGGGGAACCCCCAGCCCCGCTGCTCACCTGTGATCTCCCGCACCGTCCGGAAGACATTCAGCTTCTCGGGGTCCAGAGCTGAGATGTTGCGCCAGGGATCCCTGCGGAGCCGGAGGCATCAGCTGGGGCGGGGGGCTGCCCCCCAGTGCCCCCCCCTTTAGCCCCCCCCGGCCCTCACCCCTCCAGGCCAGTGATGAGGAAGTCCAGGTTGCCCAGGATCTTGGTGCAGTTGATGAACGTGTCGATGTTGCTCGAGTCCACGGTTTGGTATTTGCTGCCGGTGCCGGTGCCCTCGCAGGCTGAGCGTTGGGAAGAGGGTTGGGAAGGCTCATCCTGCAGCCCCCCCTGGACCCCCCCCAACCTCCCCAGACCCCTGACCCCTTACCCTTGGGGCACAGCCCCGAGCACGGCTCGCACATCTTCAACCCGTTCTTCTCCACCTCCATCTTATCGTTGGGGCAGGCGCGCACGCAGGAGCTCTGGTCCACCACGAAGTTGTCTACGAGGAGACACTCGCGGTCAGATCTTGGACCACTCCCCGTGTCCCATTGCGTCCCCAGACCCCCCCCGGACCCCCCCAACCCCCGTCCCCGGCTCACGCGGGCAGCTCCGGACGCAGATGCCCCCGTACTGGTACTTGGTGTCGGGGTTGGGCTCCAACTGGAAGGTGAGTTTGTTGTAGATGAGGGGTTGAGGGCACAGCGGGACACAGGCGCCGCTGTCGTTGAAGTGCCGGCAGGCCTGCGGGACAGACGGACAGACAGACGGACAGGCGGGTGAGGGGAGGCACAGCCGCGCGGATGGACACAGGGACGCGGGGATGTCCGTCGCCCCACGCAGCGAGCGCTGTCCTGCACCCATCCCAGGGTGGAGATGGGACCCATCGCGGGGACAGACGGACGCACAGACAGGCAGACACTGCTCCCCTCCGCAGGGGCGGCATCACCCCCCCCGTACCCCCCGAGGGGACATAAATGAGTCCCTCTCCGCAGCAGATGGACAGACAGACACAGGGAGGGATGGATGGATGGATGGATGGATGGATGGATGGATGGATGACACGTGGACGGGTGGGCAGAGAGGGGGATGGCTGGACGGACAGACGGACAGAAGGGTGGGTGGATGATGCGTGGGTGGGCCGGCAGAAAGGGGGAAGGATGGACAGATGGACACAGGGAACACCCCCTGCCCACGCTGGGGGGACGTGGACAAGAGGGCAGATGGACGGACACAGGGATGGATGGATGGATGGATGGATGGATGGATGGATGGATGGATGGATGGACGGATGGCGCACGGGTGGCTGAGCAGATCAGGGGATGGATGGACAGACACAGGGATGGGTGGACAACACGGGAGTGGGTGGGGAGACAGTGGGATGGATGGACAGACAGGCAGACAGACAGGGATGGACAGACAACACATGGGCAGGTGGGAGGAGAGGGGGATGGATGGATGGATGGATGGATGGATGGATGGATGGATGGACGGACACAGGGATGGATGGAGGGCATATGGGTGGCTGAGCAGACCAGAGGATGGACAGACAGCCAACACGAGTGGCAGAGCAGGGGACGGACAGACAGACAGACATACACAGCCACGCTGCCCAGTGTCACCCCCTTCACCCTGGGGACACACGGACACGCTCCCTCCCCGCTACGGGCAGACGGACGGACACACGTCAGCCTCGGCCACCACCCGGGCAGGGTGGGCAGATGGCGAGACGGACAGACAGACAGACGGACCCCGGGGGGGTGTGACGTACGAAGCAGTGGCTCTGCAGGGGTCCCGTGCAGCCGCCGGCGCATTCCTCGTGGCAGCACTCGTTGGGCGCTCGCCCGAAGCAGCGCCCGTTGCACTGAGGGGCGCAGATGGTCTTGGTCACTGCGGGGAGGGGGTGTCAGGCTGGGGGGGGGGGGGACAACCCCCCCTTTGTCTGTGTGTGTGTCCCCAAGAGCCCCCAGACCCCCCCCGAACACTCACATTTCTGGCAGTCCCCGGGGCCGGGTCCCCAACAGTGGCCGCCGCAGCTCTCGTGGCACGGGGGACCTTGGGGGGGGACACAGAGCAGGGTCACCCCAAAATCGAGGGGGGGGGGTGTCCCCCTTTCCGAGCTTACACCCCCCCACGCACAAGCCTTGCCGTTGTCCCCCACCACGGGCTCCAGGCGGGGGTCCCGCATGATGTCGCGCCACTCCACCGTCTCCACGTGGCAGAGCTGAGCGTTCTTCTCGATGTAGACGCCACCAGCCAAGATCTCTGGGGGGGGACACGGGGGGGTGACAGGGGGGTGACACCCCCCACCCCCCCCGGACAATGCCCCACACCATGGGGGGACGGCACTGGGATGGGAGGGGGATGAACGGGGAGGTGGCAGTGGAAGGGGATGGGGACCATGGGGTGGTGGCACTGGAAGGGGATGGGGACCATGGGGAGGTGGCACTGGAAGGGGATGGGGACCATGGGGAGGTGGCACTGGAAGGGGATGGGGACCATGGGAGGTGGCACTGGAAGGGGATGAGGACCATGGGGAGGTGGCAGTGGAAGGGGATGAGGACCATGGGGAGGTGGCACTGGAAGGGGATGGGGACCATGGGGAGGTGGCACTGGAATGGGATGAGGACCATGGGGAGGTGGCAGTGGAAGGGGATGGGGACCATGGGGAGGTGGCACTGGAAGGGGATGAGGACCATGGGAGGTGGCACTGGAAGGGGATGGGGACCATGGGGAGGTGGCACTGGAAGGGGATGGGGACCATGGGGAGGTGGCAGTGGAAGGGGATGGGGACCATGGGGAGGTGGCACTGGAAGGGGATGGGGACCATGGGAGGTGGCAGTGGAAGGGGATGGGGACCATGGGGAGGTGGCACTGGAAGGGGATGGGGACCATGGGGAGGTGGCAGTGGAAGGGGATGGGGACCATGGGGAGGTGGCACTGGAAGGGGATGGGGACCATGGGGAGGTGGCACTGGAAGGGGATGGGGACCATGGGAGGTGGCAGTGGAAGGGGATGGGGACCATGGGGACAGCCTCCCACCAGGATGAGCCCCACGGGGACAGCCCCGCTGGGCGATGGGGTCCCACCTGTGAGCTGGTTGAGGCCGAGCTGGCGCAGGGCGTGGGTGGTGTTGGGGTTGTAGTTGAGGAGCACGAAGAGCGCGTACTTCTCCTCGTAGAACTGCGTCCCGCGGATGACGCGCAGGTTCTGCAGCGGCAGCGAGGAGAAGACGTTCATGGCGATCAGGATGTAGCCCGTCACCTCCCGGATGGTCTGCGGGCAGAGGGTTTGATCAGCTCGGTGTCCCCCCACCCCGTGTCCCCCTCCCCACAGGTCCCCCCCGAGCTCACCTGCAGGAAGGAGAGGTCCTGCGTGTGGTCGATGAGGACGATCTCCAGGTTGCCCATCACGATCTCGCAGTTGTTGTACATCTTGTGCAGCGTCTGGTACTGGTGCTGAGCGTCCCCCGTCACGCTCAGCCCGTTCAGCGTCCCCGCGCACACTGTGGGCACAGCACCCTGTCCCCACCGTGGCCACCACGCCCTCTTGGGTGTCCTTCTCATGGGGTCCTTCACCCCCCAAGCAGCCCATGCCCTCCTCTTGGTGGCCACCACCGCGTTCCCCATGGGGTCCTTCACCCCCAAGCAGCCCATGTCCCCCTCTTGGTGGCCACCATCAGTTCCCCATGAGGTCCTTCACCCCCCAAGCAGCCCATGTCCCCCTCTTGGTGGCCACCATCAGTTCCCCATGGGGTCCTTCACCCCCCAAGCAGCCCATGTCCTCCTCTTGGTGGCCACCATTGCGTTCCCCATGGGGTTCTTCACCCCCCAAGCAGCCAAAGTCCCCCTCTTGGTGGCCACCACCGCGTTCCCCATGGGGTCCTTCACCCCCAAGCAGCCCACGTCCCCCTTTTGGTGACCACCATCGCGTTCCCCATGGGGTCCTTCACCCCCAAGCAGCCCACGTCCCCCTCTTGGTGACCACCATCAGTTCCCCATGGGGTCCTTCACCCCCCAAGCAGCCCATGCCCCCCTCTTGGTGGCCACCATCAGTTCCCCATGGGAGCCATGTCCTGTCCTCGGTGTCCCTTATTCTCTGGGCCATCTTTGTGCCCCACATGCTGGACATGACCCCCCCTCCCATAGCGGTGCCCCCCCTCTGTCCCTGTGCCCCCCATTGTCCCGGTCCCCCCCATTATCCCTGTTTCCCCCCATTGCCCTCAGCCCCCCATAGCGGTGCCCCCCATTGCCCTCAGCCCCCCATGCCAGTGCCCCCCCATTGTCCCCGTCCCCCCCATTGCTCTCAGCCCCCCATAGCGGTGCCCCCCCATTATCCCCGTCCCCCCCATTGCCCTCAGCCCCCCATAGCTGTGCCCCCCCATTATCCCCATCCCCCCCATTGCCCTCAGCCCCCCATAGCGGTGCCCCCCATTGTCCTCAGCCCCCCATAGCTGTGCCCCCCCATTATCCCCATCCCCCCCATTGCCCTCAGCCCCCCATAGCGGTGCCCCCCATTGTCCTCAGCCCCCCATAGCTGTGCCCCCCCATTATCCCCGTCCCCCCCATTGCCCTCAGCCCCCCATAGCGGTGCCCCCCATTGCCCTCAGCCCCCCATAGCTGTGCCCCCCCATTATCCCCGTCCCTCCCATTGCCCTCAGCCCCCCATGGCGGTGCCCCCCCACTGTCCCCATCCCCCCCATTGCTCTCAGCCCCCCATGGCGGTGCCCCCCCATTGCCCTCAGCCCCCCATAGCTGTGCCCCCCCATTATCCCCGTCCCCCCCATTGCCCTCAGCCCCCCATAGCTGTGCCCCCCCATTATCCCCGTCCCCCCCATTGCCCTCAGCCCCCCATGGCGGTGCCCCCACGGGGTTGGCGATGCCGGGGGGTGGGGGGGGATGGGATTGGGGGGTGCTGGGTGCTCCCCACCCTCGGCAGCGCCCGAACCGGCCGGACGAGGGTTGCGCAAGGCGGGTGCCGCAGGGAGGGCCCCCCCACAGCGCGGCACGCCCGCGACACCCGGACTTCGGCCTCGGCCTCCCAACGCGCCTCGAGGCCTGCGCAGGGGCTGAGGGGTCCTGGGTGCCCCCCGAGCCGGGCCGGGGGCAGCCGGGGGGGCCCTGGATTAATAATCACCCACACACACCCCCCCTGCGCCGGGGCGGACAGAGCCCCCTTTGTGTGCGGGGCAGGATGCGGCCCCCTCCCCGCAGCCGCACAAAGGGGCAATTGTGGAGCCCGAGCCCCCCGAAAGCAGGGGAGAGCGGCCCCCCCCCGGGGCAGAGCGGGGTCCCCCCCCCCCGGCCCAGCGGGGGTGGGAGCAGTGCCCTGGCGTGAAGCGGGGGGTGAATGGTGCCTTTGTGGCCCCAAAGCACAGCCCGAGCCCCCTCCGGGGCGGCTGCTGAGAACGGGCAGCTCGGTGCATGCATGGAAGGGGCCAGAACCCCCCGCAGCCCCCCCCCAAGCAGCAGCCGCTGAGAACGGGCAGCTCAGTGCATGCATGGAAGGGGCCAGAACCCCCCACAGCCCCCCCCCCAAGCAGCAGCCGCTGAGAACGGGCAGCTCAGTGCATGCATGGAAGGGGCCAGAACCCCCCGCAGCCCCCCCCCACACTCCCCCCGCCCCGGCCTGGGCTATTTTAGCAGGGAAGGGGCTATAAAAAGGTCTCAGCTGCGTCGGGGCACTGCCCCCAGCCCCAACGCCCCGGGGATGGGCACGGTGGGGCCCAGAGAGGGGGGCTGGGACCCCCACAGAACAAGCCGGGGGGGGTGCTCAGGGTGCTGACGGGCAGGATGGGGCCCCACGGGACCCCCACGATCAAAGCAGCGCCGTGGGGCGACGCGGGTGAAGTGCCAACGGCTGCTCAAGGGGGTCCCCCAGGTCGCCCCGTGGGTGGTGGGCCCTGACAAAGTGGGGCTGGGGGGGCCATGGGGCTCTGGGGGGCACCGTGGGGCTGAGAGGGGCCCTGTGGGGCGCAACTGCCCAGGTTGGGGGGCTGCGAGGGGCTCTATGGGGTGCACCTGCCTGGGTTGGGGGGCTCCATGGGGCTCTGTGGGTCTCTATGAGGCACAGCTGCCCGGGTTGGGGATCTTTATGGGGCTCTATGGGGCACAGCTGCCTGGGTTGGGGGTCTCTGTGGGGCTCTGTGGGGCTCTATGGGGCGCAGCTGCCCAGGTTGGGGGTCTCTATGGGTCTCCATGGGGCTCTATGGAGCGCAGGTGCCCGGGTTGGGGGTCTCTGTGGGTCTCTATGGGGCGTGGGTGCCCGGGTTGGGGGGCTCTATGGGGCACAGCTGCCCAGGTTGGGGGTCTCTATGGGGCTCCATGGGGCTCTATGGGTCTCTATGGGGCACAACTGCCCGGGTTGGGGGTCTCTGTGGGGCTCTATGGGGCGCGGGTGCCCGGGTTGGGGGTCTCTATGGGGCTCTATGGGTCTCTATAGGGCGCGGGTGCCCGGGATGGGGGTCTCTATGGGGCTCTATGGGTCTCTATGGGTCTCGGGTGCCCGGGTTGGGGGTCTCTATGGGTCTCTATGGGTCTCTATGGGGCGCGGGTGCCCGGGTTGGGGGTCTCTATGGGGCTCTATGGGTCTCTATGGGGCGCAGGTGCCCGGGTTGGGGGTCTCCATGGGTCTCTATGGGTCTCTATGGAGCGCAGGTGCCCGGGTTGGGGGTCTCTGTGGGTCTCTATGGGTCTCTATGGGGCGCGGGTGCCCCCCCGGGTGGCGGCACGCTCCGGGCCCGCTGTTATCGGTTCTCCCCGTATCAGCCGAGTGCCGCCGCGCCCCCCGCCAGGAATAGCCCGGGGGGGGCCCCGAGGGGGCTCCGCGCGCCGGGACGGACACGGGGGGGGACACACACACAGGGGGGGACACACAGGGGGGGACCCCCAACCCCTGGGGGGGGGGCCACAAAGGGGCTCAGGGCCAGAGCGGGGGGTCTGGGGGAGCCGAGCCCCCCCCCGTGGCTCGGGGGGTGTCGCCTGTGGGGCAGTGGGGAGGACGGGGGGGGCCCCACCCGCGCCCCAACTCTGCGGGATTTCCTCGTGGGGCTGAAAAACAACCCCGAGCCTTCCGGGATGGAATCACGGGGGGGGGAACGGGACACGGGGGGGGGGACACACACATGGAGGGGACCCCCGGGGACACCACCCCCCCGCACCCCAATCCCGGCCGGGAACAGCGGGGGGGGGGGGGGCAGCTGCGGGGCCACAGGTGCCTCCGACCGGGAATGGAGAACCGGGAATGGGGGACCGGGAATGGGGGAACGGGGAATGGGGGAACGGGAATGGGGAACCGGGAATGGGGGACCGGGAATGGGGGAACCGGGAATGGGGGAACCGGGAATGGGGGAATGGGGAATGGGGGACCGGGAATGGGGGAACGGGGAATGGGGGACCGGGGAATGGGGAACCGGGGAATGGGGGAATGGGGGAACCGGGAATGGGGGAATGGGGAATGGGGGAACGGGGAATGGGGGACCGGGAATGGGGGAACCGGGAATGGGGAAACCGGGAGTCGGGGAGCATCCCGGGAATGGGGAAATGGGGGAATGAGGAACCGGGAATGGGGGGGACGGAGAACCGGGAGTTGGGGGGGGGCATCCCAGGAATAGGGGGGGAGAGAACCGGGAATTTGGGGGGGGGGGGTGTGCAGAGAACCGGGAATGGGGAGGAATGGAGAAGTTGGAATGGGGGGGGGGGGATCCCGGGAATGTGGGGGACGGAGAAACGGGGATGGGGAAACTCCGGTAATGGGGGGAACCCCGGTAATGGAGGGGATGGAGAACCGGGACTGGGGGGAACGAAGCCCCCGAAAGGAGGGGCGAACCCATCCCCGGGAATGCGGGGCGGGACCGGGGGGATCCGAGCCCCAAGAGAGCCTCAGCCCGGGGGGCTTTGCCGGTCCCGGTGCCCCCGGGATCCCCCCAGGGTCGGGGCTCGCGGGGGTCCCGGGACGGAGCCGCCGAGGTCGGGACCCCCGGGATCCCCGAGCCCTCCCGGTTCCCCGAACTCTCCCCGTCCCGGGATTCTCGGAGCCTTCCCGGTTCCCCGAGGGCTCCCCGTCCCGGGACCCCCGGACACTCCCGGTTCCCACATCGCTCCCAAGGATCCCCGAGCTCTCCCGGTTCCCCAAGAACTCCCCGTCCCGGGATTCTCGGTTCTCGAAGCTCTCCCGGTTCCGCGAGCCCTCCCCGTCCCGGGACCCCCGAACCCTCTACGGTTCCCCGACGCGGCTCCCGACGAGATCCCCGGTCCCCTCCGGTCCCCCTCCCGGTCCCCCTCCCGGACCCCCGGTCCCCTCCGGTCCCCCTCCCGGTCCCCCCGGTCCCCTCCGGTCCCCCTCCCGGTCGCACCTGCCTGCCCCGCTCCGGGCTCGGGGCGGCGGAGCAGCAGCAGCAGCAGCGGCAGCAGCGCCCGGTGCCGGTGCCGGTGCCGCTCCGGGTCCATCGCGGCCGCTCCCGGCGGTGGCGGCGGCTCCGGGCGGGGCGGAGAGGGCGGGGGGGGGGGACGGGACGGGACGGACGCACCTGGCGCGGGGCCGGGGGAGGGGCGGGGCCCCCCCGGGGAGGAACCGGGACCCGCCCGCCGCGGCACCGGCACCGGGACAGCCCCCAAACCGGGACACACCCCCCAAACCGGGACAGTCCCCCCAAACCGGAACAGCCCCCCCAAACCGGGACAAACCCCCCCAAAACGGGGACAGCCCCCCCAAACCGGGACAAACCCCCCAAAACTGGGACAGCCCCCCCAAACCGGGACACACACCCCAAACCGGGACAAAGCCCCCCAAAACCGGGACACACACCCCAAACCGGGACAGCCCCCCCCAAACCGGGACACACCCCCCAAACCGGGACAGCCCCCCCAAACCGGGACACACACCCCAAACCGGGACAGCGCCCCCCAAACCGGGACACACACTCCAAACCGGGACAGCCCCCCCAAACCCCAGGCAGTGCCCCCCCAGCACCGCTCGGATTCCTCTGTGCCTCCCGGCCACGTTCACTGCCCCCCCAAACCCACAGAGGGTATAGAGCCCCATCGCAGCCCCCCAAGAAAGGAGGGGGGGAGTCTGACCCCATGGCAGCCCCCCAAAACCCCCAGGGGGGGGGATTTAGAGCCTCTTGAACCCCACGACATTGCCCAAAACCCCATGGGGGGGGGTCTGACCCCAGTGCAGCCCCCCCTGAGCCCATGGGCGCTGTGAGGCTCTGCTGCCGCCTCCCCAAAACCGTGTGTGTGTGTTTGTGCACCCCATTGCTGCCCCCCAAAACTCCTGCAGGGGCTGTGTCTGATCCGCCCTCCAAACTCGGGGGGGTGACTGTGGGTCCTTATCGCAGCCCCCCCAAACCTCCCTGGGGGTGTTGTCACCGTGTGCTGCCCCCCAAAACCCAGGGCAGGGTGGGACCCCACCACAGCCCCCCCAAAACTCACTGGGACACACACACACTGTCATTATGGGGGGGCCCCATTCCAGCCCCCTTAACCCCGGGGGGGGGGGCGGTGTCTCAGCCCCCATTGCAGCCATGGGGTGGGGGGCAAGTTTATTTTTTATTGCGCCCCAAAACTCAGGGCAAATTGTGGCCCTGCGGAGGATGGGGGGCACCCACAGCACCCCCCCACCCCCGGGGGGGGGCAGGGCCTTGGGAGAAGTGCCCCCCGTTTGAAGCTTGGATGCACTCTGGGGGTCTGGGCCCCCCAAAAACACTCAGAAAGCATCAGTGGGCAAAGAGCTCCCCCCATAGGGTGGGTAGCAGCCCCCCAACTGCCCCAGCGTGAGCCCAGCCCCCCCCTTCCCTCGCAGCCAGGGGGCTGGGACCCCCCCTCAGTGCCCCCCCCATTCCAACCCCCCCATTCCAAGGCACAGAGCCAGGCTGGGTTCCAGGATCCTTTATTCCGCCCTGCGCCGGGAGGGGCGTTCGCATCCGGAGTCTCCTCACATGGGTTTTGGGGGGGGCCGGGGAGCAGCACCCTGCGAGGAGTGGGGGGGAAGCAGAGGGTGAGGGGGGGGGCGGTGGGGGTGCTGTGCCCCCCCCGGCCCCCCCCGGCCCCCCCCTCTCCCGGTACGTACGGCGGGGCGGAAGCGCGGCGGCGGCGTACGGTCCTTGCGGGCCTCGCGCGAGCGGTTCCGCACCACTTTGCTGTGGATGGCGCAGCTGACGCAGTAATGGAGCTTCACGTAGAGCTTGGGCAGCACGTAGGCTGCGGGGAAAGCGGGGGGTCAGGGGGACCCCGAATCTCCACCACCCCCCAGCACCACCCGCCCTCCCTCTGAACCCCCAAACTCTGCTACAAACACCGGACTTTCTCCTGAACCCCTAAACACCCCCGGCACCACTTTGAACCCCCAAACACCCTCACTTTCCTCCTGCACCCCAAAACCCCCCACGCACCACTCACCTTTCCTCATCACCCCAAAACACCCCTCAGTGTCACTCATGCCCACCTGCACCCCAAAACAGCCATGGGCACTGCCTGCATCCCCCAAATCCTGAAACCTCCCCCCATGCACCACCCACCTTCCCTTGAACCCCAAAACACCCGCCTCACCCCACCCCTCCACCTAGGCAGAGGGAGCACAGGGGAGCCCCGATGCCCCCCCCGAACCCCTCAAAAGCCTCAATGTTTTCTTAGCACCTGCCCAGCCCCCAGTGTCCCCCCTCTAACGCCTCCCCCCGCACCCCTTGATGCCCCCCAGTAAACCTGAGCATCCCCAAAGCCTTCCTCTGCACCCCCTGTGCCCCCAAAGCCCCCCAATATCCCTCAATGCCCCCAACACCTCCCTCTGCACCCCCTGTGCCCTCAAAGCCCCAATAACCCTCAATGCCTCCCTCTGCACCCCCAAAGCCCCCCAATAACCCTCAATGCCCCCAACGCTTCCCTCTGCATCCCCTGTGCCACCAACGCCTCCCTCTGCACACCCTGTGCCCCCAAGGCCCCCCAAATAACCCTCAATCCCCCCAACGCCTCCCTCTGCACCCCCTGTGCCCCCAAAATAACCTTCAATGCCCCCAAGGCCCCCTCCAGCACCACCCCAGCGCCCCCAAACTCCCTCCCAAGCCCCCCCAGCCCCTACAATCGAAGACGCTGGCCTCCGAGATGTCCCTGACCGCCGCCGCCTCCACGATGTTCCTGATGACAAACTTCTTGATGGCTTTGTCCTTGGGGACGCAGCGGGCGCAGTTGGTGCAGCGGATGGGCTGCACGTGCCCGCGCCCCTTCTTGGCGCGCCCGTTGTTCCTCCTCTTCTTCGTCTGAGGGGGGAAAGAAGAGAGGATGAACCTGAGAACACCCCCCCACCCCCCCAAGCCTGGTAGCCACTACGACCCCCCCCCCCCCTTTGGCCCCACAGCCCCCTCGTTTTCCCCACAGCCCCCCATAAGACGCCCCCTCAGTATTCTCTGCTCCATAGGAGCTCCAGAATCTCCCTTTGCGCCCCCCCCCCCTCCGGCCCCATAAAGGCCGCGGAGCACCCCTGGAGACCCCCTCCGACCCACTTGACCCCGGGACCTCCCCCGCAGCCCCCCTAAATCTCCTTCCCAGCCCCATAAAGGCCGGAGAGCACCCCTCCAGCCCCCCCCTCCCCCCAAGAGCTCCCGTACCCCACATGGATTTTGTCGTCCCCCCTCGATTCCCCCCATGGGCTTTGGGGGGGGGGGTTATCTCACCCCATGAGCTTTGGGGGCCCCCCGGGTTACCCCATGAGCCCCCTCCCAGCACCCTCTGCCCCATAAGGGGGTTTCTCCCCATCCCCTCCTCCCCCACACGACCCCTCTGCCCCCCCCGCAGCACCTCCGCCCCATAGAGGCCCTGAGCCCCCCACGCTCCATAGGGACCCTATGGCTTCCCCCGAGCCTCCCCGCCCGGAGCCCCCGGGCCTCCCCCGGCCCCCCCCGGGCCCTGTGCTGCCTCCCCCGCGCCCCCGGGGTCTCCCCGCGCCCCCCCCGCCCCCCGGCCCGCACGGCACCCACCATGCTCGCTGCGGCAGCGGCGAAAGAAGGACCGGCGCCCCACCACCGCCCGCTTATATACGATCCCTCCGCCCGGAACCCCTTCCGCCGCAGCCCCGCCGCCCCCCCGACCCCACAGAGCCGTTCGGCTCCCCTCGCAGCGGCCCCGCCGGAGGCACCGAGGAGGGACCGGGGTGTGTCGGGCTGGCTCGGGGCGGCGGCGATGGCTGTAAGTGGGGGACTACTTTTCCTCGCAGCGGCGGAGGGGTTGGGCGAGACGTGTGGGTGAGTTGATGGCGCGTACGCGGGGCGCGCGGGGTGCCTCGACGTCATCGCCACGCGCCGCAAGGGCTGCTGGGAGATTGAGTTCTGGGGTGCCCGAGAGCGCTGCGGGCACCGTGTGACATCATCATAACGCGACCCGAGGGGGCTACTGGGAGTTGTAGTCTTGGGGGCCGTGCCCTGCACCCCTTATTGGGGGGGGGCAGCGTCCTGTCCCCTCCAAAGCCTCAGAGAGGACCCCCAGTGTCCCAACCCCTTGAGGGGGGGGGTGTGTCTCTCCTTGTCCTTCCCACCCCTCCCCAAAGCCCCAGAAGGCCCCTCCAGTGCCCCATCCCTGAGGGGGTCCCCAGTATCCCACCCCCCATAGGAGGGCGGTTTCCATGTGTCCCCCCCCAACCCCTAGGGGCACCCCCAGTGTCCTTGTACCCCACAGCCCCAGAAGGCACCCCCAGTGTCGTGTGTGTCCCCCCCAACCCCATTGTCCCACTCCTTATGGGGGGGCCCCAAGTGTCGCTCCTTCCTAATCCCCTATAGGGGACCCCACTGTCCTGCCCCCCCCCCTCCATTCCCTGTAAAAAGGGAATCTGGGGGTCCTGGCCCCCCAAACCCCTAAGCCCCCCACCCCACAGAAGGGAGGCAGGAGCCGGGGGGAGGCGTTAAATTACTCCGGTTTATTTATAACAGACCTTCAGCCAGTACAGTACAAAACTTACAGTAGTAGATCTCGTTACACAAATAGGTAATTACAATATCTTACAGATACAAAAGCTCCTGCGGTCACGGGGGGGGGGGGAGAGGTTTGGGGGGGGGGGGACAAAGAGGAGGGGGGGGTGTCCAAAAGCGAGTGGAACCTCACGAAAAAGGGGGAAAAACAAAGACGACAGCAAAGCCATGAACGCTCTACAACTGAAAACTCGTTCGGGAGGGCGACGGGGTCGGGGTATTGCACATCCTCGTTTGTTCAGACATCTGATTAAAAAATAGAGATATTTACAGGGAAAAGCGACCGGGAGGGTTACAAAATTTCTACATTTTCGGTTTAGACTCTTTGACAGCAAAAAAAGAAAAAGAGACGGAAAAGGAAAAAAAAAAAACAAACCCAAACCCCAGAGCGGTGAGAAAGGGGCAAAGCCTCCATCGCAGCTCGGGAGGAAAGAATCAAAACCCTTTTTAGGGTTTTTTTTTTGTCGTGCTCGGGGTTCAGGTTGTCCCGCCGGGAAGGGGGGAGCTGAGCCCCGGCTGCGCCGTCCGCTCGCCCCACGCCGGCGGTGGGAAAGCGGGAGACGAGGGAATGAAACTGGTTGGTAAGGAAGGGCAGGGCGTTGGGGCAGCGGAGCGGCCGCCGCTGAGGTGTTGCGTTTGTGTCCGTAGAAAAAGGATCAACCTTTGGTTTGGACCTCAGGAGCGCCCGGGGCGGCTGAGGGGTGGGTTATGCAGCCTGGCTGGGAAGTGGGGTCCCGGGGGGGGGGGTCCCCGCTGCCTCGGGAGCCACCGAGCGGCCAACGGTTTGGCCACAACAGCCCCCCCCCGGCTCACACTTCATTTTTGGTTCTAGCGGCCGTGCCTCGGCCCCGTAAATCCCTTCTGGCGTGGAAACCATCCTGGGGGATCCCCAACTCCGGACTCGTCTGGAAGTCTCGCTCCGGAAAACCGGCTGGCAATCGGCCCCTGCGAGCCCAGCAGGAGCGACGGCAAAGCTCCGGTCCCGTGCGAGCAAGAGAGAAACCACACTGGACCATGGGGAGACCGTGCCGATCACCGGGAACGCCGGCGGGAGCAACCGGGGGGTCCGGGCTGGGGGTCTGGTGGAGCAGCAGCGCGGGCTGGAGGTACTGGCCTGTGCCAAGGAGGAGGAGACGCCGTCGCCCGGCCGCTCGCCACGGCCCTGGCTCGCGGTTCCTTCATTTAAGCCGGATGTCGCGGCCCCCGTTGCCCCCGGGGGCTCCGGACACGGCGGGAGAAGGGGATTCCTGCTTTACGCTCCGTGATTTGAACTCCTTAAAGCTCGGGGGGAAGGGGGTCACGGCCAACGGAGCGAGGAATCCCGTGGGATTATAGCACCGAATGTGAGGTTCGAGTCGGCCGCGAGCGCCAACGGCGACGCCGGGCTCGCACCAAGGAAAGGGCTCGGAGCTCAGAGGAGTCTCAGAAATTCAAGTGAGACTTTTGAGGGAAGGGGGGGGGTAAAAATAAAGAGATTTATAAAAAGAGCAACTAAAAAGCTCAATAAATAACGGAGGGAGGTGAGAGGAGGGGGGGGAAAAGCACAAAAAAGTCTGTTAATACTTAAATAACTCCGTTTATAAAAAGGCAAATCGTTAAGAGCTCCCCTCGCCGGGGCCAGTTTGTGGTTTTTTGTTGTTTTTTTTTTTGTTTTTTTGGTTTTTTTTTAGTTATTGATTTTTTTTTTTTAAATATTTTTGTAGCCAAAGTCAGTGCAAAGGAGTAGAAAAGAAAAACCAACAGTTCCGCGCCCGGAGGGTTGGAGGGGCCGAGCCAGAGCCAGAGGAGGAGCGGAGCGGGACAGGGAGGAGGAGGGAAAAGGGGTTTTTTTTTTTAGCCGACTTTATGCTCGCCCCGCACTATGTGGGAGGAGAACTCGTACCGGTCCTGGCTGTGGTGGCCACAGATGTTGCATTCGAAAGGGTCTCTGAAGCCGTGGCAGCCCATGTGGATGGTGAACATGACGTGGTCCAGGAAAAGGATGCGGCAGTGCTCGCACTTGAAGGCCCTGATCTGCTCCCCGTCCTCGTTCAGCACCCGCAGGGCTTCTTTGGCGGCGCTGGGGGTGGAACGGGCGGCCGGGGGCCCCTCCGGCACCTTGGGGTCCTCTTTGGCGTAGGCTGGGCTCTGGCGGCTGCTGGCGCAGTTCCCCGTCGGCAGCTGCGAGCTCCGCTCTTCGTGGTTGCTCTCCGTGTCCGTCGAGTCCTGGCAGCCGTTGGTGGGCGAGGCGCCTTGTTCCCGGCCCCGGAATACTACTGGCACCCCGTCCGGCACATCCTCGTGCCCCTCGGCAGCTTCCCGGCTCGCCGGCATCTCCAGCCGGCCCGGCAGAGGTTGGATCTGGGTGTAGACGGAGCTGATGACGGGGGTGACCTCCGAGATGCAGTTTGTGGGGGGCAGCCGGAGGGGGCGGAGGTGCTCCCCCCCCATCATGGAGAGGGAGCTGCCGTAGGAGGGGTCCAGGGGGTGGTGGGCCGACACCATCTCCACGTCCTTCTCGAAGCCGGAGTTCACGTCGAAGGGGAGGTCGGAGAGGGTGAATCGCATCTGCTTCTCCCCTGCCAGGAAGGAAAGCGAAGTCGGAACGGGCACGCTTGGCTTTGGGGCACATTTCTGCCCCTCTCCGACGTCCTCTCCCTCCCCAGACCCACTGCGTCCCGGGATCGCGGGGACGGAAGGTGCCGTAGGAACACGCCTGAGGATGGAGTCCCGGCTCCAGCGAGCAGGGCCTGCCCCGCTCCCTCCTCTCTCGTTTGCCCGGGAAGCGACGCAGGGATCCCTTACCCACGAATTTCTGAGGTGTCGATCGCTTCCGTTTGGTGAGGCTGTTGGCCAACCGGTCGATAAACGTCGGCCGATCGGACGAGGGGTGAAGCAGGGAGTCCGGCACCATCTCCAGGTCTCGCATCTCGTCACCTGTTGAGAGAAGGGAAAAGCGGGTCAGCTGGCAACCGCGGGATGGGGCGAGCGGGACGGGCACGCTGCGCCCCAGGCCGGAGGCTCCACAGCTCCAGGCACGCCGCTCCTGCCCTCTGCCAGCTGGGATGGACCTACGGAAAGGCTGCCGGGCTGCCCGCTCCAGAGCTTACCCCGTCGGTGCCTCGGTCGCAGGGGAGCGCCGGCAGCCGGGTCGCCTCCCTCCTTCATCGAGCTGCGCCCGCTCCTGCCGCTTTGGGGGAGAGGAGCCGGCTTCAAGGGATGGAAGAGCCCTCGCTTCCCTTGCCAGCTCTCAACCCCATCCGGGACAGACCTGCGCCGCGGTGCCGCTGGCGAGGGCGGCTCTGCCATTCCCGTGCCACGCCGGTTACAGATCATCCGGTTAAAGCGCGTGGGCAGCCGTAACCGGTGAAGATCGCTGTAAGCACCGGCGGCTCTGGAGGGACCAAGTCCGGCTCCAAGAAGGCTCTGATTTTGGCTCCAAAGCCGAGGGCTCTGTCAGAAGCTGCTCCGACGCCACGCGGTGCCCGGCTCGGCCGCCCGCCCGCCCGCAGGGTAAATCCGCTGCACCGCGTCGTCGTCGCTGTGTTCCGTTACTTGTGGAAAACGCCCTCGGAAGTTCTCACACCACAACTACGGGACAAGGGCGTGTTGCCACTCAAGGGGCACATTCGGAATCTGGCTGGCGGCGAAGGGAGGAATGAAGGGGTAACACTTGGCATTTATTGGCGTTGGCGGCACGAACCACAGCACCTTCCATGCCAAGATCAGGGCGCTCCGGAGCTCCGGCTACTCGTGGCAGCACCCCTTTTTCTAACAGAAAGGACATCCCCAAAGTTGAACCCCAGACACGGGGCTGGAAAATGTCCCTGCGGCCTCTCTCCCACCCTGCTGTGCCCCCGACCACATTCCTGGAGCCGGTGGTGCTCCGGTCGCTCCTCGGCACTGACCTTGCTGGCCGGGCAGTGGCTGCGGCTCCGTGCTGAGGCTCTGCAGGTAACTGTGACAGCGCTCCTTGTGCTCCTCCAGCGTGCTCTGCTGCTTGTAGCTCCGGCCGCAGTAGTTGCACTTGTAGGGTTTGCCGACCGTGGGGGAGGAGACTGCAAAACACAGAAACCAGGGCTTGGCCGTAAGAGCAGACGAAGCCCGCGCTGAGGAAAAGGCCGGATGGGCACCGATGGCAGAGAAAAGCGGTGGGAATGGGTCGGTGGGGAGCGTCACGGCGGGGCAGCCGCCCTCGCTGCCAGCCAGTGCAGGCAGGGCTCCTTCGGCACATCCCGGTTCCCAGAACCAGGAGTGAGAGCCGTGGCCGGTGATGCTCAGCCGCTGCCCGGCGATGCTCAGCCGCTGCCCCAGCCTTCCCGAGCACTGCCGGCCCCACGCTGGTGCCCCGGCAGCTCCCAGAGCCGCAGGGAACGGCTGGATGCTCCTGGAGCTCTGAAAACAAATCCTCACTTGGCCAAACGCTGAAAGCAAACTGTCCCAGACCCGGTGTCACCTCTGCTCCCAAGCCACCACCGACCTCCAGAGAAACCCTCCTGCAGGAAGCCCCGATGGCAAAGCCAGGATTTAAGGAGGGCAGCGGCAAAACTTAATCGTTCAAACTATCCCAAGCGTTTCTTCCCCCTCCGTTCCCCACAAAGTGCTCGGCGCCCGGGGGCTGCGCAGAGCGAGTGCCCCCTCTGCTTCAGCCCGATCTGCCATCAGATGAAGAATAAACTCCAGTTTATTCTCCTCCCTCCCAGTTTTCTCAACTGCTGACTGAAAATCACCAAAGCCACCCGAGGGCGGTGTTCGGCCTTGGCTGGACGGCAACTGCTGGACAAAGCAGAGCGGCCGCCGCGTGACATGGAGCTGGTGATGCTCCTCATGGTGAGCTGTGCATGGCAGGTGCTCACCTGTGCACATCAGGACCTCATCCGTGCACACCAGGACTTCATCTGTGAGCCAGAACCTCATCTGTGCACACCAGAACCTCGTCTGTGTGCCAGGACCCAATCCGTGCACACCAGGATTTCATCTGTGTGTGCCAGGACCTCATCCGTGCATGCCAGAACCTCATCCATACACACCAGGACCTCATCCGTGCACACCAGGCCCTCATCTGTGTGTGCCAGGACCTCATCCATGCACACCAGGACCTCATCCATGTACTCCAGGACTTCGTCTGTGTGCCAGGACCTCATCCGTGCACACCAGAACCTCATCCATACACACCAGACCCTCATCTGTGTGTGCCAGGACCTCATCCATACACACCAGGACCTCATCCATACATGCCAGAACCTCATCCATGCACACTAGGACCTCGTCTGTGTGCCAGGACCCCATCTGTGCACACCAGGACCTCATCTGTGCACACCAGGACCTCATCCATGTACACCAGGACCTCGTCTGTGTGCCAGGACCCCATCTGTGCACACCAGGACCTCATCTGTGCACACCAGGACCTCATCCGTGCACACCAGGACCTCGTCTGTGTGCCAGGACCTCATCCATGTACACCAGGACCTCATCCGTGCACACCAGGACCTCATCCACCTGGCAGAGAGTGGAAAGCCCTTCCCACTCCAGAGGGGCGATGGTATCTGAACACCACGATACCTTCCATCACACCACGAGGCTGCTGCCCGCGCCGGGGATGGGGAGACACAAACGTGGGATGGTTGCTAATTAGGAATAATTACAGCAGACAAGCCAAGGTCCTTCAGGCACGGGGAAAGGGGCTCTGGCACCGGCGCAGGGCTCGGGGAGGAGCGTGCCACCTCTGCCACCCGCCTGGACTGAGCTCACACTGTTCCCGTCAGCTTTTTGGGGCAGTTTGGGGGATTTTGCAGTTTGCGGTTTAACCTTTAACTGCTTTGCAAAAACACACTTTCAGGCTGTAGGTGAATTCGTGTTTGCTCCCCGCTCCGGCGTCGTCACCTGGATTTGCATGAAATGTTTTTGCACTGGGGTGAGAAAGCGGGACCGGATCCTGCCCCATCGGCACCGCGGCGGGCAGTGAGGAGACTGGCTGTGTCCACACAAACCCACTGGAGCAGCTCAGCCAAGGCACAGGCAGATCCGGGAGCTGCCGTGGATTTCACTGCCAAAGCCCCAGGTTGGAAATCCATCGGCTTTTCGAGTCTGAGGGGCAGAATCCTCTCCCTCCCTGCTGGTTCCGCTGCTTTGGACGCAGCCCAGGACATGGTTGGTTGCTGGCTCAGGCTGAACTTCTCATCCCCCAGCACCCCAAGCCCTGCTCCTTAGGGTTGCTTCCAATCCATCCTCCACCCTTCCTTGATTTCCGCTGGGATTGCCCTGATTCAGGAGCAAAAACTTGCATTTGGCCGTGTCGAACTTCATGGAGTTCGCAGAGTCCCACCTCTCCAGCTTGGGCAGGTGCTTCTGGATCCATCCCTTCCCTGTGGATGGTACACCTCCTCTCTGGATCCATCTCCTCCCTCTGGACCCATCCCTTTTCTCTGGATCCATCCCTGCCCTCCGGATCCATCCCTTTCCCCTAGATGGCATCCCTTCCCTCCGGATCCATCCCTGCCCTCCGGCGTGTTGCTGGCACCACACTCCATCCCACTGCCCATGTCTCTACCAAAGCTGTTCTTTATTCCTCTCCGAGAACGTCACCCTTTACCCCAACACACACTCATCTCTCAGGCGGACTCGATCTCCACCTCCTAACGCCAGCGAGGGGCAAACCAACGCCTCTTTAGACTCCACGAAGCTCTTGCCCAGCACGATTCCCAAACCGTGAGCACGGGGACGCTCTCTCCTCGCCGCCGGAGCAAAGTTTCTGCTGCCCAAGCACAACAAACAAAGGTTTCCTCCAAGAGGAGCCTCAGGCTCACCGATTTACGGGGCTGCGAGGACCAAAAGGGAGAGTGGTCCTGGGGGAGCGGCGCTTGTCCCTGCCGCCCCGGGTGTGGGCTGCAGCCTCTGATCTATTCTGAGCGGCGCAGCCTGTTTGATCTGGGTTTGAATCCCTCACTTTTTTGGACAGCGTGTCTTCCGAGATGAAAGCCCCGCGTCCCTCGTGGGGACAGCATGAAACACGCGTCTCTAGTTAAGGCGGAGGGAGGGAGAGCCGGGCTCCGCTGCCTTCCACCCGGCACGGCAGCCGCTAGACTTTCGCCTGTGAAATTCACATTAAACGAAGGTTTTCCGAGTAATTAGCTCCCAGAAAGGCTAATTTGCGTTTGATATGTTGCGAGGCTAGTCCCATTTCTGGGTCTCTTGGTTGAAGGACTCCGGGCGACCCTTTCCATGCCAGGCAGCGGGGAGATGCTCAGGAGGTGATCGGGATGCTCAGCGAAGGCAATCGTGGAGGACAGGCAGAGCCTCAGGTGGGATCTTGGCCCACAGCATTGAGGGGTCCAGAAACGGTCCCACATCCTCAGGTCTTCAGGGGCTACTGAAGCGCTTTAATGGAGAGAAAACTCCCTCGGAGCCGGGGTCTGCGTGTCCACCAGGGTTCGGCCACGTAACACCCCAAAACCCCCACCCCAACAGAGGGGACAGGGAGGGTTTAAACAGAGCGAAGAATGGAAACTTTCCTACTGGGATTCTCCGCTCCTGAAGGTTCTTTCCCAAAATCCAGGAGCTGCTCTGCTCCAGAGCACCCGTCCCGGCCAAAATCCTGTCCCCTGAGGTCCTTGTCCGCAGTGCCCAGGGCAGAGCCGCTGACCAGGCGAGCTCGCGGTGGTGGATGCCAAAGCCCAAGATGTTGCGTGGCTCAATGCCAGCCGAGCTGCTGCCACTCGGAGTGGCCGGAGGCAGAGGAGAGGGAGACGGATGATGCTGATCGCTCCAGACTGAAGAATTTGTCGGGAGAGCTGAAGGCCTCGAGGTGAGCGGCTGTGGCTCAGCTGGTCGGAGCAGCCGCTGCGGTGATCCAGAGCCGGGCTGTTCCTGGAGCCCGGCGCTCCGCACCCTCCAAGCTGGGCGGGAGGAGACGAAGATGCTCTTTGCTCTCCAGAGTTAATGACACAAGGGATTCTACCCCAATTGCTGCCTTCCTGGGGGTTTTATCCCCTTAGAGATAAGGAAAGAATGCGGAGAAAGGATTTCCTTGGCATCTCACCCCATTAACTGGCAAAGCCCGAGGCTGCTGACCTCACCTCACCTCACCTCCTCCCTAAACAGACTCTTTCCCAACCACCTCAGTGCTGGAAACACCTCCAGTGCTGTGTCCTGGCCAGGCTGGAAAACCAGACCAGAGACCAAAACCATTTCACACCAAGGAGCAGCTTTGTCCCGTGGCAGTGGGGACATCCAGAGATAAAACACAAGGGATGGGAAGCTCCCACAGCCCCCAAAATTTCCTCCTTCACAGACGCTAGGCAAGAGCCAACAGCCCCGATCCGGGCTTGGCACCATGCTCCGGCGGCTGAAGCCCTGCATTCCCCTCCGGCAGCTCCCAGAAGGGCTCAGGTGCCGGGGGGAGCCGACAAACTCCCAAAAGAAACAGCAGAGTGGGAAGATTCACCTACAGCGAGACGGGAGCTGAACCCTAGAACATCCCCCCCTCCTGCTGGGAAAGGCACAAGGGAGGAACCTAAAGGGAATTGGGGGTCCTGGTTCGGGCTGCAAGGAGGTGACAAGGTCCTGGGCTCCGCTGGGAGGAGAACAGACTCTTTGGGGAGCGGTTTCTTGCCCCAAGGAAGCACACAGCACCCATTTCCACGCGGCACTCAAAGCCTGGAGCAGAGCTCGCAGGTGTTGAGAGCGAACGCTCAGCGCCCCAGCCCACAGAACCGCTGCAGACCAGGGGAAAGCCAGCGTCACTCCCACCCCTGGCCCCCAGCAGCCGTGACATCACGGAACCGGAGGGTGGAAACCACAGCTCAAATGTCACATTTGAAAAGGACAATGTCAAAACAAGAGACAAACGAAACCCGCGGCGCTCGCTCGCTGGGGCCGGGCGCGCCCAGGGTGGGACCCTTCTCGGCTCAATAAAAATCTATTAAACATTTATCTTTATGCAAGAGAGAGATGGCAAAACCCTGGGGAGAACCAGCACGCAGTGGCACAGAGCCCGCAGGTTCCTGCACCGTTAACCAGACCCTGACACAGCCCCCTCGGCACACGCTTGGCCCTCGGCACACATTCAGCCATCGGCAGCGTGGTTTGGCGGCTCAACCCTCGGCACACGCTCAGCTCTCGGCAGGGCGGCTCAGTCCCCGGCAGGACGGCTCGTAACGCGGCACACACTCAGACCCCAGCAGGACAGCTCGGCTCCACACCGCAGGAGCAGATCCAAGAGCCGGTTTGGCTGCTGTCGGTTCGGTGCTCAAGGCTGGCGCTTTCTGAGCCAGGTTCACTCCCTTGGTTTTGTCCCATCCCCACCCGTTCCCCGCGTGCCGCCTCCTCCCTACCGTCCAGAGCACCCACCGGAGTGTGTCCGCAGGTGGCCGGTGAGCGCGTCCCTCCTGCGGCAGGCGTAGTTGCAGAAGGGACACTTAAAGGGCTTCTCGCCGGAGTGAAGCTTGATGTGGCGCAGGAGGTTTCCCTTCTGGGTGAAGGAAGCTCCGCACTGGTTGCAGTGGAAAGGCCTTTCTCCTGCAAAACCGGAGCGGTGAGTGAAACTCCTGGTGCAAAGCATTTTGGAAGCCTGCAGAGGAGCAGCAAGATCCCAGGACACCAGGAGCACTCGTGGGTTTGGCAGCGCTGGGCATGTTTGAGAGGGAAAACTCAAGGTTAACCCTCAAACGCTGTCCTCCGGATGCGCCTCCAGCCTGGGAAGCTACAGAACTGCCGCTGGAGCTTGGATGTGACCAGGAAAAAACACCTAAACCCACTTTTCCAGACCTTTCATAGAATCGTAAGAAGGTTTGAGTTGGAAGGGACTTAAAAGATCAACTAGTTCCAACCCCGCTGCCACGGGCAGGGACACCCCACTAGAGCAGGGCTGCCCAAAGCCCATCCAACCTGCCTTTCAACAGGAAAAAGCCTGGAAGCAGCGAGGGGGCAGCCACAGCTTCCCTGGGCGACCTGCTCCAGTCCTCACCACCCGCTTCTGGCCACCATCTCCAATGTCAGCACCTCCCTCGGAGTATCCACCTCCCACGGCATCCGTGCCCACTTGCTACCAGAAATTGGCTTCCCCGGAGCCCATCCCACCCTGCCCAGCAGCGGCGCCGCCTGCGGGGCCACCACTCACCGGTGTGGCTGCGTTTGTGCACCATCAGCACGTTGGGGCCGATGCAAACCATCCCGCAGATATCGCACTTGAGTTTGCCGTTGGGCAGGCGAATGCCGCCGGGCGAGTGCGGCTCCTGGCCCGTCCCGTCACAGTAGCCCAGGGGCTCCGAGAGCGAGTCCTCCACAATGACGCTATCCTCCTTCTCCAGCATCCGCTCGTCCTGCGACAGCAGCCGGCTGCCCTCCTCATCGCTGTACATCTCCACTTTGATGGAGTTCGCTGCGAGGAGGCAGAAAAGATGAGACACAGTCAACAGAGAGACAACGGGCGGGTTGAAGGGAGCCCAGCTTTGGCAGGACTTACTCCTGAAAGGAAAACCGGGATGCGTTAAGTGATGTGTTTGTGACAAACGTGCATCCTCTCGCTCTGCTGAGTGCTCGGGAAGCGACACCGAGCAGGGATCATGCGAGGTCACGGGCTGGACGGCCGGTTTGCACACCCTGAAGGTTGCCGCTGCACATCTCGCCTGGCAAGGAGACCAGCTGAAGGGAAAAACATTCAGTTCCCTGGATTCAAGAAGCACAGGGGGACAAAAAAAACCCCCACTCGTGCTTTCAAAGTGCTGCAGAGGAAGCAAAGACACGGAATTTTGACTCAAAATCAGTGAAGGCTGAGAAGCTGCTGGCACAAGAGCCTAACGGATTCTCAGCAAAGCCTGGCTCACCAGAGAAGCTGCTGCTTCCCTGCATGTTTCCATCTTTGCCACAAGAGCCAGGATCCTCCCCAGAGGCCAGAAAACGCAACCAAAGGGGCCAGTGGTGCCCAGGAACCCGCAGCTGCCCCACGCTCCCTGCGGGCAGCTCTGCCTCGGCTCCTTCCCTCGGCTGCAGGAATCACAGCGGATTTCGGGAGGGAAGGAACACGCACACACCCGCTGGGTAGCATCTGGATGGTAAAAAACCCAAGAAAGCCTGTGTGGAACCAGGGAAGGGGATGTGAGCGGTGACAGGGACCAGGGAAAAGTCTGGAGCAAAGGTCTCTGATCCAGGGAAGAGCAGAACGAGGGCAGGAGCTGCAGGAACGGCGCTGCCGGAGCCCCCGAAGCTGGATGATGGGGGACGTGGGTAGGTTCGCTGCAGCAAAGCCCCCAAGTTTCCCTCCCTGCTGCTACCTTTCCTTCCTCCTGCGGCATGAGGAGCGGAGCCTGGCGAGGGGATGCGCCAGCCCTGACCTACATTCCCGGCTGCTCTAATGATCTGTGGAATGCCACAAATCAAACACTCCCGGAGACGAAGGGCGACCGCTCCGCTCCCTTCGCTGCCAGCGAGCTGCAGCCCTGCGGGACCAGGAGAGGAAGGACCGGGAGAGGAAGGATGGGGGAAACTTCTCCCTCTCCTCCCTCTGGTACCTCCTGAGGTACTTGTCCACCTGGATCCTGCACAATTCCTTGCTCAGCCGAGGTCTGAGCCCTCGTCCCACCTCGTGATGCCAGCGGTACCCTGTGCTCGAGGGAGAGCTGCCGCTGGGACACCCTCAGCCAAGTCGCCTCTTTGGAGAGCAAGTCTTTAAATGATCAGGCTGAAAAGTTTCCTCCCACTTTAAGGCATCGCCAGCAGCCGAGAGGGAGAGGGAATTCCCTGGGGAGGCTCCCCGGTGCTCTCGGCATCGGCACAGCCGCTCCTCAGCTGGTTGCACCCACTACCTGCTCCCGTAGCGCTGGTCCTGGCAGGATGGAGAGCGATGCCGATGGAGTCGAATCCAGGTCCCCCCGTACGGCCGTGCTCCGGGCTCAAACCAAATATTTACAGAATCCCTTTCAATATTGGATTCTTATTTCTTCCATTTAAAGCAGGAGGCTCTTCCCAATCCCTTAAGAGGAGAACTGTGGGGGCTGGAGGCAACTGAACTTTCTGTACACAAAGGAGGCTCCGTTGCTGCCCGGAGGGTGGGAGATTGCGGAGTCCAAGCTGGAGACGGGCGTGAGAACGGAGCAGGCTGAGCGCGGCCACACGGAGTCCCAGCAGCTCCCAGATCCGGGGCTGATGCGGCCCCTGGGGCTCGTGCAGCTCTTTGTGAGCGGCGCTGGGAACGCCGGCAGGCACGGCGCACCAGTCCGGGGATTCGGGAGAGCCGTGGTAATGTCCCGGGTGCCAAACCATGTGGAGGACACAACCTTTAGAGCCTCAGGGTTCGGAACAAACTCTTACATCGGCTGAGGTGGGGGTGATCCTTCCTGGTGGGCTTTGGGTCGCTTACCGGGCAAGGAGGATGCGTGAACACCGGAGAGCGGAGAGGGCAGCAGCAGGACAGTCCCAGTCCGGGGGAGACTCACGCTTTCCGCTGCCCTAGGAAGGGCCACGCGCTCGGACAGGAGCGTTCCTGTCCCCTGCCGCCTCCGGCAGGGCAGGCAGGAGGCTCTGGCTCTTCCCCAGAGCTGGGTACAGCTTTGGAGTGGGGATTAACGAGGAGCAGCAGCATGGAAGTGATTCAGCCGAGACTGCATGAGGTTTATTGCCGGGTGAAGAGCCCAGGAATTCTGGCTCCCGCTCCCCTCTTTCCCTTCCTGGATCCTGGCGGCAGACAATGCCGCGGCCCAGGGAGGCTCCGGGCAACGTGAGCTGTGCCTACACCCGGCCCTGGCACTCACAGGCACTTTCATTCCGGCTGCCGAGCCACCGGCTGCCGGCCGGGAGGAGGCTTCACCGCTGGAGCATTCCTGGGGGGAGCAGGACTGGATTTCTGTGCTGGCCGGTGCCACGCACTGCCCTGGGAGCGTCCAGGAGCTCCGGCGCGGACAGACGCCTCTGTGCACAAACACGAAGTGAAAAGCACTCTCTGGGTGGAAGGAGCTGCCGGGATGAGTTGACGTTCGCTACGCTCTGATTTTCTGGTCGGGGCTTTTTTTCTCTTCTCCCATTCCCCTCGGGACTTGTTTTTTTTCCTGGGCTTAGAAGGGAGCCAACTATTGTTCCGTGATTCTCCTTTCAGACCCGACGCGGAGCCCGGCCGCGCCAGAGAAGCCGCTGCTGGCGGAGCAGGTTATGTAATTTTCTCGCTCCTCTGGGGCACGACGCTCGCTGGATGAACCAGCTGGGAAGTCAGCTCGGATCAGAGGCAATGCCATCACCGGTGTCCTGCGTTAAAGGGAAAGGGATCGTTATTGTCCCCTCGGTCGCTCCATGCGCTCTGTTCCTTTTGCTTCTCCTCAAGCAAAAAGGCTGCGTTACCTCTTGGAAGGGTCCTGGGTGAAAAAGCCGAGGTTGTGTTTCTTCCCAGAGCTCCTAAGGGTCTTCAGAGGGCAAACGTGAAATAAATCATAGAATCATGCAATACTGGAGTGGTTTGGCTTGGAAGGAACCTCAAAGCCCATCTGGATCAGTCGGTGGAGCCCCATCCAACCTGGCCTGGAACCCCTCCAGGGATGGGGCAGCCCCCACTGCTCTGGGCACCCTGGGCCAGGGCCTCCCCACCCTCACAGGAGAACATTTCTGCCTAAAATCTCATCTCAATCTCCCCTCTTTCAGCTCAAAACCATTCCCCCTCATCCTGTCCCCGCACTCCCTGATCCAGAGCCCCTCCGTAGCTTTCCTGGAGCCCCTTTCAGCACTGGAAGCTGCTCTAAGGTCTCCTTGGAGCCTTCTCTTCTCCAGGCTGAACAAGCCCAGCCTGTCCTCACACAGGAGGTGCTCCAACCCTCGGATCATCTCCATAGCCTTCTCTGGACCCACTCCAACAGTTCCATGTCCTTCCTGTGCTGAGCAAGGAATAAAAGGGAAAAACAGCAGCGGAGTGAATTCCCAACACTGCCTCTTCCGGCAACTTCATAGTCCAGGTTTGTTTTATCCTGGTTCAGGCAGAGCAGCCCCCAATACACCAGGACGTCCCGAGAGTTGCCCCATTCTCCTGACTGCTGGAAGCCGAGGGAGGTGAGTTATGAGGTGGTTTCTCCACTATGGAAAACGACTAGGTGACTGCACGCTTGAAACTGGGAAGCAGGGAAGATCCGAGCAGTGCTGGACCCTCTGGTGTTGTCTGAGTGGATCCGGTACAGACGGCCCAGCTGCCAACTCTTGAATAGCGAAAAGAGCTCACAGTGGGACTGGATGACTTCTGTTGTCTCAGGGCTCCTTCTTCTCCTGCTTCAAAATGACTCGGTGGGGCGTTTGGCCCACGGAAGCCTCGAGAAGGCCACGATGTCAGCACCGTTTCTGGTTTAAGCCTGTGCCGGCCACAGTGCGCTCATCCATGGCAACGCATTCCTCAACGCATGCGGAAACATCGTCCTCCTCATCGCTCGCTGCAGTGACAGCGGACGGCACACCAGGACGAGGGACGAGCAGCTCAGGAATAGGACCCATTTTACTGGAAAAGGTTCTTAAATAGGATCCCAAAAAGCAGAGAATTCCATGAATAGGCAGGGAAGGAGGTGGAAAGTTTCACACTGTGGGCAGGAGGTTCCCTATACTGATCCCGTTTCTCGATGCCTGAATGGAACAGCCGAGGTGGGTGAGGGCTGAGGGCTGGTGGTGTGTTCCACCACTCTGGGGCACTCCCGGTGCATCCGGATGTTTCCAGGGGCTCTCGAAACCCGCCACAGCCCCACAGGTAACTCCAAGAGCCCCACAAGTAACTGCAATGGCCCCACACACAGGGAGGCAGAGCTCTGCTGCCACCGGAGTTGCTGCGCCGGCTGTGGGCTCCAACCACCCCGGCCACCACGCGAGAGGAAGCTGCTTGGCTGCTCATTTCCCACACAGCCATCTAGGAGGAGATCAGAAATAACTCATCCCAAAGCATCTGACGGCTCCATGGCCCCTCCATGCTGGGATCATTAATGGCCTGGAACACGCGGCTGCTTGGAAGTCAAGGTGAAATTCAGAGCCACAAGGAAAAACCCCGAGTCCTCAGCATCACCACAGCTGACTCGGAAAACTCTGGGCTCGGAAACAGCCCAAGATGAGGAACCAGGCAGGTTTTATCCTCTGGAGTTGGGAAACAAAGAGTCGGACTCGGAAGGAAAGCTGCCACAGCGGGAAGGCAGAGCTGCTGCTGTGCCCGAGAGGCTGTGGGTGTGGGGACAAGGCGGGCGGACCTCGGCGCGGCGTTCCGCGTGGAGCCGGGTACTCACCGCTGAGAGAGCGGCTCGGGGAGGAGTGCTGGCTGTTGGGAGTGCTCACCGTGGGTCCCACGATCGCCGAGCTGAACTCCTTCTCCAGAGAGGAATCCCCACTGCCTTTGGGAGCAGGAAAACACACGTGAGTGATGCCCGAAGCACAGCCTGGCTGCTCCAACAGGCTTCACCCATCCAGGCCCCCTTTCCCAGCGCCTCCGCTTCGGAGAGCGGCTCCCGGAGGGCTCTCTGGGGGCTGAGGATGCAGCTTTCACCCCAGCAGCCACCAGAGCTCGGTGCCTTCTGGACCGCAGTCCCCCCTCCTCCGATGCCACCGCCCCACCGTGGCATCGTGCTGATGGCAGTAGCAAACTCTGCTCTGGCTGACGGCTCGCAGAGAAGCTGCAGGAGGGGAGAGGAGCCGCTGTGCCACAGCGGCCGGCACTGCGGCACAAGGTGCAGCCAGCAGAGAGCCAGGATACCCCGACCCTCGCCCCGGGCTGCCAGGCTGGCGTCGGGCTCTGCAGGCAAGCAGGATGCAGGTACTGCGGTCCCCGTGTCTGCTGGAGTGACCATTCCCAGGCGGATGCTCACACCCCTGGGAAGCTGAGCCCGTTCCGAAGGGACCTGTGCGGTCCCTGGGAATAGGTCCTTGCCCATTCACCTGGCTGCCACCAGATCCCTGCCAGCCCCAGCGTTTGCACCAGGATGGACTCAGTTTTTGCCCTTTGGGGCCAGCGGGTTTCTGTTCCGGTGAGACAGAAAAGCCCCACTTCCCTGCCTGCCCTCCCCTCCACACACCCAGAGCAGCTGCCGGCGGCGGCGATGCTGCGTGGACGGCGGAGTTCCATGATGGAAAGTGCAGGAGCTCCGTGAGCACCTTCCACACAGCTGGGAATGTTATTTTCAAACACATGCGTCTGGAGAAACTCTCCTCGCGGCGCTCCCTTCATCCCATCGTCCGATGGCTACTGGGACGCTGAGCTCATCGGCCTCGCCGGGCACGGGAAGCGTTTGCGGAAGCTGCGCTTGGTGAAGCAGCATTTCCGAAGCGCTGCTTGGCTGGGAACCACCAGCACCCTCGTCCTCCCCACGGCAGCACAGGAAAGGGCTTTGCTTTCCTTGTGGGACCACTGGGCCCTTCCCTCTGCCCTCCCCGAGCTTTGGCTGGGCTGCGAAGCGCCTGCCGAGGGGTTTGAGTCGGGCGAAGCCGCTGTGCGCTCTCAGCCGCAGCAGGAGATGTTAACGAGAGGCTGAGCAACGAGCCCGCGGGAAAGCACCCCGGTGCCCAAGGAGCCGTCCCTGTGCCGGCCCAGTTATCCCACGGGCTGGGGGCACATCCTGAGGCCAGGAAGCACTCGGCTGCTGCATGGAGTGAGACCCACCAAAATACCTCACATGCAGAATCTCCAGCCCACCTTGCCCACGCTCGCCTCTGCGAGCATCCTGGGGGCCAGGCCTTTCCTTCCCTCTCCTTCGCTTCCTTCCCTCTTCTCCCTACCAGCAGAGGGGATTTTCCCCCTGCGGATCGGCTCCCACTGCCCAGCGCAACCCCTGCGCCCCGGCTACTCCGCGCACAGCGAGCGAGTCGAGATGGCATCGAGTTATTTCGGGATCCTTCCCCCCCCACCACCACCACCACCACTCCGCCGCTCCCGTTTCCCTCGCATTATTCTACCTTGCTGGAGATACCCTGGAGTGTTATCACAGCCAACTCCTTGGAAACAGCGCTGGAGCCCCGGCTGCGCGTGCATGTCTGCGTCGCTGGCAGGGCGCACGCAGCCACTCACCTTCCAGGAAGAGCAGATTCCTGGAAGCGAGGGAAACGACCGTCATTTTACAGTCAAGTGGCAGGGCGAGCGGGAACCAGGGCTGCACCGCTCCCCGGAGCGCGGACACGCGGCCGTGGCCTTCGGAGAGCTTGGAGCAGTACGGAGCCGGCGGGGGATGATGCTCTGGGGAGAGAGTGGGCAGGGATGGGAGCAGGGATGGGAGCAGGGATGCTGCAGGGTCTCTGCTCCGCCCTCGCAACGCAGCTGCTGCCCACGGGCTCCACAACCAGGCACGGGACACGGAGTATTGGGGGGGGGATTCCGATGACTGGAGGGAGAACGGCATTGGCATCATCAACATCAGCTGATTGGGGTTCCGAGCCTCCTGCATCCATATGGGATGGGGACACCAAAGCCCTCGTCCTCAGCTCCAGAACCAGAGAAGAAATGTCTCCTGTTAAACTCCCGCAGCTTCCCAGTGCATCCAGAGTCAGCTCCCGGCACAGCCCGGCAGCTCTGGAGCAGACGCTCAGCCCCGAGTGGCACCTCCCGTTTTCCCAACACGGCGTACACTGGCATATCCGTACCAAAGAGCCGGAGCCCACGGCCTCACGCCGGAGCTGCAGGGCACCGTAAGGAAGCGTTTCCAGGTGAGCTCACCTCAAGACGCTGTTCCTACCCTTAAAAGTCCCCTGGGTCCCAGTTAACCCCGAAGGTGGGATCAGGGCTCACTACCAGAGCATCCAGGGAATGCTGACAGCGGGAAGATCCTGCTGCCAGTCTCCGATGCGTCGAAGAAAGATTAAAAACCCCAAACTAATTTACACTTTAAGGAGAAAACCCCTCGGATTCTCCGCACTCCCTTCAAGTCTAAAGGCAGGGCACGGCATCCTGTTTCCAACTCACAGCTCAGCTCCTCCTCTGGATCCCACAAGATCCTTCTAATCCCAACCCATCCCCAGCCTCCTGCCTGGAAGCCCCAAAGGACAACAGAGCCAATCCTGGTGTGAGGCCGGTGCAAACCTTCGTCGTGCCGAGTGCCTCTGCTACCCGAGAGGGATCAGCATCGAACCCACGTGGAACCGCACGGACTCAGCCAGGATCCCCGCTCTGGAAAGCCTCCCAGACACGGGGCCGGGGTTTTTACCTCCGTGCAGCAGCGGGGCCGACACTGGAACCCCAAGAGCAGCTCCCGCGATGGCTCGGAGCCCCGGGAAGGCAGGCAGGCAGCTGAAGCACGATCCCACCCCTGGGAGCAGCCAGCGCCAAAGCGTCGACAGCCCGTCCGCAATCTCCCTCCCCAATAATTTCTCAGCCTGGAGAGTTCAGGAAATACTGGGTCACGTTGTTTGCTCTAAAAAAACAAGTGGAAACCTGTACGTCGCACAAGAGATGGTTCGTCTGTCTGCAGCCCAGTTATCCAAGAAGCTCAGTGGTTAATCCTGCTCCCAGGCACCCAGATAAAAGAGGGGGGAAAGAATCATAGAATAGTTTGGGTTGGAAGGGACCTTAAAGATCATCCAATTCCAACATCCCACCAGATCAGGCTGCCCAAGGCCCATCCAACCTGGCCTGGAACGCCTCCAGGTATGGGGCAGCCACAGCTTCCCTGGGCAACCTGGGCCAGGGCCTCCCCACCCTCATGGGGAAGAAGTTCTTCCTCATGTCCAGTCTAACTCTGCCCCTCTCCAGTTCATCCCCGTTCCCCCTCGTCCCATCCCCACAGCCTTTATGAACAGCCCCTCTCCAGCTTTCCCGGAGCCCCTTCAGGTACTGGAAGGTCGCTATGAGATCTCCTCGGAGCCTTCTCTTCTCCAGGCTGAACAACCCCAACTCTCTCAGCCTGTCCTTGCACAGGAGGTTCTCCAACCCTTGCAGCATCCTTGGAGCCTCCTCTGGACCCATTCCAGCAGCTCCATCTCCTTCTTATGTTGAGGATTCCAGAACTGGACCCAATCCTCCAGATAAGGTCTCCCAGAGAGGAACAGAATCCCCTCCCTCCCTGCTGGCCGCGCTGCTTTGGATGCACCTGGGCTGTCGCAGGCAGCAGGGGCAGCTGAGAACACCCCCAGCCTTCTGGCAGCCTCTGACATGGACAGGCAGCACGAGGCCGGCCTCCGAGGGCGCTCGGCATCCCAAGGAGAGGATTGGAGTGCAGGGAGAGCAGGATCCCGCGGTGAGGGCAGGAGAACAGGTTGCTGATCCAGCCCAGACCAAGTCAGACGCGGCTCCGCGGGGCAGAAAGCCAAGTGAGGCTGAGGAAGCCCTGGCACAGCGCGATCCACCAGCTCCAGGGAAGTGTTTTGTTATTCAGTGGAGCCATCCTGGCAACCCAACCCAAGCGACAAACTGCAGCGAGCACCTCAAGGGGAGCCAAGCACCTAATTCCGAGCAGGGATCCTCCGAAAGCAGAGGAAATCCTCACAGGAGCAGCAGCACACAGAAACTCCGAGGAGGAGCCGCGTTGGATGGGTGGGCTGTAACAGGATTTCTGTAACATGGATTTCTGCCTGAGCAGCTCTGGCCACTCTCCAACTCCTGGTCACCGCAGCCGCTCCTCGGAGCCGCTGGGATCCTCTTCACCTCCTAACGGGCTTCAATCCATGCCCTGCGACCCCACTGAGCCACTCATCCCGGCTCCCAGCCCCACAGCTCACCGGGCTCGCCAAGAGACGAGGGAACCTCCTCTACCTTTGCTGCTTCTAAATCTGCACACGGTCCGGCTCCGATCCCCCTCTTCACCCTGAGCAAGGACGGACAAACAGAGGCGGTTTCACTGCAACCCCCACTCCTCCGGAGCCAAACCCAAATCTCACTGATGGCCCTTTTCTCCTGCTGCGCCCACAGAAACCAAACCCTGCGGTGCCTGTGGGGTCCTCTCTGGAGGCAGCACCAGGGCTGCAACCCTAGAACAGCAGCTTTGGTCCCCGCATCGGTCACGGAGCGCTCCGGCAGCTTCTAGCGCCCAGATCCAGGTGAGCCCCGCGCCGCCTGCCCCTCACCCCACGGATCTTTCATGGCTGTGAGTCTGGAACTCAGCCTGGGTTTGAGCTTAACACACGGGGACAAATAACGCCGGGATCACTGCTTCCTGAACCCCCGGCTTCACCAGCACGGCCCGGAGCCCTAAGGAACAGCCAGCCTCCTCGAGGCTCTTCCGGCACAAGGACGGAGTAGACACCACCGGAATTGCCACGGACCACCAGCACGCCGCAGCCGCGGGCATCCCAACCCCAGCGGCAGTTTCGCCGGCTCAGCCACGGCACTGGTGGGTTTGAGCTGGCTGCTGATCACACCAAGGGCTCGAAGGCTTCTCTGCTACTTTGGGAAAAGTGCCGATTCTGAATGCTGCTCCTCAATGCTCCATTCCTGATGGCAACAGCAGCACCGCCCCGGGCAGCAGAGCTGGCTCAGGGCAGCACAGAGCAAGCACGCGACCGAGCGCCTCGGAACATTCCCAACCCAACAGAGCTGGCAAAAAACGAGACCAGACATACCGGATATGTAAGATCGGCCATTGCAGTCTTCTATGTCCATCTTTAAGGTGCTTTGCTGGAAGAGAAAGAAGACTTTGGTCAAAGTCGGCCTCTGGAAGGTGCTCAGCCTCCACTGATCCAATGAAACCACCCAGCAGCTTCTCGGAGCAGTTCCTAACCCTGTATTCCTTTAACGACGATGCTTCACAGCCCTGGGCTTCATAGCTCCAGCACTGCCTTTCCCACCCACCCCAGAGGATCACATAAATCCCCCATCCCAGCGGCGCTTCCCAGGCTCTCTGCCCAGAGAGGGAATGCCAAAGCCAGCAGTGAGCGGGGGTCCCAGTAGCAAATCTGTCACAAACGTAGTGATAAATAGGGAGGGTTTTGTCCCTCCACATGCAGACCCTGCAGAGGAACCGGCGTGAGCTCTGAATGCCAAACCTGGGACACTCGGAGCAGGTAGAGACGGGAGAAGTGCAGCCACCAGCTCCTCTGGGGCAAAGACGGAATGTCAGTGCGCCAGACAGCTCCGGGCTGTGCCAGCAATTCGCTTCTCCTGGAAGCGACGGCAGGGGCGAGGTGAAGCCTCGAGTACGGGCTAAGCACAACCAGAGTGCTCGGTGTCATTTCATCAACGGGAAGAGCTGAGGTTTGGGGCAGCGATGCTACGCCGATGCCCTGTGTTCCGCCAGCCCCATGCAGCCCTGCTCACCACCACACCGAAAGCAAAGGGAAACCTGCTGTCCTCTGCTAACAAACATTTTATACATCCAAATGGGGTTTATTTGGCAGTTATATTGGCTGTTTAGAACACAGAAGGGTTGTGAGCAGGAGCTCTGCTGCTCAGAGCCGGCTCTAAGGGCAATCGGCAGCGCGGTGTTTGCTGCAAAGAGTGACGAAAAGAGCTCTGATTTGTGAGGATGAACCGTCCCTCGTGAAGGAAACAGGATCCGTGGGGTGTGTGCAAGCAGGGGCATTCCCAGGAACCCGGGAACCTTCTTCCACATAGAAATGATCCAGTTGTTCCTTTTGGAAATGGATTTTTCCCTGTGCCAGCCCTGCTCTGGGCAACACACACTCCCAACAGCACGGACAGGGATGTTCGGCTGGGCTTAGCTCCCCCTCAGCCTGGCTACCGGCTTGGTGTTAACGGAGAAGGAACGCGCCCGGACTCAGGGAGCCACGCTGGTGGGGTCTCTGCTCTGCCCAGAGAGCACAACACGCAAACCCAAATTGGCAAACACAGCCCCTTCTCCCCTTCCTCTGCAGAAACCCTCGGAATTTAAATAAGACCCTGTGCCGAGCGGCTCTCGGGCGGCACCGCGGGTGAGGATGCGGCACGGAGAGCTGCCGGCATCGCCCCGTCCCACTCCGGGCTCAGAGCCGAGGCCAGGGATAAGCAGAGCCCGGCGTCCTCCCCAAACCACAGGGAGAAGCGAGGGCAAGGCATTAATTGTCCTCCAAGTAATCAGCTAATGATCAGCCAAACACAATCAGCCAAGGAGCCCGTACTGTAGCTCCCACGCTCTCATTACCACTAACGGGATGATGTGGGATAAGAGATGGACTCCTTACTGCTCCAGATTTTGGAAGGGGACCCAGAAACCGCTCCTGGGAGCAGTTCGGGAGCCCTGTGTGGCAGTGGTTTTTTCCCCCCTGCCTCGAAAGCAGGAATTGTAATTTAAAAGCCGAGCTGGGTCGCCGGGACCTGTGGCTCCACAGCAGCGTAGCCCGGAATGAACCTTGCCTGGGAAGCAGCTCCGCATGTCGGCGTTCCCAGAGTCCTTCCTACAAAAAGGCTGCGTAGCCGGGTGGCAAAACCCTGTGTCCCGGCCTGGGTGAGGAGACATTCCTGGGAGAAAGCAGCTGCTGCTAGGGATGCAGCGTCTGCTCATCCCTGCTCGGTGCCGGCACCACCAGGAGCGACGGCAGCCGCTTCCAAGCTCCCCTACAGCCGAGGAAGGGAACACCTCAGCAGTCACCCCAGCCCAGAGCACGGTGCTCATCCCCACTCTGGAGCAGGATCCGAGGCAGACAGCGCGGTGAGGACTCATACCAGGACAAACCTCTACACGCAGGACCCTCTGGCACAGCTCCAGAGCTTTCTTCCCAGCTTTCAGGTGTGATCAGCTTGGGAATCGGGAAACGAAGCCACTCTAATTAGAGCGCAGGCCTCTGGCGCGGCTCAGCGCTCTCCTCCCTCCGAAACCAGGGCTTTTCCCCAAGTGGCTGCTCTCAAGGAAAAACGTCCTCTGTATTAGCCCAGTTTGGAGCCCTCCCTCTCCACACGGCGCCGTTGGGGTTTGTCCTCTGCACGGATAACGGCTCCGGAGAGCGGCCAGGCCCCCGGAGAGGCACCAGATCCCTGTTCCATCTGGGAAGGCACAAACACCCTAGAGAGGGAAAAACCTCTCAGATCTCACAACTCTGCTCCACGAGCCCTCCGATGCCGGACTCCCGTCGATCATTATTTCCCAATCCTCCAAGCTCTACATTCCTTAAGGAAGGCAGCGCATTCCCTTTCCCATTCCCTTCTCCTGGTGCTTCTGGTTACACCTCAAGCACTGCAGAACAATTCCCAGCGCCACAACGCTTCTCGAGACACGGTGGCAGCCAGAGAGGACACCTCGGGTCGACGCCGCCGCGGCACCCGCCCGAGCGCTTCTGAGATTTAGGAATTTTAAGGTGATCCCATCAGCCCCCTCTGAGCACAGACACCACATCTCAAACGCGATCCCAGAATTTGGGGACTCCAAGGAAGTTTGAAGACATGACAAAGCGAGGATGCCTTCCATCGCACCACTGTGCCACCCTGACCCCGCGCTGTGCCCGGGCATCACCGCGACCGAGAGCCGCGACACTGGGCCTGACGGCAGGAAGAGCTGCCAGAAGAGCACCGGGAAGGAGGGAGGAAGGAGGGAGGAAGGAGGGAGGAAGGAGGGAGGAAGGAGGGAGGAAGGAGGGAGGAAGGAGGGAGGAAGGAGGGAGGAAGGAGGGAGGAAGGAGGGAGGAAGGAGGGAGGAAGGAGGGAGGAAGGAGATTCCTACTTCAGTGCTGTCTGGGACAGACAGACATGGAACACAGGACAGAGACACAGCCCTTCGGCAGCGAAGCAGTCCTGGATTATCAGTGCTGTCATCCCCAACCCGACCTCGCTAACAACAACCGTGAGAGTTTTAACAGGAGCCGATCCCCTGAAAGCAGAGGAAAACGGATCCGCTGCTGGATGCTCCACATCCGCTGCCCTCTGCCAGCCCCCGCGGTTCCCTCGGGAGCTGCTGGGCCAACAGAACCCACGCTCCGGGACCTGCTGGCTCCAGCTCCTCCGATCACCAACACCTCCGCGAGGCCCCGGCGCTGGCTCACGGAGGCTGCTCAAGTTTCCCCGAGTCCTTGGAAGCAAAAGCCAAGACGAGGCCAAACCCCGTTATCCTCCGGCTGCCATTCCACAGGACAGGGCTCACCCTTCCCCACGGCGGCTCCCGTGGGGCAGACACCGAACGCTCCCCGTTTTGCCTGTGCCGGGAAGGGATCTGAGAGTTTCTCCTGACCAAACCACCCCAGCCCCACGGATGCAGCCACACCAGGCACGGAGCACGGCACACGGACGTGGCTTGATTGAGGCACCGGCACCCCGGGAACACCCGGATCCCGCAGGATGGGGAGGTGATCCCCCCCAAACCCAGAGCTGAGCCCCAGCACAAGCAGAGAGCGAGGCAGCAGCCGGGGCTCAGGAGCTTCCCGGACCCTGCCAGCACCTCGGGGGCCCCTTCAGGAACCGCCGCGGCCGGGCAGCAGCCCGAGGTTCCGTTAGGGACTGGTAACTGACGCTCTCTTGATTCTCCCTGCCCTCGGCTCAAACAGCACCCCAAAACCAGCTGCCCCCCCCACCCCAACAGCCCCCTCCGGGCTGCTCACACTTTGAACCTCCCCAAAACCACCCCCCAAAAGCAGCTGCCCTCCACCACAGCCCATCCTGCTCACCCCCTATGCCCGCCCCCCAAACCAGCTACCCCCCCGCCCCCGGCGACGCCCCCCCAAACATCCCCCCCCCCAAAAGCAGCTCCCTCCCCACCCCAAGAGCCCCCCCAAACCAGCTGCCCCGCTAACAACCCCTCCCCACCCTCCTCACCTCCTCAAAACAGTTACCCTCAATAGCCCCCCCGCCACGCCACATCCCAGCAGCCCCTCCCTCCCCTCATTCACCCCCAAAACCAGCTGCCCCCCTCACCCCCGCGCCCCCCACCGCTGACAGCCCCCCCATCCCGCTCCCTCCTCCCCAAACCGGCCTCCCCCTCTTCCCCGGCAGCCTCCCGCCCCGGCAGCCCCCTCCCTCACCGGCGGGGCGCGGGGAGGCCCCCCCGGGGGGGGCTCAGGGCCGCGGCCCCCGCTCCATCGGCGGCTTCACCTGCGGAGCCCGGGCCCCCCCGCCCCGAGCCACTTCCGGCCCAGCCAGGCCGCGCGGCCGAGCGCCGGCGCATCGACCCGCCGGGAGGGCGGGGGGGAGGAGGGAGGGCTCAGCCGAGCGCCGAGCCCTCGACCCGCCGCGGTGCGGGGGGGGGTGGGGGCACAGCCGAGAGCATCGAGCAGCCTCCCAGGTCGGGCAGCAGAGCGCTGAGGCCATCGATGGATAGTGGGAGCGGGGGGGGGTGCGAGGGGATGCTAATCGATAGCCGATAACGGGTAACCGACAGCCGGTAATGGACACGGCGGGGCCGCGGTGCACCCAGAGGCACCGGGACTCCCCGAGGCAACCCGTGAGTGGCTCCAAGGGACCGGGACGAGGTTCCCCAGGGGGTGTAGGGAGGATAATGCGGCCGCCACCATGGGGTTCAGGGGGATTTGGTGTCCCCATGGGGCTGGAGGGGGGATAATGGGGTCCCCACCATGGGGTTCGGGGGGGAAGGGGGGTGTCTGCAGGCCCAGGAGCTCTGGGGGAGGGGGGATCCCATAGGGAGGGTCTGGGGTCTCAGGGGGTTGTAGGGGCACAGCCTGAATGCCATAGGGACGGGGGTTCCATAGGGATCAGAGGATTCTATAGGGTCAGAGGGGTCCTTGGGGAGAAGGGGTGCCCTAGAGATAAGGGGGGGGTCCCATAGGGATGGGGTTATATGGGGTCAGGGGGGTCCTGTGAGGTTGTGGGTCCCCGAGGAACAGGATTCCCCTGCGGGCGGGGGCTGCGTCGGGTTAAGGAGGTCCCATAGGGTCAAAAAGGTCCCTTGGGGTCCCGGAGGGGAGGGGGGTACCAGAGGGGAGGGGGGTACCAGGGGGTCCCAGAGTAGGGGTCAGGGGGTCCCATGGGGTCAGGGGAGTCCCAGAGTCAGAGGTGTCCCGGGGGGGGGTCCCAGAGTCAGGGGGTCTCATGGGGTCAGGGGGGTCCCAGGCTCAGGGGGATCCTGGGGGGGGGGGGGGTCCTAGAGTCAGGGGGTCCCATTGGGTCAGGGGGGTCCCAGAGTCAGGGGTTCCCAGAGTCAGGGGGTCCCATTGGGTCAGGGGGTCCCAGAGTCAGGGGTTCCCAGAGTCAGGGGGATCCCGGGGGGGGGGGGTCCTAGAGTCAGGGGGGTCCCATTGGGTCAGGGAGTCCCATTGGGTCAGGGGGGTCCCAGGGGGGGTCCCAGAGTCAGGGGGTCCCATTGGGTCAGGGGGGTCCCAGAGTCAGGGGGATCCCGGGGGGGGTGTCCCAGAGTCAGGGAGTCCCATTGGGTCAGGGGGGTCCCAGAGTCAGGGGGATCCCGGGGGGGGTGTCCCAGAGTCAGGGGGTCCCATTGGGTCAGGGAGGTCCCAGAGTCAGGGGTTCCCAGAGTCAGGGGGATCCCGGGGGGGGTGTCCCAGAGTCAGGGGGTCCCATTGGGTCAGGGGGGTCCCAGGGGGGGTCCCAGAGTCAGGGGGTCCCATTGGGTCAGGGGGGTCCCAGAGTCAGGGGTTCCCAGAGTCAGGGGGATCCCGGGGGGGGGGTCCTAGAGTCAGGGGGTCCCATTGGGTCAGGGGGTCCCAGAGGGGGTCCCAGAGTCAGGGGGATCCCAGAGTCAGGGGGATCCCACAGAGTCAGGGGTTCTCACGGCTGTGGGGTTCCCAGCGCCGCCCCCCCGCTGTCCCCACGTCCCCCCCTGTCCTCGCGCTGCCCCAGGAAACGGCGAGTCCATAAACCTGCGCAATCTTTATGGAGCCACTTTCACACGTCGGGAGCCGTAAAAAGCGGCGACCTTTGCGCCTTGGCGGCCGCCGGACAACGGGCAAAGGCAGCGGAGCCGCTCAGCGGGCGACGGTGACGCCGACGCGGTGCCAGGCGTTGCTCAGGACCCCGCGCAGGTTCCAGATGGGTGCCACGCTGTCGGGCTGGACGTTATAACTCTCATCCACCGCTTTGCAGACGATGTCCAGCTCGGCGCCCTCCGTCACCGGCGTCTCCAACTCCCACAGCACCCACGCCCACGCTCGCCCCGGCACCGGCCGCTCGCCCAGCAGCCGCGCCACACGCCAGCTCCGGCCGCCGTCCAGCGAGACGTCCACGCGAACCACGCGCCGTCCACCGCCGCTCCAGGCGTAGCCTTTCACCGTCAGCTCTCCCGCCGGCACCGTGGCACCGGGACGCGGGGAGGTGATGGCCGACTGCACCGGCAGCTCCTGGATGGCGGGCGCCGTGGAATAATCCACCGTGTCCCAGTCGACGCTGGGGCAGAAGCCCTTGTAGTCGTTCTGCTGCCAGTGGCTGGGGCTCTCGGCCGGGCTGACGGCCACGCGCTGCAGCCACTTGACGCTGCGGGCGCCCACCACGCCGGGCACCACCACGCGGACGGGGAAGCCGTGGTCGCGCGGCAGCTCCTCGCCGTTCATCTCGTAAGCCAGCAAGACGTCGGCCGCCGGGTTGATGGCGCGGTTATAAGGGATGGAAGCGCCGTACGTGGTTCCTCCGACGTCGGCATCCAAACCCTCGAAGCAGACGTGCCATTCGCCTTCGCGTTCCTCGCCGAAGCCGGCGTGGAGCAGGACGTCCCGCAGGCGCGCGCCGCCCCACCGCGCGGTGCTGATGGCTCCGATGTCCCACGCCAAACCCTTGACGGGGCGGACGCGGCTCATCTCGCTGCGGCGGTTGCCGGCACACTGCAGCGTGGCCGTCACCTCGTGTTTGGGAAAGCGGTGGCGTAGCTCAGCCAGCGACAGCGAGACCCCCTGGCCCCCCGGCCCCTCCACCCGCAGCCGGTACGCGCCGGGCTCCACCGCCGGCACCGGGAGGTGGTTACGGGTGAAGAAGAGCTCGTTGGGCGTCAAGAAACGCTCGGCCAACAGCTCCGGCGGCGGCTCGGCGTTGAACGGCTTCTGGCTGTTGACGCGCAGCGCGGGGTGCCGGGGGGGGTCTCCGGCGAAGGGGTCCTGGGGGAGGACGGCGGGCGCCGATGCCGCATCCTCGGGGTGCAGCTCCCCGATTTTGTACTCACGGAGCAGCTCCAGGACGTGGGGTTGGCTGTGGACGGCGTAGAGGGCCCAGAAGGGCTCCAGGGCCCCCCCGGCCGCCAGCAGCAGCTTCTCGGCCCCCCCGGGATGAAGCTCCACGAAGTCAGTGACATCGAAGACTTCGGTGCCGTGGGTGACCCAGACGCGGTCGCGGGGTGAGCGGTGGCGCCCCACTTCCTCCCGCGTGTACAGGGGGAACTGGGGCGCAGGGGGGGCCTGCGCCGCCTGCGCCACCTGGGGGCGGCCAAGCCCTGATCGGGGGGGGCACTGAGCCCTCCCCGGGGCTCGCCCCACCTCCAGGATCTTGGGGTCTCCCCCCAAAACCGGCACCTCAATGCCTCGGGGGGACGTGGCACCCAGAGAAGGTCATGGGGGGGTCTCTCCCCAGGATATGGGCAGCCCGGTGCCCCCCCCGCCCCAGTGCCCCCCAACCCCCGTCCCAGTGCCCCCCCAACCCCATCCCAGTGCCCCCCAACCCCCGCCCCAGTGCCCCCCAACCCAGTGCCCCCCTGCCCTGATCCCAGTGCCCCCCAACCCCCGTCCCAGTGCCCCCCCGTCCCAGTGCCCCCCTGCCCTGATCCCACTGCCCCCCCCAATCCCAGTGCCCCCCCCAATCCCCGTCCCAGTGCCCCCCCATCCCAGTGCCCCCCCCAATACCAGTGCCCCCCAACCCCCGTCCCAGTGCCCCTCCATCATTGTGTCCCCCAGTCCTGGTGACCCCCCCAGGTCCCCGTCCCTCCCTCCCCATCCCAGTGCCCCCCCAGTCCCGGTGTTCCCCCCCCGCTCCCCGGGTCTCATCCATCCCCGGACTCAGCAGCCCCGGTGTCCCCCGGTCCCCCCCCCGCCCCGCTCACCCTCCGCCGCCGCTCTCCATAGGCCACGGCAGCCCCGAGCCCCAGCAGCGCCGCCAGCACCGGGGCCACCCCCCGCGGTGCCCCCCCCCTCGCCGGGGTCCCGGGGGGGAACCGGGAGCAGGGGCGGCGGGGGGGAACCGGGAGCCTGCGGGGAGAGCCGAATGGCACCGGAACCGGGGGGAACGGGGGTGGGACAAAGGGGGGAACGGGGGAGGACAAAGCGGGGGGCGGGGGGGGGGGTCCTACCTGCGCCCGGCGGCGGCGCGGAGCAACAGCATCGGCGGGACCTGCGGGGACAGAGCGGCGGCTGGGAACGGGACCGGGACCGGGACCGGGAACCGCTACCGGGATTGGGAACCGGGACGGGAACTGGGAACCAGCACCGGGACCGGGATTGGGAACCGCTACCGGGAACTGGGAACCGGGACCGGGATTGGGAACCAGCACCGGGAACTGGGAACCGGAACCGGGACGGGGACCGGGACTGGGAACCGGAACCGGGAACTGGGGCACCAACACCGAGAACCGGGACACCCGGAACCGGGACTGCAAACGGTTACCGGGCCCGGAAACCGGGCCATCTAGAATTGGGACCGGGAACTGCTACCGGGAACCGGGGCATAGGGATTGGGAACCGGTACCAGGGTATCAGGGACCCAAGGGATGGAAGGAAGGGGGAAAAGCGGCCCGCAGGGGTCCCGCGCGGAGCATCCTCGCCCCCCCCCCCCGTACCGGTCCCGCTCCGCGTAGCCCCATCGTAGTCCCGGTTTTCCCGTCCACGCACCTGCGTTAACGGCTCCGGTAACGCAACCCCGCGGCTGGCGCTGCCGCTTTAAGAGAGGGGCGGGAGGGCTCGTGGCCTCACTGTTTGGCCACGCCCTCTCTAGAAGTGCTAACGGGTGGGGTGGGCGTGGCCTCGCGCAGTGGGGTCCGCAGCGGCGGGGGGCTTAAAGGGGCAACGCGCAGTGCTTAAAGGGCCAACGGCATCGGTGCCGTTCGTCACCCGGGGCGAGCAGCGGGCAACACCCGTGGGCCACCGCCCCGCTGGTCACGCCGATAAGCGTTATCAGGGCAGGGCAGGAGCCTCCCATCAGCTGTTGGCATCGGGCAGGAGCTGGAGACGTCGCTTTTGCTGCCGGATGCCAACAACGCAGCGATCGATTGAACCCCCAAATCCCTCCCTGAGCACACAAAGGGGTGGGGGGGGTTCGCCTTATTTTTGAGTTGTTTGGTTTGGTTTTACTTACATTAAATACATCAGTTGAGTTCTGTTACCGCGCTCGTTAATTAATGCGATGGAGGAGCTTCGTCAAAGCCGAAAAAAATAAAGAATCGTTATCAGAGAAGAAGCAAAAAAAAGGAAATAAAGGAGGAATCGAGAGAGAAAAGCTGCAGCGTTGGATTGGGGGGGGAAAGGGGGAGCCCTGGCTAAATACACGGCACGGATTTGGGGGGGGCTCCCACAGCCGGATCCTGGTCTGAGAGGAGACAGAATTGGTGCTGAGGGGGCTCTGGGGGGGCTGCGGGCTCTGCCCCCGCCGTGGGGGGCTTCATACAGGACGGGTCCCTCTACCCCACAGCCTCTCGAACCACCCCCCCCGCTACAAACAGAGCCCCCCCAGACTGAGCCGGGGGCTCCGGCAGCGCCAGGACGCAGCCGCGGCGCAGGGACCCAGCGGTGCTGCCGCTTTGGGGTGCCCCACGCTGGGGTGTCTCTGGTTTTGGGGTGCCCCTACTTTTAGGGTGCCCCACACTGGGCTGTCCCTGATTTTGAGGTCTCCCTGCTCCAGAATGCCCCTGGATTTGGGGTATCTCTGGTTTTCGGGGGGTCTCCACACAGCAGGGAGTGCCACCTGCCTCCCCCCAAAGAGGGGGGGGTGTCTCCCTGGGGCCTTTCTGTTCCGCCGCGGGGACCCCGTGACAGCGCTTGGCCCCATCCCGACTCTCCTGAGGGTTCCTCCAACCAAGGGAACTCCTTGGGAAAAGCGGAACCGCGGAGCCTCCTTCCCCGTCCGCCGCCCCCGAGGGCTCAGATCCAAGAGGAGCAAAGGAAAAAAGCCAAGGTGCATCTTGAACGGGACGTTCCCCCGAGTAAAGTGCAAAGCAGAGCCGTCGCCGCCGAGCGAGAGGAGAGGCCGGCGGGATCGGCCGTGGGGAGCGCAGGCGAGGGGCGAGCGGGGACCGATATCCCCCTCCCCTCTAAAAACTTCCCAGGCACTTCCAATCCTCTGGCAAAAAAAGGCCACCTGGGAAGGAATGAAGGACGCTGCAGCTTTTCCCCCCTTCTCCTGACAGCAAAACAGAGGAAATAAGAAGGGAAAAAAAAGTACAAATGAAGAAGAAATCCGTGAAACCCCTGGGAAAAACCCATGTTTCCCGGAGGCTCTGGCTGCTCGGCCACAGCCTGACCCTGCGAGGCCGCTGCTCCGGTCTCTCCAGCTCCGGCTCTCCAGGGAGGGCGGAAAAAGAGCCGTGAGTGGGCACAGGGTTTTTCCCAGAGCGGGGAGAGGGAGGAATCGGAAGATCCGGTTGCTATTTGCACCTATAATACAAAGTGAAGAAGAGTTTCTGTTTTTCTCAGAAGTCGAGTCCCCGGCTGCTTTCGTCGCGCTGCCGTCGGGAGGTGGTGCCGGGAGCCTGGCGGTGGTTCCGAAGCATTAAAAAGTGCGGTTGGAGGGAGCTCGGGAGGGTCTGGATCAGCCGGGAGTCGCTGTGCCGTTAACGGAGGAGAGGTGGGGGACAGGGGTGGGGGTGCTGTCCGGCTCGGCCGCCGCGTAGGTCACCCCTCAGTTGCTACAGCACTGGCTCCGGCTCTGCTGGCTCTGCTCGTGCAGGTCCACGCCTCGGCTCCGGCCGCCCGCGCCGCTCGTGCTCTGCGGCTCGCTCTTCGGGAGCTTCTTGGCTGGGGGGGGGGAAACAGGGGAGATGGGAGCGGGATGGGGGCTCGCACCGCGGCTCAGCCCCACGGCTGCGGGAGCTGCGGCAGCACCAGGGAGCCGGGCACACCGCGGAGCCACCCGGTCCAGAGCCATCCTGGCTGGACCCCAGAGCCATCCCAGTGGGACCGCGGCTGCACCACGGAGCCCCCCCAGACAGACCCCAGAGCCACTCTGGTGGGACCCCAGAGCCACTTCATCCAGAGCCATCCCAGTGGGACCCCAGAGCCATCCCAGTGGGACCGCGGCTGCACCACGGAGCCCCCCAGACAGACCCCAGAGCCACCCTGGTGGGACCCCAGAGCCACTTCATCCAGAGCCATCCCAGTGGGACCCCAGAGCCATCCCAGTGGGACTGCGGCTGCACCACGGAGCCCCCCCAGACAGACCCCAGAGCCACTTCGTCCAGAGCCATCCCAGTGGGACCCCAGAGCCATCCCAGTGGGACCGTGGCTCCACCACGGAGCCCCCCCAGACAGACCCCAGAGCCACCTCATCCAAAGTCATCCTGGCTGGACCCCAGCTGCACCCCAAAGCCACCCTGTCCAGAGCCCCCCTAGCCACACCAGGACCAAGGAGCCGTTTCCCTTCAAGCTGCCCTTGCACTGGCAAGCGCCCCGGCAGCACCCGGCAGCCCGTGGCACAGCCAGGCTCACCGGAGCGCAGGACAGGCTCCAGCCCTTCTCAGCCTCCTCAAAACGCTCCAGGACGGAAGCTGCCACCCCTCGATCCCCCCCCATCACCCCAGACTCTCACCGATGGCCAGGAAGAGGTCATTGACATTCATTGCCGTCTTGGCCGATGTCTCCATGAACAGGAGGCTGTTGTCATCTGCGTAGGCCTGTGCCTCCTGGAAGAGTGGTCGAGCAGTCGGCTGAGGCTCCAGAGCACCGGAATGGGGGAAACCGGGGCTGGGCAGTGAGCGTGGAGCGGCCCCACACTTACCTCGTACTCCACCATCCGCTTGCTGGCCAGATCGGCCTTGTTGCCGGCGAGGGCGATGACGATGCTGGGGCTGGCCTGGCGCTGCAGCTCCTTCACCCATGTCTTCGCCCGCGCAAACGTCTCCTGGGAGCAGAGCTGAGATCTCAGGGCTCATCCCATCACCGGGATGAACCCTCATCCCTCCACGGAGCCCCCGCAGCCACCAAACCCCCCCGGGGGCGCGGAGCAGGATCCCACCTGGTTGGTGATGTCGTAGACGACGATGGCAGCCTGGGCGCCGCGGTAGTACATGGGGGCCAGGCTGTGGTACCGCTCCTGCCCGGCCGTATCCCAGATCTCAAACTTTACCGTCGTGTCGTCCAGGCAGACGGACTGTGTCAGGAACGCCGCTGCCGGGAGGGAAGACGGCGTTAAACGTCGCGGCATCGGCTGCTCCCACGGCAGGCAGGTGCCCAACGGGAGTTGAGAGCCCTCCTCACACCCTGGCACCGGCCCAGTGGGGTGGAGGAGCCTGTTAATTGCGTTCGTTAGCCACGCTGCGGTCATTAGCTGCGCTATGGTCATTAGCCACGCTGCGGTCGTTAGCCACGCCACGCACTGATGCTGCTCAGGAATAAAATCCCGGGTGCTCCGGGCGAGCAGCGCGCTCCTCGTGGGATCGGGAAGGGCTCCTGTGCTGAGGGATCCCGCTGCGAGACCGCAGGATGGGGCGTGCAGCCCGATTCCCACCCGGAGCACCCGCTCCGTGGCTGCAGGAGGGCTGGGATTAATGGGAATTGAGAGGGATAGACCCAAGGTGGGGGTGTCTGCGGTTTCCGGGGGAACTCACCACCGATGGTGCTCTCCTGGTACTCGTGGAATTGGCCCTTGACGAAGCGCAGCACCAGGCTGGATTTCCCCACCGCCGACTCTCCCAGCAGCACCAGTTTGAACTGGCAGATCTTACTGGCTTGGGACTGCCCGTTCGGCCTGGCCGCTCCTCGGCTGCTCATGGCCGGGTGCTGCTGGCGCGATCCGGAGAGCCGGGAAGGCACCGAGGCGTCGGTGTGGGGCAGGGGGGCGCAGGGCGCTGGCCGTCGATCCGCTCGCCTGTCCTGGAAGGAGGAGAAAGCCGTCGGCACACCGGGAGCGCTCGGAGCGAGGCTCCCAGGGGCTGTCGGGACTGCTCAGAGACGCACTTGGCTGAGCTGCAGTGGGAAAACTCCTCCTGCCGTGAACTGGGATGTGCTCCTCGTTAACGGGGTCTTTGCCCAGGGTCTTTCCCTGGACGTGGGGTCATTCCCTGGGGCCTTTCCCTGGATACGGAGTCTTTCCGCAAGATATCTCCCTGGCTTGGGGCTCGTTCTCCAGGTGCCCACAGCAGCACAGGGCACAAATCCACAGGCTATGGCTCCGCTCCTTCCATTCCGGAGGGATTGCAGGGACGGAGCCAATCCGGCAGCCGGGATCCTGGCGGCCGAGGAGCTGGGAGTGAGTCAGCAGCCCAGTCCTCCTGCTCCTGGGACACGCGGAGCCGGGAAGGGCAGCACGAGAGCGGCCCTGGATCGCACTTGTTTACACAGCAGCCAGGGAGATGCCAGAACTGCTCCGGCTGCTGGGAGGAGCTGGAACCAAACTCCCCAGCGCCATCGCCAAGTTCCTCAGTCCTGGGTTTGGGAGCATTTGACCTGATTTGGCTTTGTTTCCCACACCGGACACGCATGGCCGGGCTCTGGGAGCCACCTGGGCAGCGGTGCAGAGTGCGGCCCTCGCGGCACTTTCATAGAATCATAGAATGGTTTGGGTCGGAAGGGACCTCAAAGCCCATCCAGTGCCACCCCTGCCATGGGCAGGGACACCTCCCACTGGATCAGGGGCTCCGAGCCCCATCCAACCTGGCCTGGAACCCTTCCAGGGATGGGGCAGAAACCACTGCTCTGGGCAAACTGTTCCAGGGCCTCCTCACTCCCATGGGGAAGAAATTCCTTCTTGTGTCCAGTCTATCTCTGCCCCTCTCCAGTTCATCCCCGTTCCCCCTCATCCCATCCCCACAGCCTTTATGAACAGTCCCTCTCCAGCTTTCCCGGAGCCCCTTCAGGTACTGGAAGGTCACTATGAGATCTCCTCGGAGCCTTCTCCTCTCCAGGCTGAACAACCCCAACTCTCTCAGCCTGTCCTCAGACAGGAGGTGCTCCAGGCCTCGAATCATCTTTGTAGCCTCCTCTGGACCCGTTCCAACACTCCCATCCTGCTCCAATCCAGACACGGCAGGATTGAGCACAGCACTTGGAATACCACAGCTTCCCGAAACCCACAGGGAACATCAGGGCTTCCTGAATCCGTGGGGTGGGTGCATGGAGGAGATGAAACCTGAGGACCATCAGGCAAACCAGAGAGTGGGCTGGAGCATCTCCCATCCGAACTGGATGATCTTTAAGGTCCCTTCCAACCCAAACTATTCGATGATTCTATGATTTGGGTTTTCCCTTGGGAGTGAGTCCCTTGTAAGGTCCCAATCCCGAGGTTGCGGGGCCACAGCAGGGATTTATCTGCACCGGCAGAGCCAGGCAGGCAACGGGACAGGGATCGCAGAGGCAGCACGCGCAAAGCCGTCCATTCCCGGTTCCTCTTTCCCGTCTGCCTGCAGCCACGAGCAAGGTTAAAGCTGGACAAGCTTGGCTGGAAACCGCAGCGCCCACCCAGCACAGATCCCAGCCATTCCCAGACCCCTCCAGGAGAAGCGGGATCACCCTCATCTCCGCCACAGCATAGCAAAGCCCTGGGAACACCAACTCCTCGGCACGATGCCTGCCTGGACGCTGCTTCCCCTCTCCGGCACTGCCTGGGACAAGGCCGGCTCGGCACTAGTGTTGGAAGCAGCCTCGGCCGCCGGACTCCTGTCAATTCTCCATGCTTAGATCCCAAAAAAACATTGGGAGAGCTCGTGCGGGACAAAGGCAGGCACAGACGCGGCTTGGGACGGCTCCTGCCCAGCGCTGCGCTCACAGCTCAGAGGCAGGGCTGAAGATTTTCCAAGTATTTGAAGTATTTGGAGCAGAATTCCCGGTGCCGGCAGCGCCACAGCCCTGCCCAAGGCTGCTCCTCTGCCAGGGCAGGCGCTTCCGCAGGCTCGGAGCGATGGCCTGTCCGGAGCCGGCCCTGAGCACGGCAGCCTGGCTCTGTCCCTGGGGACACACGGACAGGGGTCAGCACGGACCCCCAGGACACATGGACAGGATCCAGCCGGGACCTTCCACCACGGGCACCCGGCTGGATCCCGCGCCTCTCCAGCCACTTGGCACAGCTCCCGCGTCCCCTCGTCCAAACCCTCTGGAGCCGCGCGGCCCCTGGCTCCCAGCACCGTGTGGACCTTCCTCCCCATCCTCCTCCTCCTCCTCCGGGCTGTGAGGCAGGAGCTGCCCCGTCCCCACCGCTCTGGTGATGTCGCTGGCTGCTGGGATCACTCCAGGCTTCGGTTGATCCCACCAGAGCTGCCAAAGTCCGAATGACTCCGTCCTTGTGCCCCTCACCTTGCAGAACCCCAAGATCCCGGATGGAGCCAATTCTCCAGCCTAGAAGCCGCTTCAGGACACGAACCCCAAAAGTACCGCCGTGAATCCCACCCGTGCCGGGGCTCCTCTCGGGATTCCGTAAGACACAAGCACTCAAATCCACCTTCTCGAGAATGAGGCGCAGTTTCTGAGCCCCGGAAGATCCACAGAACCCCGAGACAACAGAGTATTCCCACCAACCCACCGGCATCCATGGCAGGATCCATGGTGGGAAGCGGCACGTGCCGGCAGAACCAGCCGGGATAAATCCACTCCCCTGGCAGAGATTTCCCCGGCCAAGGGCTGTGCTGGCGGCAAGACATGGATCGACCGGTGCTGCAGGGAATCTGAGGGTGCCTCCCTCCATCCCACCTGTGATCCCACAGCCTCTCCGTGCCGTTTGGAGGCAGCACAGCTCCGGCTGAAGTGCGAGAGCGGCAACCGGCAAGGGTTGCGACAGCCGGGCCAACTGCTTTCCTGTTCCTTTTCCTATGTCCCAATCACCCTCCGGCAAAGGCGCTGGGGGCTCCGATTCGCCTGCAGGCACCGGGGGGTTCCCGGTTACAGAGGGACCCCAGCTTTTGCCACACAACGATGCTGGGACACCAGAGCGAACCTGAGAGAGTGAACGCCACCAAGCAGCACACGAAGCCATCCCGGGGCTCTCTGCGTTCAGCATCACTCGGTAAGGTAATGCCAAGATCCCAGGACGCTGCCGGCTCGGTGACGGCAAGGTGTCGGTGAGCTCTGGCTCTCCCGGTCTCTCCAGCCCCACACCATCGCCCCACGCCTCACCCGGCAGCACCGACACACTCAAGACCACCCAGGAGGGCTCCAGGCTCTGCTCCGGTGCTGAGCCGGCACAGACAGCGACTCCCACATGGATTCGAGGGATCCGGCCTGGCACAACGCCCGCAGCTCGGGGAACAGGGCTGGCGCTGCCAACGGAGCTTCCCTTTGGGATTGGAGCCCTGGGAGCCGCGGCTCCAAAAGAATAGCACTCGGCAGCTGCTCTTCCATGCCAGCACCGCGGCGCCCCATCCTGCACCGACTCAGGCAGCTCCTGCCTGTGGTGGTGGCTTCGATGCCGGGAATAAGGATTCGGTGCCAGGGATGGGGATTCCTGTTCTTCCTTCTTCGTGGTGGCCAGAACCGCAGCCAAGGCCGTGGATGAGTCGGTGCCTCCCGCCGCAGCTGCCGTTGCTGCGAGCCACGAGCCGCTCGGGAAGCCCCGATTCCGGCTCTGGGATCGGTGGAAGGTTGGTAACGCGGCTGCCGTGTGTCCCGTGGGGCACTGCAGGAGACGGGAGGCTCTGCCGGGAACACCGGGGCCTCTCCCGCTCACCGGGACTGCTCAGGCCTCCCGTGGCCGTGATTCCCACCCGCTGCAGTTTTACACTGGGGCCTCGCAGGGGCTCCGTGCAGGGCATGAACGGCAGCACCGGGCCCACACCGGGAACCCCTCGGTTACTGAGAACCCCCTTAAACCGGGATCTCCTCTCGGGCACCGGGAACCCCCAGATCGGGAGCCCCTAAACCGAGATCCCCCCCCCATACACCGTGATCCCTCGGTTACCGGGAACCCCCCAGACGGAGACCCCCAACCCTCGCACTGGGAACCCCACCAGGCACCGGGCCCTCCCTCGGGCACCGGGAGGCCCAGATCGGGACCGCCCTAAACCAAGACCCCCCATAGATCGGGGCCCCTCGGTTACCGGGACCCCCAGACCGGGGTTCTGCGGAGCCGGTGACACGGGGGCAGCACCAGGAACCCCGATGGCGGCGGGGCCGGGGGTGGGGAGGGACCGAAGGCCCCGGGTCCCCGCCCCGAGCCCTAGCCACGCCGCCGCCCCCGGTCCCAGGGCCCCCTCCCTCCGGTGCTCCCGCCCCCCCCGGTGCCCCGGCCCCCCCCGTACCTGTTCCCCGTCCCGGCCCCTCCCGTCGCGGCCCCCAAGCGCACAAACAGGGGCTCCACCAAACCCTCCTGGCGCGGGCGGGACCGAGCGGCGGCTCCGCCAATGGGCGACGCGAGGGCCGCGCCACTTCCGGTCCAAGCGGCCAATAGGAGCGGAAGCCCCTGGAGACCCCGCCCACTTCCGCTCAGGGAACCAATCAGCGCTCCGGAGACAGCGGACGGGCGGATGCGCGGCCAATGGGAGGCGGTGACGTCACGGAGAGGGCGAGAGCTTGGATGAATGACGAGCAATGCCAGCAACAAATAAGATGATCTAAGGGGCGGGGCTTGCCGCCGCGGGAGCCAATGGGCGCGCAGGGCGGGCTGATGAGTGACGTAAGGGCGCACGCCGCAGCCAATCATAGGCGGAGACGAGCCGTGATTGACAGGTCAGGCGCAGCCAGTGCCGGCGCTGAGGGGCGCGGCCAAAGGAGGGCTGGGCAGGGGGCGTGGCCAAGGCGTGGCCCAAGGTGCCCTGGAGGGGCACAGGGATGGGGGGGTCGTATGGGGGTCTCTTGGGGGGAAGGGGGCGGTATGGAGGTCTATAGTGGGAGGGGGCATCTGCATGGAGCCCTAGAGTGGGGAGGGGGCGTCTGCATGGAGCCCTAGAGTGGGGAGGGGGAGTCTGCATGGAGCCCTAGAGAGGGGAGGGGGGGGGGGGGGTTGTATGGAGCCCTAGAGTGGGGAGGGGGGGCCTGCATGGAGCCCTAGAGTGGGGAGGGGGGGCCTGCATGGAGCCCTAGAGTGGGGAGGGGGAGTCTGTATGAAGCCCTAGAGTGGGGAGGGGGGGTCTGTATGGAGCCCTATAGTGGGGAGGGGGGGTCTGTATGGAGCCCTAGAGTGGGGAGGGGGGCTGTTTGGGGATCTCTGGTGGGGAGGGGGGGATGCATGGGGGGCTATAGGGAAGGTCTATAGTGTGTGGAGGATGGGGGGGGGTCTATGGGGTGAGAGGATGGGGCTGTATGGGGGTCTCTGGTGGGGGGGTGTTCCTGTATTGGGGGTGTATAGTGGGGGGGGCAGTCCCGTCCCCGCCAAAAACAGAGCCGGACACGGAGTACGAAACTGCAGGAGTTACCAAAGCCGCGAGGGGGGTGCAGTAAAAGAACTTGGGGGGAGGGGGGAGCAGGCTCTGGGGGGAGCCCCTATTGCACCCCTGGGGAAAGCAAAATCCCATGGGGTGGGGGACACGGTACTGCCCCCCCAGTGCTGGTCCTGGGCTCCCCCCCGGCGGTGCAGTAAGTGCCGAAAGTCCGGGTGCGGTGGGGGATTGGAGGGACCCCTCCAGCAGCAGCGGGGGGCACTCTGCCCAGAGCAGGGCCTGGGTGGGGGTTTGGGGGGGCTCCGGGCACTCAGAGACGCAAGTGGGGGACGGCACGTGTGACATCGCGGAAGAAGGGGTGTCCCAGCGCCGCCTTGGCTGAGATCCGCTTGTTGGGGTCGTAGTGCAGCATTTGCTGGGGGGGGCAGAGAGGGGGGGAACGGTGAAAGGGGGGTCCCCGTTGCCCCCCTGACCTCCCCCCCGGCCCCCCCAGCTCACCGCCAGCAGTTTGCGCCCGTCCTCATCCAGCGGCGGCACCACCTTCCCGAAATCCTGGCGCGCCCACTTGGGAAAACTGGGTTTGTAGTCGGGCATGGAGGTGACTCCCGGCCACGCCGCCTCGTCTGGCGTTCCCAGCGTCCGGAAGATGCGGAAGAGCTGGTCGATCTCCGAATCCCCCGGGAAAAGGGCCCGTCGGGTGATCTGGGATTTGGGGGGAGGGGGAGCACAGTTAGAGACCCCCCCCCTGCAGCACCCCAGGTCCCAGCAAACCCCAAAATGCCCCATTCCTGTCCTTTCCGGCACCCACCCCGTGAGCCCGCGTGACCGGGAGCGCCCGGTGCCCAGCGGCCGCATGACGCCTTCTGGGGGGGCTCACATGATGGGGTGCCCCCCCCCCCCGCCCACAAAGCCCCTTTATTCCCTTTGTCCTCTGGCCGGCGGCTGCTCCGCACCCCAGTGACCGCACAGCTGCCGTCGGGAGCCCCGGAGTCACCGGGTTGGGGTGGGAGCCATGGCATCACCGCGATGGGGAGCCGGTGTCACCATGATAAGAAGCCCCCGAGTCACTGGGATGGGGTGGGATGAGGTGGCATCACTGGGATGAGAGCCCTGGAGTCACAGTGTCACCAGGACTGGGAGACACCACCATGATGGGATGGGACAAGGAGCTGTGGTGTCACCAGGATGGGATGGGAAGCCATGGCATCACTGGGATGGGACAAGGAGCTGTGGTGTCACCAGGATGGGATGAGAAGCCATGGCATGAGTGGGATGGGACAAGGAGCTGTGGTGTCACCAGGATGGGATGAGAAGCCATGGCATCACTGGGATGGGACAAGGAGCTGTGGCGTCACCAGGATGGGATGAGAAGCCATGGTGTCACCAGGATGGGACAAGGAGCTGTGACATAACTGGGATGGGATAGGACGGGGAACCACAGCATCACTGGGATGGGGTGGGATGGGGAACCATGGTGTCACCGGGACAGGATGGGAGCCACCGAGAGGGGATGGGGAACTGGTGTCAGCGGGTCAGGCAGTCCCCCCCTCAGGAGGAACCAGGGGGTCCAGCGCCCCCCTCGCCACCCCATGGGCACCCACCATCTCGGCGAAGATGCAGCCCAGGCTCCAGATGTCGACGGCGGTGGAGTAGTACTTGCAGCCCAGCAGGATCTCGGGGGCGCGGTACCAGAGCGTCACCACCTGCACCACCAGGGACCCCATGGCACCAGGCATCTCCCAGCCTCTGAGCCCCTCCTGCCCCCCAGGACCCTCATCCTGCCCCCCCAGGACCCGAGACCTCTTCTGCCCCCCAGGACACCCCCCTTCCTGACCCCTTGGAAGCTCTCCCAGCCCCTAAGCCTTCTCCTGTCCCCTAGGACCCACCATTCCACACCCCAGAAACCCCTCCAGCCCCCCCCCTGCCCCCCATCCTGGCCCGGAGGTTCCTCCCAGCCCCTGAGCCCCATCCTGCCCTCCCCCCAGGACCCCCCCCCAGCCCCACCTCATGGGTGTAGGTGCGCACGGGCACCCCGAAGGCGCGGGCGAGGCCGAAGTCGGCGAGTTTGATGGCCCCGTCGGCGTTGATGAGCAGGTTCTGGGGTTTGAGGTCGCGGTGCAGCACGCGGTGCGCGTGGCAGAACGCCAGGCCCTGCAGCAGCTGGAACAGGTAGCTCTGCGGGGTGGGGGTCAGCAGGGCCGGGGCTCCCCCCCAAAACCGTGGGGCAAGGCCCCCCGCCGCGCCCCACACACCTTGATGAGGGGCAGCGGGATGCCGCCCAGCGAGGCCGAGTCCATGAACTTCTTGAGGTCCTGGTGCAGGAACTCGAACACCAGGTACAGCTTGTTCTCCGTGTGGATCACGTCCAGCAGCCTGTGGAGACACTGTATGGGCTGGGTGCCCCATAGCTGCCCCACAGACGCCCCATAGCTGCCCAACAGACGCCCCACAGAGGTCCTGGTGCAGGAACTCAAACACCAGGTACAGTTTGTTCTCCGTGTGGATCCCACCCAGCAACCTGCAGAGATGCCGTGTGGGCTGGGTGCCCCATAGCCAGCCCGCAGTGCCCCACAGCTGCCCCACAGCTGCCCCACAGCACTGCTGGTGCAGGAACTCAAACACCAGGTCCAGCTTGTTCTCCCCACGGACAGGAGACCCGCAGTGCCCATGGCACCCCACAGCCCCCCCTTCCACCCCATAGACACAGGGACCACAGCCACCCCATAGACACAGCCTCCAGGGACTCGGGGACCCAGAGCCACCCCACAGACGCGGCACCCCCTTCTGCTCCATAGACACAGCCCCCAGGGACACAGGGCCCTATAGCTGCCCCATAGACACCCCCCAGGGACACAGGGCCCTATAGCTGCCCCATAGACACAGCCCCCAGGGACACAGGGCCCTATAGCTGCCCCATAGACACACCCCCCAGGGACACAGGGCCCTATAGCTGACCCATAGACACAGCCCCCAGGGACACAGGGCCCTATAGCTGACCCATAGACACACCCCCCAGGGACACAGGGCCCTATAGCTGACCCATAGACACACCCCCCAGGGACACAGGGCCCTATGGCTGCCCCATAGACACAGCCCCAGGGACACAGGGCCCTATGGCTGCCCCATAGACACAGCCCCAGGGACACAGGGCCCTATAGCTGACCCATAGACACAGCCTCAGGGACACAGGGCCCTATGGCTGACCCATAGACACAGCCCCAGGGACACAGGGCCCTATAGCTGACCCATAGACACAGCCCCAGGGACACAGGGCCCTATAGCTGACCCATAGACACAGCCCCAGGGACACAGGGCCCTACAGCTGCCCCACAGACACAGCCCCCAGGGACACAGGGCCCTACAGCTGCCCCACAGACACAGCCCCCAGGGACACAGGGCCCTATAGCTGCCCCATAGGCAGAGCACCCCACAGCCACAGCCCCCCCCCCCCGTGCCCCCCTCACTTGACGATGTTGGGGTGGTTCAGCTCCTTCAGCAGTGAGATCTCCCTGATGGCCGTGCTGGGGACGCCCTCTGTCTCCCTGGGGGGGCAGCAGCTCAGCCCCAGGGCCCCCCCCAGGGCCCCCCTTCTTGCGCACTGCCCCCGAGTCATCCCCCCTTCTCTGTGCCCCCCCCGTGCCTCTCCAGTGCCTGGTGCCCCCCAAGTTCCCCCCCTCCATGCTTACTGCCCCCATGCCCATCGCCACCTCCCCATGCCCACTGCCCCCCAGTTCCACCCCATGCCCGCTGCCCCCCAGTTCCCCCATACCCAATTACCCCCAGTTCCCACCATACCCGCTGACCCTCCACTCCCGCTGTCCCCCAGTTCCCCCCATACCTGCTGACCCCCCATGCCCACTGCCCCCCAGTTCCCCCCATACCCAATTACCCCCAGTTCCCCCCGATGCCTGCTGACCCCCCATGCTCACTGCCCCCCAGTTCCCCCCATACCTGCTGACCCCCCATGCCCACTGCCCCCCAGTTCCTCCCCATACCTGCTGACCCCCCCATGCCCACTGCCCCCCAGTTCCCCCCTATACCCACTGCCCCCCAGTTCCCCCCGATGCCTGCTGACCCCCCATGCTCACTGCCCCCCAGTTCCCCCCATACCTGCTGACCCCCCATGCCCACTGCCCCCCAGTTCCCCCCATACCTGCTGACCCCCCATGCCTGCTGACCCCCAGTTCCCCCCTATACCCACTGCCCCCCAGTTCCCCCCATACCCGCTGACCCCCCACGCCCAATTACCCCCAGTTCCTCCCGATGCCTGCTGACCCCCCCATGCCCACTGCCCACCAGTTCCCCCCGGTGCCTGCTGACCCCCCCATGCCCACTTGCCCCCAGTTCCCCCCCATACCCACTGCCCCCCAGTTCCCCCGATGCCTGCTGACCCCCCCATGCCCGCTGCCCCCCAGTTCCCCCTCATGTCTAATATCCCCAGTTCCCCCCCATGCCCTCTGCCCCCCCAGTTGCCCCCCCCAACCCCACTGCCCCCCACTCACGTATCCAGCCGAATCTTCTTCAGTGCCACCACCTCTCCTGTCACCTTGTTGCGGGCTTTGTATACGACACCATAGGTGCCCTCCCCGATCTTCTCCACCTTCTGGAAGTTCTCCATTTTCTTTGGGGGGGGGGGGGGGAGAGGTGGGGGGGATCCCTGGGGGGGGGGGAGGGGGGGTGTCCCGAGGGACAATGGGGGAGATCCCGAGGGGGATGGGGGTCCTGTAAGAGCTCTGGGGAGGGGGGGGGTGTCTTTGGTGGGGCGGGGGGTGCCCTAAGGGAAGGGGTCCCTGGGGGGGTCCTGAATGGGAGGGGAGGCTGGGAGGGTCCTGGGGGGGAGGATCTCAGCGGGGAAGGGGGTCTTGGGTGTCTGGGGGGGGGGGCCCTATCTGGGAGAGGGGGTGTCAATGAGGGGGGGGTCTGAGAGGGGAGAAGGGGTCCCTGGGGGGGTGTCAATGGAGGGGGGAGCCCTAGGCGGGAGAGGTGGGGCTCAGGGGTTCCAGGAAGGGGTTCTTAGAAGGAGGGAGGGTCAATAGGGGTGTCCCTGAGGAGGGGGGGGTCCCTGAGGGGGGGGGGTCGCAGCCGCCGCTTTGGTGTATCCGCCCCCCGCCCCCCTTTTTTTCCCCGCTCAACAAAGTGGGGGGGGGACGGGACGCGCCACTTCCCGCCTTCCGCTGGCCCCGCCCCCTCCGCGCGCTCCCATTGGCTGAGTTCCGCCCCTCGCACCTTCCCATTGGCTGAGTCCCGCCCCTCGCGCCTTCCCATTGGCTGAGTCCCGTCCCTCGCGCCCTCCCATTGGCTGCGCTCCCGCCCGCCCCTCCCGCCCTCCCATTGGCTGCGCGCGCCGTGGCGGAACCGGCAGCGCGGGAGATTTCTTAAAGGGGCCGCAGCGCGGGAACCGGGGGGGTCGAGGGGGACGATGACTCTTAACGGGGAGACTGGGGACACGTAATGGGGAGCACCGGGTCTCTGGGACACCCCCCACCCCCCTCCTTTGGCCCCAGGGAACCGGTCATGCACACAGACGTGGACCCCGACCCCCCTTTACAAGCAGAGGGACCCCCATTCCACATCCAGGAGGACCCCAATGCTGCACCCACATGGGGGGACCCCAATCCTGCAGCTGTAGGGGGGAACTCCGATACTGCACCCCCACAAGGGGATCCCCATCATGATGGAGACCCCAATCCCAGCGGGACCCCGAACCCACAGGCTTGGGGGGACCCTCGTCACGCACACAGACAGAGACCCCCACTCTGTACAAACAGGGGGGACCCCCATTTCACACGCAGGGGGGGGGACCCGGGGCTGAGGGAGGGTCCCAGAGATCCGGCACCCCTGGCTGGAAAAGTTGGGGTCCCCCCAAGTGTGAGATTGGAGTCCCCCTGGGTGTGGAATGGGGGGTCCCTGTCTGTGTGAGTGACACGAGTGCAGAATCGGGGTGCCCTGTGTAGGGGGGTCACTGTCCATGATAGGGCCCCCCCTGCCCCCCCTGCATCGGGATCTTCGCTGAGGGGGAAATTGGGGCCCCTGGGTGCGGGATTGGGGTCCCTGGGCGTGGGTGCAGCACTGGGGTCCCCTGAGTGGGGGATCGGGGTCCCCTGCATGTGGGTCCAGCATCGGGGGCCCCTCTTGCCTGCAGGATTGGGGTCCCCTCATGCATGGGACTGGGGTTCCCCCATGTGCAGAATTGGGGTCCCCTATGTGTGAGATTGGGGTCCCCGGGGGTGATGTCAGGGACCCCATGTGTGAGATTGGGGTCCCCCCGTGTGTGAGATTGGGGTCCCCATGTGTGGGACCGGGGTCTCTCCATGTGTGGGACCGGGGTCTTTCCATGTGTAAGGTTGGGGTCCCCCCATGGGTGAGATTGGGGTCCCCGGGGGTGGGATTGGGGTCCCTGGGTGTGGAAGATTGGGGTCCGCCATGTGTGTGATTGGGGTCCAGAGGGGTGGTGTCAGGGACCCCGTGTGTGAAATTGGGGTCCCCCATGTGTGTGGGATTGGGGTCCCTGGAGGTGGGATCAAGGACTCCATGTGTGAGATTGGGGTCCCCCCATGTGCGGGACCGGGGTCTCCTATGTGTGAGATTGGGGTCCACGGGGGTGGAATTGGGGTCCTCCACGTGTGAGATTGGGGTCCCCCCATGTGTGCAGGATTGGGGGTCCCCTATGTGTGCAGGGTGGGGGTCTCTGCCTGCAATGGGGGGTCCCCATCCACAATGGGGGGGTCCCCCCTGCTTACATCCGCCATTGGGGTTCCCGTTTGAGTGGATTTGGGGTGAACTTGGGGTCCCCCTTTCTGAGCGATTGGGATCCTCGTGGTGTGTGGATTTGGGGTCCTCTACGTGCGCAGGATTGGGGTCCCCTCAGTGTGGGGGATCCTCCGGGCTCCGAGGGTCTTTGAAATCCTTCATTTATTTCTGAAAGTGGGGGGCAGCCCCCCAACTCCCCTCCCTGAGCTGGAAAGGGGTCCCGGTGCCCCCCCCAAGGACCCCCCACATCCCCCCTCCTTCTTCCACCCAGGGCAGAGCCGAAGCGTGTGACCAGACCCGACCGAGCGCCGCACACACGTGAACACACGTGTCCCCACGCAACTTGGGGGGCGGGGGGGGGGTCCCCCTCCTTTTTGGGGTGGGATTATGCAAACTAGAGCCCCTTCATATCCCCCCGATCCCCGTCCCTTCGCCCCTCTGCTCCGGGGAGACGAAGGACGCTGGGAACCATGAGGGTGCACGAAGCCATCCTCGCTCTTTTGGGGACCCTCCTGGTCTTGGCTGAGGCTCAACGGCGTGAGTTGGGGGTTTGGGGGGGGATTCAATGGATATTGGGGGGTCCTGGCGACAGACAGAGATGCTGCGATGGTCCCGGGCGATGAGGGGGGCTCGTGGCCCCCCGTATCCTGCGAGCCACCCTCGTCGCCCGGGACCTTCCTCACCACCCTGGAGATTTTGGGGTTCACCAATGGGAGAGACTCCCCCCAAATCACCCTGGGATCTCTATCACCTTGGAGGGGTTTTGGGGGACCCTAGAGTGCTTGGGGGTACGCATCGCTCTGTGAGGGTTTGGGGGGGACCTGGCAGCCCCTTATGAATTGGGGGAGTAATGGGGTGACCTGGCAGCCCCTTATGAATTGGGGGGGGGGGGGGGGATATGGGGTGACCTGGCAGCCCCTTTGAAGTTAGGGGACACAGGGGGGTCCCGGCAGCCCCTTATGAATTGGGGGGGGGGGGGGTGTATGGGGTGACCTGGCAGCCCCTTTGAAGTTAGGAGACACAGAGGGGTCCTGGCAGCCCCTTATGAATTGGGGGTGTATGGGGTGACCTGGCAGCCCCTTTGGAGTTGGGGGACATGGGGGGGTCCTGGCAGCCCCTTAGGAATTGGGGGTGCAGGGGGGGTGACCTGGCAGCCCCTTTGAAGTTAGGGGACACAGGGGGGGTCCTGGCAGCCCCTTATGAATTGGGGGTGTATGGGGTGACCTGGCAGCCCCTTTGAAGTTAGGGGACACAGGGGGGGACTTGGCAGCCCCTTACGAATTGGGGGTGCATGGGGGGTGACCTGGCAGCCCCTTTGGAGTTAGGGGACATGGGGGGGGCCCGGCAGCCCCTTAGGAATTGGGGGGTGCATGGGGGGTGACCTGGCAGCCCCTTTGAAGTTAGGGGACACAGGGGGGGGTCCTGACAGCCCCTTATGAATTGGGGGGGGGGTGTGGTGTGCATAGGGGGTGACCTGGCAGCCCCTTTGAGGTAGGGGGACCTGGCAGCCCCTTATGAATTGGGGGAGTAATGGGGTGACCTGGCAGCCCCTTATGTATTGGGGGGAGTAATGGGGTGACCTGGCAGCCCCTTATGAATTGGGGGAGTAATGGGGTGACCTGGCAGCCCCTTATGAATTGGGGGGGGGGGGGTATGGGGTGACCTGGCAGCCCCTTTGAAGTTAGGGGACACAGGGGGGGTCCCGGCAGCCCCTTTAGGAACTGGGGGACACGGGGGTGCCCCAGCATCGCCCCGTGCGCGGGGGCCGTGGGGAATCGCTCGCCCGGTCCCGCGCGGGGCCTCAGCTCAGCTGAGGGTCACATGCAGCGGCTTTGGGCGTTGGGCGCCATGTGATGGGGCTTTGCCCCGCGCGCCCCAGTCCCTCACGTGGCCTCGAGGCCCCACGGCCGGGGGGGGACGCGGGGCTGGGGGTGCTGGGTGGCCCCCCCACAGCGAGGGGGGCTCTGGGGTCCTCTCTGCCGCAGGAGCCGTCGGCCGGAGCCGTGGCCGGAGCCGTGGCCAGAAGCAGGCCTGGAGCCAGCGGCCGGCGGCCTTCCGGAGCTGGGACACCGCGCTGTACCGGCCCTGGCAGGAGGGGACGGCGACACAGAGGGACTGCTGGAGAGGTGGGGGCCGGGTGGGTGCCGGGTGGGTGCTGGGTGGTGCCAGGATGGTGCTGGGATGGGTGGAGGGAGGAGTGCCTAGATGATGTGGGATGGGTGCAGGGATGGGTGCTGGGATGGGTACAGGATGGGTGTCAGGAGGAGTGCCAAGATGGTGCAGGGATGGGTGCAGGATGGGTGCAGGGATGGGTACAGGATGGGTGTCAGGAGGAGTGCCAAGATGGTGCAGGATGGGTGCTGGGATGGGTGCAGGATGGATGCCAGGATGGGTGGAGGGATGGGTGCCAAGATAATGTGGAATGGGTGCAGGGATGGGTCCGGGATGGGTGGAGGGATGGATGCCAAGATGGGTGCCAAGATGGTGCTGGGATGGGTGAAGGATGGGTGCCGGGATGGGTGCAGGGATGGATGCCAAGATGGTGCAGGGATGGGTGCAGGATGGGTGGAGGAATGGATGCAGGATGGGTGTCAGGATGGATGCCAAGATGGTGCTGGGATGGGTGCAGGATGAGTGCCAAGATGATGTGGGATGTGTGGAGGGATGGGTCCAGGATGGGTGGAGGGATGGGTGCTGAATGGGTGGCAGGATGGATGCCGAGATGGTGCTGGGATGGGTGCTGGATGGGTAGAGGGATGGGTGGAGGGACGGGTATCAGGATGAGTGCCAAGATGGTGCTGGGATGGATGCCGAGATGGTGCAGTTTAGGTGCCAGGATGGGTGCAGGGATGGATGCTGAGATGGTGCCGAGATGGATGCAGGATGGGTGCAGTTTAGCTGCCAGGATGGATGCCGAGATGGTGCTGGATGCTGCCAGGATGGGTGGAGGGATGGATGCCGAGATGGTGCTGGGATGGGTGCAGGATGGGTGCCGCTTTGGCGCCAGGCTCTGCTCTGCCTTCGCCGCTGGCGCTGAGCCTCCGTCGCGGTTCTTCCAGGCGGCGACATCACTCTGGACCTCAGCAACGACGCTCCCACCATGTCTGGCGCCGACGCCACCTTCTCCATCGCTCTGCGCTTCCCCGGCACGCAGGCGGTGCTGCCCGACGGCCGCGTCGTCTGGAGCCGCAACTGCACCGTGAACGGTCAGCACCGCCCCGGCACCCCCGGGACCCCCCACCCCTGCGCCCCCTCACCCTCCGCTCCCCGCAGGCACCCGCGTCGCCCAGGGCGATTCCGTCTTCCCGGAGCAGACGGCCGAGGGCGCGGACGGCGTCTTCCCCGACGGCGAACCCTTTCCTCCCGGCGACGGCGGCAAGCGTGGCAAATTCGTCTACGTCTGGTGGACGTGGGGTGAGGCCGGCGCCGAGGCTGCGGTGCTGAGGGGTCCCCGGGGCGGCGCTGATCCCCACCCCGTCCCGCAGGGCGCTACTGGCAGGTGGTGGACGGCGCGGCGTCGCGGCTGACGGTGAGCACGGCGGGAGTGCCGCTCGGCTCCTACGCCATGGAGGTCGTCGTCTACCATTACCGCGGCCGCGAGAAGTTCATCCCCATCGGGCGCGCCAGCACCCAGTTCAGCATCACGGGTGGGGGCAGGATGGGTGCCGGCGCTGGGAGCAGTGGGGGGGGGGCGGGGATGGGGGCAGGATGGGGGCAGGGGTGGTGCTGGGGTGGGTGCAGGAGGGGTGGAGGGATGGGTGCAGGGATGGGGGCAGGATGGGTGCAGGGATGGTGCTGGGGTGGGTGCAGGATGGGTGGAGGGATGGGTGCAGGGATGGGGGCAGGATGGATGCTGGGATGGTGCTGGGATGGGTGCAGAATGGGTGGAGGGATGGGTGCAGGATGGATGCCGAGATGGTGCTGGGATGGGTGCAGGATGGATGCCGGGATGGTGCTGGGATGGGTGCAGAATGGATGCCGGGATGGTGCTGGGATGGGTGCAGGATGGGTAGAGGGATGGGTGGAGCGATGGGTGCAGGATGGGTGCCAAGATGATGCAGGATGGGTGGAGGGATGGGTCCAGGATGGGTACCAGGATGGATGCCGAGATGGTGCTGGGATGGGTGCAGGATAGGTAGAGGGATGGGTGCCATTATGGTGCTGAGTGCTGGGTGGCTGCTGGGTGATGCCACAAGGGGTACAGGATGGGTGCTGGATGGGTGCAGGATGGGACAGGATGGGGACAGCATGGGTGCTGAGTGGTGCCAGGATGGGTGCAGGATGGGTGCTGAGATGGTGCTGGGATGGGTGCAGGATGGGTGCCGTTATAGTGCCCAATGTTGGGTTGGTGTTGGATGGCACCAGAATAGATGGAGGGATGGGTGCAGGATGGGTGGCGTTATGGTGCTGAGTGGTGCCAGGATGGGTGCTGGGATGGGTGCAGGATGGGTGCAGGATGGGTGCAGGATGGGTGCCGTTATAGTGCCCAATGTTGGGTTGGTGTTGGATGGCACCAGGATAGATGGAGGGATGGGTGCAGGATGGGGAGCGTTATGGTGCTCAGTGGTGCCAGGATGGGTGCCGGGATGGAGCCAGGATGGGTGCAGGATGGGTTGAGGGATGGGTGTGCCATTATGGTGCTGAGTGCTGGGTGGGTGCTGGTGGTGCCAGGATGGGTGCAGGATGGGTGCCGTTATAGTGCCCAAAGTTGGGTTGGAGTTGGATGGCAATAAGAATAGATGGAGGGATGGGGACAGGATGGGTGGCGTTATGGTGCTCAGTGGTGCCAGGATGGGTGCTGGGATGGAGCCAGGATGGGTGCCGGATGGGTGCCGGATGGGTGCCGGACGGTGCTGAGCCCTCGTGTCCCCTGCAGACCAGGTGCCGTTCACGGTGGCGGTGACGCAGGTGCAGGACGCGACCGAGGGCGACGGGCGCTTCGTGCGTAACCGCGCGGTGGCCTTCGCCGTTCGGCTGCACGACCCGAGCCGGTACCTGCGCGACGCCGCCATCTCCTACTCGTGGGACTTCGGCGACGGGAGCGGAACCCTCATCTCGCACAGCACCACCGTCACCCACACCTACCTGGAGACCGGCGCCTTCACGGCGCGCCTGGCGCTGCAGGCGGCCATCCCGCTGCGGCCCTGCGGCACCTCCGTGGCGCCCGTCGTGGACCCCACCACTGCGGCGCCCTCGGCGGGACCCACCGAGCTCACCAGCACCGCGCCGAGCAGCGCGGCGGCGCTCAGCACCGGTAAGAGAGAGACGGGAGCGGCTGCGGGGTCACATCCTGCAGCCTCCGCTTCAGCCTCCGCTTCCCTCGCAGAGCCCACGGAGGAGGCGGCGGTTGTGCCATCGGACGCCGCCGTCACCGAGCCCTCGGCCGTCACCGAGCTCGTGGCATTCAGCACTCCAATGGACGCCGCCGGCGCAACCACGGGTACGAATGCCGCTGTCTCTGCCGCGGTGTCGGCGGCTGCTCCGCTCCCTACCACGGCGGCCGGAACGGAGGCTGCAGGTGGGTGTCGGCGCCGGCACGGCGCGTGCTCGCGGCGCTCCGTGTGCCCCGGGCCCGGCCCAGCTCTGCCCTTCCTCCAGCAGATGTGGCAACAGCTGGAGCCGCGGTTGATGCCATAACTGGAGCTGCAGTTGACGCCACAGACGGAGCCGTGGTTGACGCCACAGATGGAGCTGTGGTTGATGCCACAACTGGAGCTGCGGTTGATGCCATAACTGGAGCCGCGGTTGACGCCACAGCTGGAGCCGTGGTTGATGCCATAACTGGAACTGCAGTTGATGCCACAGCTGGAGCCGCGGTTGACGCCACAACTGGAGCGGCGGTTGAATCTCTGGTTGAAGCCACATCTGGAGCCACGGTGGGAGCAACCGTGGGAGCCGCAGCCGTGTCCGTCCCTGCTGCCACCGCTGGAGCCACCGCCGGAGCCACCGCCGGAGCCACCGCCGGAGCCACTGCCGGAGCCACCGCCGCCCCCTCGGGCAGCGCCGCGGCGCTGGTGCTGGTGAAGCGTCAGGCACCGGCCGAGGAGCCCAGCGGCTGCATCCTCTACCGCTACGGCACCTTCTCCACCCAGTTGGACATTGTCCGTGAGTGCCGCGCCAGGCGGTGCCGGGGGGTCCGGGTGGTGCCGGGCGGTGCCGGGGGGTCCGGGGGGTCCGGGGGGCGCTGAGCCGGCTCCGACACCGTCTCCTGTTGCAGAGGGCATCGAGAGCGTGGCCATCGTCCAGGTGGTGCCGGTGGTGCCGGAGGGGAGTGAGAGCAGCGTGGAGCTGACGGTGACCTGTGAGGGGAGGTGAGGAGCTGGGAATGGGGTGGGGTGGGGTGGGATGGGATGGATGGGATGGGATGGGATGGGATGGGATGGGATGGAGGGGATGGGATGGATGGGATGGGATGGGATGGGATGGGATGGGATGGGATGGGATGGGATGGATGGGATGGGATGGGATGGGATGGGATGGGATGGAGGGGATGGGATGGATGGGATGGGATGGGATGGGATGGATGGGATGGATGGGATGGGATGGGATAGGATGGGATGGGATGGGATGGAGGGGATGGGATGGATGGGATGGGATGGGATGGGATGGGATGGGATGGATGGGATGGATGGGATGGGATGGGATGGGATGGGATGGATGGGATGGGATGGGATGGGATGGGATGGGATGGAGGGGATGGGATGGATGGGATGGGATGGGATGGGATGGGATGGAGGGGATGGGATGGATGGGATGGGATGGGATGGGATGGAGGGGATGGGATGGATGGGATGGGATGGGATGGGATGGGATGGAGGGGATGGGATGGATGGGATGGGATGGAGGGGATGGGATGGATGGGATGGGATGGGATGGGATGGATGGGATGGATGGGATGGGATGGGATAGGATGGGATGGGATGGGATGGAGGGGATGGGATGGATGGGATGGGATGGAGGGGATGGGATGGATGGGATGGGATGGGATGGGATGGGATGGATGGGATGGATGGGATGGATGGGATGGATGGGATGGGATGGGATGGATGGGAGGGGATGGGATGGGATGGATGGCATGGGATGGGATGGATGGGATGGGATGGGATGGGAAGGATGGGAGGGGATGGGACGGGATGGATGGGATGGGATGGAGATGGGATGGATGGGATGGGGATGGGATACGATGGGATGGGATGGGATACGATGGGATGGGATGGAGGGGATGGGATGGGATGGGATGGGATAGGATGGATGGGAGGGGATGGGATGGATGGGATGGGATGGATGGGAAGGGATGGGATGGGATAGGATGGGATGGGATAGGATGGGATGGGATGGGATAGGATGATGTGCAAGGGGAAATGAGGACTCAGAGATGGAATGGGGTGGGATGGAGAAGGGATTGGGTTGGGATAGGAGCCATGGGATGACATGCAAGGGGAGGTGAGGACCTGGGAGTGGGTTGGGATGGAGAAGGGATGGGGTGGGATCAAATGGGATGGGATGGGATGACATGCAAGGGGAGGTGAGGATTTGGAGATGGAATGGGATGGAGAAGGGATTGGGTTGGGATGTGGGCCATGGGATGATGTGCAAAGGGAGGTGAGGACCTGAGGGTGGGTTGGGATGGAGAAGGGATGGGATGGGGATCATGGGAAGATGTGCAAGGGGAGGTGAGGACTTGGAGATGGGATGGGATGGGATGGGTTGGGATGACACGCAAGGGAAGGTGATGACCTGGGGGTGGGTTGGGATGGAGAAGGGATGGGATGGGGACCATTGGACGACGTGCAAGGGGAGGTGAAAACTTGGAGATGGAATGGGATGGAGAAGGGATTGGCTTGGGATGGGGGACCATGGGATGACCTACGAGAGGAGGTGAGGACCTGACCCTCGCCCGCAGCCTGCCCGAGGAGGTCTGCACCGTGGTGGCAGACGCCGAGTGCCAGACGGCGCAGACGCAGTCGTGCTCGGCGGTGGCACCGGCCGCCGGCTGCCAACTCGTCCTACGCCAGGACTTCAACCAGTCCGGACTCTACTGCCTCAACGTCTCCTTGGCCAACGGCAACGGCCTGGCGGTGGCCAGCACCCGCGTCACCGTCGGAGGTGGGTGCTGGGATGGGGGACGCTGGGGGCGTCCTGGGGGGGTCCTGGGGGGGTCCTGAGCCACCTCTGCCCGCAGGCACCGACCCGGCTGTTGGGGGCACCACGCTGCTCGTGGGGCTGCTGCTCATCGCCGCCGCCATCGGCATCGCCGCCATCACCTACAGGTGGGGCTGAGGGGAGATGGTGGGGTTGGGGGTCACCATGGGGTGAGAGGAGGTGGTGGAGTTGGGGGTCACCATGGGGTGAGGGGAGATGGTGGGGTTGGGGGTCACCATGGGGGGAGAGGAGATGTTGGGGTTGGGGGTCACCATGGGGGGAGAGGAGATGTTGGGGTTGGGGGTCACCATGGGGTGAAGGGAGATGGTGGGGTTGGGGGTCACCATGGGGGAGAGAAGGTGGTGGGGTTGGGGGTCACCATGGGGTGAAGGGAGATGGTGGGGTTGGGGGTCACCATGGGGGGAGAGGAGATGGTGGGGTTGGGGGTCACCATGGGGGGAGAGGAGATGGTGGGGTTGGGGGTCACCATGGGGGGAGAGGAGATGGTGGGGTTGGGGGTCACCATGGGGGGAGAGGAGATGGTGGGGTTGGGGGTCACCATGGGGTGAGGGAGATGGTGGGGTTGGGGGTCACCATGGGGGGAGAGGAAATGTTGGGGTTGGGGGTCACCATGGGGTGAAGGGAGATGGTGGGGTTGGGGGTCACCATGGGGGGAGGGGAGATGGTGGGGTTGGGGGTCACCATGGGGTGAAGGGAGATGGTGGGGTTCGGGGGGGCTCTGTGGGGGGGTCACAGTGGGGCTGAGGGGAGATGTTGGGGTTCGGGGGGCTCTGGGGGGGGTCACAGTGGGGTTGAGAGGAGATGTTGGGGTTCGGGGGAGCTCTGTGGGGGGGTCACAGTGGGTTGAGAGGAGATGTTGGAGTTCGGGGGGGCTCTGGAGGGGTCACAGTGGGTTGAGAGGAGATGTTGGGGTTCGGGGGGGCTCTGTGGGGGGGTCACAGTGGGTTGAGGGGAGATGTTGGGGTTCGGGGGGGCTCTGGGGGGGGTCACAGTGGGTTGAGAGGAGATGTTGGGGTTCGGGGGGGCTCTTTGGGGGGGTCACAGTGGGGCTGAGGGGAGATGTTTGGGTTTGGGGGGGCTCTGTGGGGGGGTCACAGCGGGGGGGGGTCCCCCCAAAACCCACACTCACCCTCTTCCCCCCCCCCCAAAGACGCACCAAGTACCACCCGCTGCTGGTGTCGCCCCCCCCGGCCCCCCGCCCCCCCCGCTGGCTGCCCCCCAACTCCGCGCTCCGCATTCTGCTCCGCCAAACCTTCGGGAAGAGCCTCAGCAGCGAGAGCAGACCCCTGCTGCCCCCCAACACCGCCTAGGGCCCCCCCAAACCCGGGCCGAGCCCCAACCCCCCCCGGGGGGGGGGGGGGGGCACACGCGTCGCCCCGACTTTGTGCCCCCCATCATTAAAGGCTCAGCTCAGCCCATGCCTCCACCTGGTGCTGTGCTTTTGGGGTGCTGGGAGAGGTCTGGGGGTGAAAACCGGGGGTGTTGGGGGGGCAAGAGTGAGTTTGGGGGTGCTGGGGGGCTTTAGGGGTGCCAGGAGGGGTTTAGAGGTACTGAGAAGGGTTTGGGGGTGCCAGGAGTGGGGGGTTGGGGGGGTCAAGGGGGAGATTTGGGGCTGTTGGGTGAAAATTTGGGGCGTTGGGGGGACCAAAAGTGGGTTTAGGGGTGCTGAGAGGGGTTTTTGGGGTGCTAGAAGAGGTTTGGGGGTGCTAAGAAGGTGGTTTGGGGGGGCAAGGGCATGTTTTGGGGTGCTGGGAAGTGTTTGGGGGGGTCCCAGGGCAGCTTTTAGGGTGCTGGGAGGTGTTTGGGGGGGTCCCAGGGCAGCTTTTAGGGTGCTGGGAGGTGTTTGGGGGGTCCCAGGGCAGCTTTGGGGTGCTGGGAGGTGTTTGGGGGGGTCCCAGTGCAGCTTTTGGGGTGCTGGGAGGTGTTTGGGGGGGTCCAAGTGCAGCTTTTGGGGTGCTGGGAGGTGTTGGGGGGGGTCCCAGTGCAGCTTTTGGGGTGTTGGGAGGTGTTTGGGGGGGTCCAAGGGCAGCTTTTGGGGTGCTGGGAGGTGTTTGGGGGGGTCCAGGGCAGCTTTTGGGGTGCTGGGAGGTGTTTGGGGGGTCCAAGTGCAGCTTTTGGGGTGCTGGGACGTGTTTGGGGGGGTCCAGGGCAGCTTTTGGGGTGCTGGGAGGTGTTTGGGGGGGTCCCAGGGCAGCTTTTGGGGTGCAGGGGGGCCACATTCAGCACAATCAGCGCCCGTTCCACCATCGGCTTTATTACTGCGAGAGGCACTTAAAATCGAGGGGGGGGGCAATAAATTGGGGGGGCAATAAATTGAGGGGGGCAATAAATTGGGGGGGGGGCTTGCACAGCCTCCCCCCCCCCCATCTCAGCCCCCCCCTGGGTGCCGGGGACACCCGGGGAGGGGGGGTTCGGTTGGTGTCCCCTGTGCGGGTGCAGCTCGGGGGGAGGGGGGGGTCCCCCAAATTTCCTCCCCCCCCCTCAGATTTCGGGGGGGCCCTTCTTGAGGCCAAAGAAGCCGGAGGAGGGGGGGGGGCGCAGCCATCAGCATCGGCACCTGATTCTTGTGGGTGATCCGGATCTGCGAGAGAAGGGGGGGGGTGGGACCCTGGGGGGGTCCCCAACACCTGGGGGGGGGTCCCCAACACTCTGGGGGGTCCCCAACACTCTGGGGGGTTCCCAACACTCTGGGGGGTCCCCAACACCCTGGGGGGATCCACAACACTCTGGGGGGGTTCCCAACACCCTGGGGGGGTCACCAACACCCTGGGGGGGTCCCAACACTCTGGGGGTGTCCCCAACACTCTGGGGGGTCCCTAATACTCTAGGGGGTCCCCAACACCCTGGGGGGATCCACAACACTCTGGGGGGTTCCCAACACCCTCGGGGGTCCCAACACTCTGGGCGGTCCCCAATACTCTGGGGGGTCCCCAACACTCTGGGGGTGTCCCGAACACTCTGGGGGGTCCCAACGCTCTGGGGGGGGTCCCAACACCCTGGGGGTGTCCCGAACACTCTGGGGGGGTCCCGAACACCCTGGGGGGTCCCAACACTCTGGGGGCGTCCCGAACACTCTGGGGGGTCCCAACACTCTGGGGGGTCCTGAACACCCTGGGGGCGTCCCCAACACCCTGGGGGGTCCCTAATACTCTGGGGGGGGTCCCAACACTCTGGGGGGTCCCCAACACCCTGGGAGGGTCCCCAACACTCGGGGGTGTCCCTAATACTCGGGGGGGGTCCCCAACACTCTGGGGGGTCCCCAACACCCTGGGGGGGTCCCTAATACTCTAGGGTGTCCCCAACACTCTGGGGGGGTCCCGAACACTCTGGGGGGTCACCAACACTCTGGGGGGTCCCCAACACCCTGGGGGGGTCCTGAACACCCTGGGGGGTCCCTAATACTCTGGGGGGGTCCCCAACACCTGGGGGGGTCCCCAACACTCTGGGGGGGTCCCGAACACCCTGGGGGTGTCCCCAACACCCTGGGGGTCCCCCCAGAAGCCCAGGCTTTGGGGGTGGGGGGCGCAGGTACCGTGCAGGGCGGCTGCATCCAGGGCTCCCCATCCACCTGCATGGGCAGCGGCTTCAGCGTCCTGGAACGACGGTGGAACCGAGAGGTGCGTTGGAGGGGACCCCAAAACCCATCCAGTGCCACCCCTGCCATGGGCAGGGACACCTCCCGCTGGATCAGGGGCTCCAAAGCCCCATCCAACCTGGCCTGGAACCCCTCCAGGGATGGGGCAGAAACCACTGCTCTGGGCAAAATCCTCAAAAATGAAGAATTTCTCCCTAAGATCTCATCTCAATCTCTCCTCTTTCAGCTCAAAACCATTCCCCCTCATCCCCTCTCTGCACTCCCTCATCCAGAGCCCCTCCGCAGCTTTCCCGGAGCCCCTTCAGGTACTGGAAGGTCACTATGAGATCTCCTCAGAGCCTTCTCTTCTCCTGAACAACCCCAACTCTCTCAGCCTGTCCTCGCACAGGAGGTTCTCCATCCCTCGCAGCATCCTTGGAGCCTCCTCTGGACCCGTTCCAACAGCTCCATCTCCTTCTTACATTGAGGATTCCAGAACTGGACCCAATCCTCCAGCTGAGGTCTCCCAGAGAGGAGCAGAGGGGCAGAATCCCCTCCCTCCCTGCTGGCCGCGCTGCTTTGGACACAGCCCAGGACACCGTTGGTTTCTGGGCTGTGAGCGCACATCGTGGCTCCTTTCGAGCTTCTCATCGACCATCACCCCAAGTCCTTCTCCTCGGGGCTCTCCATCCCATCATCCCCCATCCTGTACCGAAATCAGGGATCGCCCCAACCCAGGGGTCGCCTCTGGCTTGGTTGAACCTCCTGAGGTTCTCCAGCCCCACTCCCTCAGCCTATCCAGGTCCTTTTTGGATCCATCCCATCCTTCCGGTGCGACAACCGCACCCCTCCGCGCGGTGTCACCCCCAAACTCGCTGAGGGTCCCCTCCGTCTCACTGTCTGTGCCATCAGTTGAAGCGGTCCCAGGACGGACCGTTGGGGGGACACTAAGTGTGATGGATCTCCAAGCGGACGTGAAGCTGTTGACCTCTCCTCTGCGGATGGGACCATTTCCCACCCCCCACCCCCCCAAAAGCTCAGCCCCCTCCTCACCGCAGGGTGATCTCGGTGCAGGTCGCCAACCGCTTGCCCGCGCTCTTCAGCCCCGTGTAGATCTGCCCCATCTCCAGGACCCCCTCCAGACCCACCACCTCCAAGCGCCCATCGCTCACATCTGGAGATGAAGGGAAGAGAAAGGGAACGGTCGGGATGCTATGGAAGGGGTGGGGGGGAAAAAGATGGGAGAGGGGTCTTCACCCACCCTGCACGCAGGTCTTGAGGATCTCGGGGTCGGTGATGGCTCCGGTCAGCTTTGGGGGTTCCCCGGGGACCCGCTTGGTCTCACCCCAAAGATTGGAGCCTCCGTGGGTGCTGGGGATGTTGAGGACCGCCAATCCCTCCAGAGTCCCACTCAGCTCCAGGGGGGTCCCGCAGCACTGGGGAGGGGGGGGGGTGTTATGGGGGGGGGAGGTTATGGGGGTGCAGAGCCCGGTCGGGGTTGGGGGGACCCCTCACCTCCACGCTGAGGCTCTCCTTGAGCTTCTTGCAGGTGGCAAAGAGGGACTCGGAGGTGGCGAACTCGAGGTACCAGAGCTTGTTCTTCATCCTGGGGGGGTTTAGGGGGGACAGGGATTGGGGGGGGACATGGAGGGATTAGGGGGGACAGAGGGGACACGGAAGGATTGAGGCGGGGGGGGACATTGGAAAACCAGAGGGGACACGGGGTGGTTGGGGTGACGTGGAGTGGGGACACAGAGGGCTGCGGGGACACGGGGGGACACAGGCGGATTGGGGGGGGACACGGATTGGGGGGGACATGGGGAGACCAGAGGGGATATAGGGGGGTTGGGGAGACATGGACTGGGGACATGGGGGGCTGGGGGGGGAGGCGTGGGGGGGTTAGGGGGACATGGAGTGCGGACACACAGAGGGATTTGGGGGGACACGGAGGGGTTGGGGGGACACGGAGGGATTGGGGGGATATGGATTGTGGGGATTGGGGACACACGGAGGGATTTGGGGGGACACAGAGGGATTTGGGGGGACACTGAGGGATTGGGGGGACATGGGGGGGATCACAGGTGATGGGGGGACACACAGGGAGGGACACGGGGGCTTTTGGGGGGCCCTGTCCCCCCTCACCGGCTGTTGAACTTCTCGGGGTGCTTCTCCCGCATGACGTGGAAGCGGTGGGCGATGGAGGCGTCCTGGGGGGGCACAGAGAGGGGGGGGGGGGGAGGTCCTGGCAGGGGGTGTGGGGGGGGTTCCCCATGTCCGTCCCCCCTCGTTGTGTCCCCCCCCCCCCACGCACCACTCCGACGGAGAAGTAGTTGTTGATGATGTCCTGGGGGACGGGGTCCCCCGCGGTGTCGGGGTGCTCCGGCAGCACCTCCAGCCGCCACCGATCCAACAGCACCGGCGTCGCCTCCTCCAGCGCCCGCAGGATCGGGACCAAATCCTGTCCCGCGTACCCTAAGGGAGAGTGGGGTGCGGCTGTGGGGAGCCTGGAGGAACCCCAGCCCATGTCCCCATCCATCCCATCCCTTCTCATCCCCTCTTCTCCTCTCCATTCCATTCTATCCCACCCCTCCCCTCCTTTCCATCCCATCCATCCCCTCCACCCGGTCCTCTCCTCTCCAATCCATTCCCTCCTCTCCCCTCCTCACCATCCCACCCCATCCCATTCCCTCCTCTCCTCTCCAGCCCCTCCTCTCCATCCCATCCCATCTCCTCCATCCCATCTCCTCCATCCCATCCCATCCTCTCCATCCCATCCCATTCATCCCATCCCATCCCCTCCATCCCATCCCATTCATCCTATCCCATCCCATCCCATCCCATCCCCTCCATCCCATCCCCTCCATCCCATCCATCCCATCCATCCCCTCCCACCCTATCCCATCCCACCCTATCCCATCCCCTCCATCCCATCCCATCCCATCCCACCCTATCCCATCCCCTCCATCCCATCCCATCCCATCCCATCCCATCCCATCCCATCCCATCCCATCCCATCCCATCCCATCCCCTCCATCCCATCCCATCCATCCCATCCCCTCCATCCCATCCCACCCTATCCCATCCCCTCCATCCCATCCCCTCCCACCCTATCCCATCCCACCCTATCCCATCCCCTCCATCCCATCCCATCCCATCCCATCCCATCCCATCCCCTCCATCCCATCCCATCCCATCCCATCCCATCCCATCCCATCCCATCCCATCCCATCCCATCCCATCCCATCCCATCCCATCCCCTCCATCCCATCCCATCCCATCCCATCCCATCCATCCCATCCATCCCATCCCATCCCATCCCATCCCATCCCATCCCATCCCCTCCATCCCATCCCATCCCATCCCATCCCATCCATCCCATCCCATCCCATCCCATCCCATCCCATCCCATCCCATCCCATCCCATCCCATCCCATCCCATCCCCTCCATCCCATCCCATCCCATCCCATCCCATCCATCCCATCCATCCCCTCCCATCCCATCCCATCCCATCCCCTCCATCCCATCCCATCCCATCCCATCCCCTCCATCCCATCCCATCCCATCCCATCCCCTCCATCCCATCCCATCCCATCCCATCCCATCCCATCCCTCACCTCCCCCCCAGCGCAGGCACCGTCCCAGGTCATTCCCTGTTCCCAGGGGCAGCACAGCCAGGGGGGGGGCGGCGGGGAGGGGGGGCTCTGTCTGCAAAGAGGGGGGGTCAGGGGGGGGCACGGGGGGGGGGGGCTTGGGAGATAAGGGGGTTCAGGGGGGGCAGCATGGCCTGGGGGGGGGGGGCAGAGGGGGGGAGTCACAGGGACTGGGGGGGGTCAGGGGGTTGGGGGGGTTCAGAGGATTTGGGGGGGATTCAGGGGATTTGGGGGGGTTCAGGGGGTTTGTGGGGGTTTCAGGGGATTTGGGGGGGGTTCAAGGGATTTGGGGGGGTTCAGGGGGTCCGGGGGGGTCAGGGGGTTTGGGGGGGGTTCAGAGGGTTTGGGGGCGGTTCAGGGGGTTTGGGGGGGGGGTTCAGGGGTTCCGGGGGGGGTTCAGGGGTTCCGGGGGGGATTCAGGGGGTTTGGTGGGGGGTTCAGGGGGTTTGGGGGGTGTTCAGGGGGTCCGGGGGGGGTTCAGGGGATTTGGGGGGGTTCCGGGGGTTTGGGGGTGTCTCTCCCACCGATGGCGTCCAGCACCCATCCCACTGTGCCGTCTCCACCGCAAACGAGGATCCGAAAATCCGGCACCACCCGGAAAAAACTGAGCCTGGGGGGGGGGGGGGGGAAGCTGAGACCCCCCCAGTACCTCCCAGTGCCCCCCCTCAGCTCCCCAGTGCCCCCCAGTGCCTCCCAGTGCCCCCACTCAGCCCCTCAGTGCCCCCCAGTGCCCCCCCCTCACCCCAGGCCGGGTCCCCAGTGCCCCCCCCCAGCTCTCCAGCTCCCCTCTTTGGCCCTCCAGTGCCTCCCAGTGCCTCCCAGTGCCCCCCCTCAGCCCCCCAGTGCCCCCCAGTGTCCCCCAGTACCTCCCAGTGCTCCCCCCCCAGCCCTCCAGCTCCCCTCTTTGGCCCTCCAGTACCTCCCAGTGCCCCCCAGTGCCTCCCAGTACGTCCCAGTGCCTCCCAGTGCCCCCACTCAGCCCCCCAGTGCTCCCCCAGTGCCCCCCCAGTGCCCCAGGGCGGGTCCCCAGTGCCCCCCCTCAGCCCCCCAGTGCCTCCCAGTACCTCCCAGTGCCCCCAGTGCCCCCCAGTGCCCCCAGTGCCCCCAGTACCCCCCCCTCACCCCGCTGCGGGCCCCCCCCGCTGCAGGTTGTAGACCTGCCGGGGGTTCAGCAGATACTGGAACTTGCGCAGCACCCTGGGGGGGGGCAGAGGAGAGCTGGGGGGCGGCAGGGGGGGGTTTGGGGGGGCACCCTTTGTCCCCCCTGGCCCCCCCCTTCCCCTTCACCCCCGCCCTGTGCCCCCCCTCACCTCTCGCCCTGCTTCCCCCCACTTTTGGGGTTGACGAAGACGAGGAGCGGGTGGGTGTCGGGCACAGGGCTGATCTGTGGGGGTGGGGGGACACAGGATTGGGGGGATTTGGGGGGTCACGGAGGGACTGGGGGGACAGGGGGGTTGGGGGAGACATGGAATTGAGGGACACAGAGGGATTGGGGGGGGACATGGAGAGACTTGGGAGACACGGAGCGATTCGGGGGGACATGGAGGGATTTGGGGGGAGATGGAGGATTGGGGGGACACAGAGGGATTGGGGGGACATGGACTGGGGGGACACGGGATTTGGGGTACATGGAGGGATTGGGGGGATATGGACTGGGGGGACACGGGGTTTGGGGTACATGGAGGGATTGGGGGGATATGGACTGGGGGGGACATGGGATTTGGGGTACATGGAGGGATTGGGGGTACATGGAGGGATTGGGGGGATATGGACTTGGGGGGGACACGGGGTTTGGGGTACATAGAGGGATTGGGGAGACATGGAGGGATTGGGGGGGACATGGGATTTGGGGTACATGGAGGGATTGGAGGGACATGGAGGGATTGGGGGGGACATGGACTGGGGGGACACAGGGTTTGGGGTACAGAGAGAGATTGGGGGTACATGGAGGGATTGGGGGGATATGGACTGGGGGGGACACAGGGTTTGGGGTACATAGAGAGATTGGGGGTACATGGAGGGATTGGGGGGATATGGACTGGGGGGGACACAGGGTTTGGGGTACATAGAGGGATTTGGGGTACATGGAGGGATTGGGGGGACATGGACTGGGGGGGACACAGGGTTTGGGGTACATAGAGGGATTTGGGGTACATGGAGGGATTGGGGGGACATGGACTGGGGGACAGGGGGTTTGGGGTACATAGAGGGATTGGGGGTACATGGAGGGATTGGGGGATATGGACTGGGGGGGACATGGGATTTGGGGTACATAAAGGGATTGGAGGGATATGGAGGGATTTGGGGTACATAGAGGGATTGGGGGTACATGGAGGGATTTGGGGTACATGGAGGGATTGGGGGGATATGGAGGGATTTGGGGTACATGGAGGGATTGGGGGGATATGGAGGGATTTGGGGTACATAGAGGGATTGGGGGAGTGTGCATTGGGTGGGATTTGAGGACTTGGAGGGGACATGGAAGGATATTAGGGGCACACAGGGGATTGGGGGGACCCTGGGGGGGGGTCAGGGGTATTGGGGTGCCCCTCACGCGCAGCGCTTGCCCCTCGGGGGTGGTGAAGAGCTGTGGGGTGTCATCGGTGCCGTCCCGCTGGCTGTCCTCCTGCCTCTCCTGCTGGCACCCCGAGATGATGGGGGGGTCCTGGGGGGGGCTCACAGCCCCCGGGGGTCCCCCCGTGTCCCCCCCAATCCCTCACCAGCAGGACGGGGCAGATGGAAGCGGGGGGCAGGATGTGATCCCGCAGCACCCCACAATCGCAGGCGCTGGGGACGAGGGGTTGGCATTCCTCGTGGATCTGGGGGGGCAGAGAGGGGTGAGGGGGGGGACATGGGGGGCGGGGGGGGGGGGCAGGAAGATGGGGGGGGGTGGGACACCCCCACCTTGAGGTGGCACCAGACGCAGCGCAGCCCCGTCAGGCTCTGGAAGCTCCGGATCCTCCGCTGGCACTGAGCGCAGCGGGCGGCGGCGCAGCCCCCCAACACCCACACGTGCGCCTGGACCTGCGTGGGACCCCCCGTCACCCCCCGTCACACCCCGTCACCCCCTCATCACCCCCCTGTCACCTCCCTGTCGTCACCCCCCTGTCGTCACCCCCCTGTCACCCCCCGTCACCCCCCTGTCGTCACCCCCTCATCACCCCCCCGTCACCCCCCTGTCACCCCCCGTCACACCCCGTCACCCCCTCATCACCCCCTCATCACCCCCCTGTCACCCCCCTGTCGTCAACCCCCTATCGTCACCCCCTCGTCACCCCCCGTCAGCCCCTGTCACCCCCCTATCGTCACCATCACCCCTCATCACCCTCCTATCGTCACCCCGTCACCCCCCTGTCACCCCCCTGTCGTCACCCCCTTGTCACCCCCCGTCAGCCCCTGTCACCCCCCTGTCGTCACCCCCCTGTCACCCCCTGTCACCCCCCTATCGTCACCCCCCATCAGCCTCTGTCACCCCCCTGTTGTCACCCCCCCCATCACCCCCCTGCCATCACTCTGTCACCCCCCTATCACCCCCTCGTGTCCCCCTCCACCCCCGCCATGTCACCCCCCCACCCCCACCCGGACCCTCTGTCACCCTCCTGTCACCCCCCCCCATACCCCAGGTCACCCCCCCGACCCCCCCGTGTAACCCCCGTTTCCCCCCTGTTAGGAGGACGGACAGACAGACGGACGGACGGACGGGCAGTCAGTTGGACAGGTTGGTGGATGGACAGATGGACGGACGGACGGACAGACAGACAGTTGGTCGAATAGGTGGGAGGATGGACGGATGGACGGATGGACGGATGGATGGATGGACGGATGGATGGATGGATGGATGGATGGATGGATGTACGGACGGATGGAGAGACAGGCAGGCAGACAGACGGACAAGGAGGTGGATGGATGGACATAGATGGATGGATGGATGGATGGGTGGATGGACGGATGGACAGACAAACAGACAGACGTCGCAGGGGGACTCACGGCGGCCTCCCGGCGGGATTTGGCGTAGGTGCTGATGCAGCTCGGGGGGGCGCGGCGGGCGCAGCGCTCGTGGACGGTGAACCTGCACACTGGGGGGGGGGGCACAGCTGGAGGGGGGCTGCACAGCTGGGGAGGGGGGGCAGCACAGCTGGAGGGGGGCTGCACAGCTGGAGGGGGGGCAGCACAGCTGGGGAGGGGCAACTCCTGCAACATCTGTATTCAAGCAGCCCCGGCCCTATCACTGCCCTATCCCTGTGCCCATCCCATCCCTGTCCGTCTCCCCATTCTCTGCCCACCCCATCCCAATCCCATATCCAATCCCACTCCATCCAATCCCATCCCCATTCCCACCCCACATCTCATTCGTATCCCATCCCAATCCCACCCCATCCCAATTCCATCCCCAATCTCATTCCCACTGCATCCCCAATCCCATTCCCATTCCCACTCCATTCCCAGTCCCAATCCCATCCCAATCCCATTCCATTCCAATCCCATTCCAATCCCAATCCCATTCCCAATCCCAATCCCATCCCATTCCCAATCCCATCCTAATCCCATTCCATTCCAATCCCAATCCCAATCCCATTCCAATCCCATTCCCATTCCCAACCCCATTGCAATCCCAATCCCATCCCAATCCCAATCCCACCCCATCCCAATCCCAATCCCAATCCCAATCCCAATCCCAATCCCACCCCGCTCACGGGTGCAGCGCAGCCCCTGCTTGCGCAGCCCCACGAGCAGCCCGCGGCAGAGAACATCCCACTCCATTCCCAATCTCAATCCCAATCCCAATCCCACCCCATCCCAATCCCAATCCCACCCAATCCCAATCCCAATCCCATCCCAATCCCAATCCCAATCCCAATCCCAATCTCATCCCAATCCCACCCCATCCCAATCCCACCCCATCCCAATCCCATCCCAATCCCACCCAATCCCAATCCCACCCCATCCCAATCCCAATCCCATCCCAATCTCACCCAATCCCAATCCCACCCCATCCCAATCCCATCCCAATCCCAATCCCAATCCCACCCCATCCCAATCCCAATCCCAAACCCAATCCCAATCCCATCCCAATCCCAATCCCGCTCACGGGTGCAGCACAGCCCCTGCTTGCGCAGCCCCACGAGCAGCCCGCGGCAGAGAACATCCCACTCCATTCCCAATCCCAATCCCAATCCCACCCAATCCCAATCCCAATCCCACCCCATCCCAATCCCAATCCCAATCCCACCCCATCCCAATCCCATCCCAATCCCAATCCCATCCCAATCCCACCCCATCCCAATCCCACCCCATCCCAATCCCATCCCAATCCCACCCAATCCCAATCCCACCCCATCCCAATCTCACCCAATCCCAATCCCACCCCATCCCAATCCCAATCCCACCCCATCCCAATCCCATCCCAATCCCAATCCCATTCAATCCCAATCCCAATCCCACCCAATCCCATCCCAATCCCAATCCCAATCCCAATCCCATTCAATCCCAATCCCAATCCCAATCCCAATCCCAAACCCAATCCCAATCCCATCCCAATCCCAACCCCGCTCACGGGTGCAGCACAGCCCCTGCTTGCGCAGCCCCACGAGCAGCCCGCGGCAGAGAACATCCCACTCCATTCCCAATCCCAATCCCAATCCCACCCAATCCCAATCCCAATCCCACCCCATCCCAATCCCAATCCCAATCCCACCCCATCCCAATCCCATCCCAATCCCAATCCCATCCCAATCCCACCCCATCCCAATCCCACCCCATCCCAATCCCATCCCAATCCCACCCAATCCCAATCCCACCCCATCCCAATCTCACCCAATCCCAATCCCACCCCATCCCAATCCCAATCCCACCCCATCCCAATCCCATCCCAATCCCAATCCCATTCAATCCCAATCCCAATCCCACCCAATCCCATCCCAATCCCAATCCCAATCCCATTCAATCCCAATCCCAATCCCAATCCCAATCCCAATCCCAATCCCACCCAATCCCAATCCCACTCCCACCGCGCTCACGGGTGCAGCACAGCCCCTGCTTGCGCAGCCCCACGAGCAGCCCGCGGCAGAGAACATCCCACTCCATTCCCAATCCCAATCTCATCCCATCCCAATCCCAATCCCACCCCATCCCAATCCCATCCCAATCCCAATCCCATCCCAATCCCACCCCATCCCAATCCCACCCCATCCCAATCCCATCCCAATCCCACCCAATCCCAATCCCACCCCATCCCAATCTCACCCCATCCCAATCCCATCCCAATCCCAATCCCAATCCCATTCAATCCCAATCCCAATCCCACCCAATCCCATTCAATCCCAATCCCAATCCCACCCAATCCCAATCCCAATCCCAATCCCGCTCACGGGTGCAGCGCAGCCCCTGCTTGCGCAGCCCCACGAGCAGCCCGCGGCAGACGTTGCAGAACGCGGGGCGGCTGAACTGCTTGAGGCGCCACAGGTGCCGTCCGTCCTCCTTCAGGTGCTGCGGGAGCAGAGCCGGGGGGGTTTGGGGGTGCCCCGGGGTTTGGGGGTCCCCCCGGTGCCGGTGCGGCCCTCACCGTCTCCAGCCCCAGCAGCACCAGCAGCGGCACTGCGGTGCTCCCCCCGCGCAGCCACTCCGACAGAGACACTGTTCCGCTGCCGTCCGCGTCCACCTCCCGCATCAACTCCTGCAGGATCTGGGGGGGCCCCGGGGGGGGGAATGGGGGGGCAGGGATGGGGTGTGGGGAGCGGGGGCGGACACAGGGGTTGGGGGGGCACAGGGGATCGGGTATGGGACGTGGGGATTGGGGGGACATGGATTGAGGGGGACACAGGGATTGGGGGGACATGGATTGGGGGGACACAGGGATTGGGGGGACACAGGGATCGGGTATGGGGTGTGGGGATTGGGGGGGACATGGATTGAGGGGGGGGACAGGGATTGGGGGGACATGGATTGGGGGGGACACAGGGATTGGGGGGACACAGGGATCGGGTATGGGATGTGGGGATTGGGGGGACACAGGGATCAGGTATGGGATGTGGGGATTTGGGGGGGACACAGGGATTGGGGGGACACAGGGATCGGGTATGGGGTGTGGGGAATGGGGGGGACACAGGGATTGGGGGGACATGGATTGGGGGGACAAAGGGATTGGGGGGACACAGGGATCGGGTATGGGATGTGGGGATTGGGGGGGACACAGGGATTGGGGGACATGGATTGGGGGGACAAAGGGATTGGGGGGACACAGGGATGGGGTATGGGATGTGGGGAATGGGGGGGACACAGGGATTGGGGGGGACACAGGGATTGGGGGGACAAAAGGATTGGGGGGACACAGGGATCAGGTATGGGATGTGAGGATTGGGGGGGACACAGGGATTGGGGGGACACAGGGATCAGGTATGGGATGTGAGGATTAGGGGGACACACATGGATTTAGAGGGGACACAGGGATGGGGTATGGGATGTGGGGATTTGGGGGGGGGGACAGGGATTGGGGGACACACAGGGATGGGGTATAGGATGTGGCGATTGGGGGGGACACAGGGATTGGGGGGACACAGGGATCGGGTATGGGATGTGGGGATTGGGGGGTGCAGGGTGGGGGGCTGTGGCTCTGGGGGGGCTCTGGGGGGGCTCTGCGGGGGCTCCCCCCTCACCGGCCGCAGCTCAGTGACGTCCCAGTCCAGGTACTGAGCCACCCGCAGCATCTGAGCCACGATGCGCTCCACCTCCTGGGGGGCAGCTGTGAACCCCCACTCCCCAGAGCCCCCCCAGAGCCCCCCCAGCCCCACGCGGCCCCCCCAGAGCTCCCCCAGAGCCCCACCCCACCCCGCACGGCCCCCCCCGAGCTCCCCCAGCCCCACATAGACCCCCCCAAACCCCCCCTTCCATGGCACCCCCAGAGCGCCCCCCGCCCCCCAAAGCCCCCCCAGAGCTGCCCCCACCCCATACGGCCCCCCCAAGATCCACCACCGCCCCACACGCCCCCCCCAGAGCTCCCCCCCCACACATGGCCCCCCCTGAGCTCCCCCAGCCCCACATAGACCCCCCCCAAAACCCCCCCTCCATGGCACCCCCAAAGCCCCCCCTGCCCCACACAACCCCCTTCAAGCCCCCCACTCCCCCCATGGCACCCCCAAAGCCCCCCCTGCCCCACACAGCCCCCCCTGCCCCACACAGTACCCCCCAAGCCCCCCCCATGACACCCCCAAAGCCCCCCCATCTCCTGCAGTCCCCCCACTCCCCCTCCATAGCCCCCCCAAAGCCCCCCCTCCCCTCCATAGCCCCCAAATTAATCCCTCTCCCCCCTAAAGCCCCCCCTCCCCTCCACGCCCCCCAACTCTCAACCCCCTCAACTCAGCCCCCTCTTTCCCCCCAAGCCCCCCCTCCCCTTCACAGCCCCCCCATCGCCCCCCCCTCAGCCCCCCCAATTTCCCCCCCCCCTCACCGCACTGTCCAGGACCCCATTCCCGTCCTTGTCGTACAGTTTGAAGGCGACTGTGGGGGGCACAGGGGGGGAAGGTGACCCCCCAGCCCCCCCCCAGCACCCCCCCCCCCATAGCCCCCCAATCCCCCCCGGCCCCCCCTCACACTCCAGTTTGTCCTCGGGGCGGCCGCGCTCCAGCAGCGAGAGGGAACAGGAGACATCGGCAACGCAGACCAGGGCGGGCTCTGGGGGACCCCGAGACCCCCGTCAGACACCCCGAGACCCCCCGGGACCCCAGAGACCCCCCGAGACACCCCCGGCACCCCAGAGACCCCCCGAGACCCCTCCGAGACCCCTGGACCCCATGGGACCCCCGAGACCCCCTCGAGACACCCGGGACCCCCGAGACCCCCCGGGACCCCATGGGACCCCCGAGACCTCCCCGGGACCCCCCGAGACCCCCGGGACCCCCAAGACCTCCCCGACCCCACGGGACCCCCGAGACCCCCTCGAGACACCCCTGGGACCCCCGAGACCCCATGGGACCCCCCCGAGACCCCCAGGACCCCATGGGACCCCCGAGACCCCCGTCAGACCCTCCAAGACCCCCCCCGAGACCCCTGGACCCCATGGGACCTCCGAGACCCCCATGAGACCCCCCCGAGACCCCATGGGACCCCCATGAGACCCCCCCGAGACCCCCCTGGGACACCCCCGGGACCCCCCGGACCCCATGGGACCCCCATGGGACCCTTGAGACACCTCTGAGACCCCCCCGAGACCCCATGGGAACCCCATGAGACCCCCAGGAACCCATGGGAACCCCATGGGACCCTCGAGACCCCTCCGAGACTTCCCGGACCCCATGGGACCCCCGAGTCCTGCCCGAGAGCCCCTGAGACCCCCCAGGAGACCCCATGGGACCCCCGAGTCCTGCCCGAGACCCCCTGAGACCCCCAAGAGACCCCTGTGACCCCCAGGAGACCCCATGGGACCCCCAAGTCCTGCCTGAGACCCCCAAGAGACCCCTGTGACACCCCTGAGACCCCCCTGGGACCCCCAGGAGACCCCATGGGACCCCCGAGTCCTGCCCAAGGTCTCCTGAGACCCCCAAGAGACCCCCTGAGACCCCCAGAAGACCCCATGGGACCCCCGAGTCCTGCCCGAGACCCCCTGAGACCCCCAAGAGACCCCTGTGATGCCCCTGAGACCCCCCCGTGCGCCCCAGGAGACCCCATGGGACCCCCGAGTCCTGCCCGAGACCCCCTGAGACCCCCAAGAGACCCCTGTGATGCCCCTGAGACCCCCCCGTGCGCCCCAGGAGACCCCATGGGACCCCCGAGTCCTGCCCGAGACCCCCTTAGACCTCCAAGAGACCCCCTGTGACACCCCTAGGATCCCCAGGAGACCCCCCCCGTGCCCCCCAATATCCCCCCAAATCCTCACCGCCGTCAGCGCCGCGGAACGAAGCGAAGAGCTGATGGCACAGCTCCTCGGGGACATCTTCGACCTCCAGGTACGCGCGGAGGAAAAGACGGAACCCCTCGAGATCCAAAAACTGGGGGTACAGTGGGGGGGGGGTCAGGGTGCTGCCCCCCCCCCACCCCATATATATACCCCTGGGGGGGATGCAGGGGGGGTCTCACCTCACCCCGGGAGGAGAAATCCTGCAGCACGTCCTGCACACGCCGGCTGCTGTCTGCACACGGAGGCACCGACACGCGTGTTCACCCCCACATCATATCCCGCACACGCGTGTTCACCCCACATCGTATCCCGCACACGCGTGTTCACCCCTACATCATATCCCGCACACGTGTGTTCACCCCACATCATATCCCACACACGTGTGTTCACCCCCACATCATATCCCGCACACGCGTGTTCACCCCCACACCGTGTCCCGCACACGCGTGTTCACCCCACACCATATCCCGCACACGTGTGTTCACCCCCACATCATATCCCGCACACACGCGTGTTCACCCCACACCGTGTCCCGCACACGCGTGTTCACCCCCACTCACACTCCATGTAGCGCTGCAGGTGGGCGAACTCGGGGGGACTGAGGCTGTCGCCCTCCATGGCTGCGCTGGGGGGCAGAAAGGGACAGTTCTGCCCCGGTTCTGCCCCATAGAGCCCTGTTCTGCCCCATAGAGCCCTGTTCTGCCCCATAGAGCCCTGTTCTGCTCCAGTTCTGCCCCATAGAGCCCTGTTCTGCCCCAGTTCTGCCCAACAGAACTCCGTTCTGCCCCATAGAGCTCTGTTCTGCCCCATAGAGCCCTGTTCTGCTCCAGTTCTGCCCCATAGAGCCCTGTTCTGCCCCGGTTCTGCCCCATAGAGCTCCGTTCTGCCCCATAGAGCCCTGTTCTACCCCGGTTCTGCCCCATAGAGCTCCGTTCTGCCCCATAGAGCCCTGTTCAGCCCCTGTTCTGCCCCATAGAGCCCTGTTCTGCCCCAGTTCTGCCCCATAGAGCTCCGTTCTGCCCCATAGAGCCCTGTTCTACCCCGGTTCTGCCCTATAGAGCCCTGTTCTGCCCCAGTTCTGCCCCACAGTGCTCTGTTCTGCCCCGGTTCTGCCCCATAGAGCCCTGTTTTGCCCCACAGAGCCCTTTTGTGCCCCACTTCTGCCCCATAGAGCTGAGTTCTGCCCCAGTTCTGCCCCACAGAGCTCTGTTCTGCCCCGGTTCTGCCCCAGTTTTGCCCCACAGACCCCGGTTCCGCCCCATAGAGCACAATTCGGTACCCACAGCCCGGTTCTGCCCCGGTTCTGCCCCGGTTCTGCCCCGGTACGGTCCCGCCCCGCCCGGTACTTCCTGGAACGGCCCCGTTCTGCCCGGTATGGTCCGAATCTGCCCCAATTCTACCCCCTACGCTCCGTACTTCCCGGTTCTGCCCCTTTACAGCCCCGGTACTTCCCGGGATGACCTCGCACAGCCCGGTTCTGCCCGGTACAACTCGATCGGAGTTCAGTATTGCCCGGTCCTGCCCCGTACAGCCCGGTACTTCCCGGTCCTGCCCCCTTACTGCCCGGTTCTGCCCCACACAGCCCCGTTCTGCCCCACAGAGCCCCGTTCTGCCCCGGTTCTGCCCCACACAGCCCCGATCCGCCCCGGTTCTGCCCTACAGAGCCCCGTTCCGCCCCGGTTCTGCCCCACACAGCCCCGATCCGCCCCACAGAGCCCCGTTCTGCCCCCTTACTGCCCCACACAGCCCCGTTCTGCCCCGGTTCTGCCCCACAGAGCCCCGTTCTGCCCCTGTTCTGCCCCACAGAGCCCCGTTCCGCCCCGGTTCTGCCCCACACAGCCCCGTTCTGAATCGGTTCTGCCCCACACAGCCCCGTTCCGCCCCGGTTCTGCCCCACAGAGCCCCGTTCTGAATCGGTTCTGCCCCACACAGCCCCGTTCTGTCCCGGTTCTGCCCCACAGAGCCCCGATCCGCCCCACAGAGCCCCGTTCCGCCCCGGTTCTGCCCCACAGAGCCCCGTTCTGCCCCAGTTCTGCCCCACACAGCCCCGTTCCGCCCGTCCCGTCCCCCCGTACATCCCGTTCGTGGCCGATCCGGTCCCGGTGACGTCGGGGGGGGGGGGGAGGCGGCACCGGCTGCACGTGCGGGGGGGGGGGGGGCTGGGGTTGGGCAGGAAACCACATTTCATTTACATAACCACGCCCGCTGACTCAAAGCCACGCCCATCCCCGAGCGAAGCCACACCCTTTATATAACCACGCCCGTTCATTCATGGCCTCAACCATCCGCGTTGAGCCCCGCCCCTCCCGCGTAGCCCCGCCCCTTCACACAGCCACGCCCCTTTAGCGAGTAGCCCCGCCCCTTCGAGCCCCGGAAAAGGCCTCTTGGATCATGGAGTCCAACCGCTCCATCTGCCACTAAACCACGTCCCTGAGCGCCTCGTCTCCCCGTCTTTTAAACCCCTCCAGGACGGGGACTCCCCACCTCCCTGGGCAGCCTCTGCCAGGGCCCCACGACCCTTTCGGTGAAGAATCTCTTCCTGATGTCCAGTCTGACCCTCCCCTGGCACAGCTTGAGGCCATTCCCCCTTGTCCTGTCCCCGTCACTGGGGAGAAGAGCCCAGCGCCCTCCTCTCTCCACCCTCCTTTCAGGCAGTTGTGGAGAGCAATAAGGTCTCCCCTCAGCCTCCTCTTCTCCAGCCTCAACACCCCCAGGGCCCTCAGCCGCTCCTCGTCACACTTGTTCTCCAGCCCCTTCCGCAGCTCCGTTGCTCTCCTCTGGACACACTCCAGAACCTCAACATCCTTCCTGGAGCGAGGGGCCCAGAACTGAACACAGGATTCGAGGTGCGGTCTCCCCAGTGCCGAGTCCAGGGGCAGAATCCCCTCTCCGGCCCTGCTGGCCACGCCGGCTCTGATCCAAGCCGAGATGCCATTGGCCTTTTTGGCCCCCTGGGCCACCGCTGTCAACCCTCACCCGCAGGTTCTCCTCCTCCAGACAGCTTTACAGCCACTCTTCCCATGGTCTGTAGCCCACAGCCACGCCCCCTCTTTGCGTAGCCCCGCCCATTCACGCACAAATCACCGCCCCTCTGCGTTAAGCCACGCCTCCTTTACGATAAGCAATGCCCCCGTTTTAAACATCGCCCAATCCCACGTAATACTCATTCTGACTAACCACGCCCCTTTATTACTCCCGCCCCTTGATTAGCCCCGCCCCCTCGCGCTTAGCCCCGCCCCTCCGCGGATCCCATTGTACGTGGCCCCGCCCCCTCGACCAGTCCCGCCCATTTCTCGCAGCCCCGCCCCCACCCTGAGCGCGGCACTGCCACCACTTCCGGGGCGGGATCCAAAGAACCGGAAGTGAGCGACGCGCGCAAGATGGCGACTCCCTATGTGACGGACGAGACCGGTGAGCGCGGCCGGAGCCGCGGCGTGGGGGGAGCGGCACCGGCGGGGGCGAGCGGGGCGGGGCCTCCGGGGGAGCGGCCAGGGGTCCTGGCGGGGCGGGGCGGGCGCTTGGGGCTCCCCTGGGGTCCCTGTGGGGCGCTTGGGGCTCCTCTTGGGCTCCTGTGGGGCGCTTGGGGCTCCCCTGGGTTCCCTGTGGGGCGCTTGGGGCTCCTCTTGGGCTCTTCTGGGGCGCTTGGGGCTCCCCTGGGGTCCTTGTGGGGCGCTTGGGGCTCCTCTTGGGCTCCTGTGGGGCGCTTGGGGCTCCCCTGGGGTCCCTGTGGGGCGCTTGGGGCTCCTCTTGGGTCTCCTGTGGGGCGCTTGGGGCTCCCCTGGGGTCCCTGTTGGGAACTTGGGACTCCTCTTGGGCTCTTTTGGGGCGCTTGGGGCTCTTCTGGGGCGCTTGAGTCTTCCCTGGGGTCCCTGTTGGGCGCTTGGGGCCCCAGTGGGGCGCTTGGGGCTCCTCTGGGGTCTCTATGGGGCGCTTGGGGCTCCTCTGGGGTCTATGGGGCGCTTGGGGCTCCTCTGGGGTCTCTGTGGCGTACCTGCTGGGTATCCTGGAGTCCCTGCGGGCTGCACGGGGTGTTGTGGGGTCCCTGTGGGGTGCTTGAGGCTCCTCTGGGGTCTCCATGTAGTGCCTATGGGGTGTCGTGGGGTCCCCATGGGGTGCATGGAGTGTTCTGGGGTCCTTGTAAGGTACATGAGGTCCCTGTGGGGCACCCGGGGCTCCTCTGTGTTCTCTATGTGGTCCGTGGGGGGTGTCTTGGGGTTCCTGTGGGATGCATGGAGTGCTCTGGGGGTCCCTGTGGGTCATGTGGGCTCTTCTGGGGTCTCCTTGTGGTCCCGATCGGGTGTTTTGGGGTCCCTGTGGGGTGCAGGGAGTATCCTGGGGTGCCTGTGGGGTGCTTGCAGCTCTTCTGGGGTCTCCGTGTGGGATCTATGTGGGGTGCCTGGGGCTCCTCTGTGGCTCCTGTGGGGTGTCCTGGGGTCCCTGTGGGGCTGTGTGGGGTGTCCTGGGGTCCCATGGGGTGCTGTGGGGTCCCTGTGGGGCTGTGTGGGGTGTCCTGGGGTCCCATGGGGTCCCTGTGGGGCTGTGTGGGGTGTCCTGGGGTGCCGTGGGGTGCCGTGGGTCGCGTGCAGTGCCGGCTGACAGTGCGGGCTCTCGGCAGGGAAGTACATCGCATCGACGCAGCGCCCGGACGGGACGTGGCGGAAGCAGCGCCGGGTGCGGGAGGGCTACGTGCCGCAGGAGGAGGTGCCGGTGTAAGTGCGGGGTGGGCTCTGCCGGAGCCATCCCGGGTTGCTCCGGGTGGATCAATCCTGAGTGGGTCTGTGTGGATCCAGGCCATATCGATCCCGAGCAGATCCGGGCTGGATCCACCCCATGTGGGTCCAAGCAGATCCATGCCGGATCCATCCCAAGCGGATCCAGGCCATTTCAGTCCTGTGTGGATCCGGGCTGGGTCGATCCCGGGTAGGTCTGGGCTGTATCGGTGTGGAGCAGGTCCTTGTGGATCCAGGCCGTACCGATCCCGGGTGGATCCAGGCCGTACCGATCTTCTTGGCCCCATCCCAGTGTCTCCGGCAGCTGCAAAGGGATCTCTTCAGCCCCATCCCATGTTCTCTGGCACCGCACTGAGGTCTCCTCAGCCCCATCCTGGTGCCTCTGGCGTTGCAGTGGGATCTCCCTGACCCCATCCCGGTGTCTCCAGTCCCATCCCAGTGTCTGTGCCGTTGCACTGGGATCTCCTTGGCTCCCACCCCAGGATCTCCTTGGCCCGATCCTGCATCTTCTGGGCCCCACCCCAGGATCTCAGCCCCATCCTGGATCTCCTCGGCCGCATCCTGGATCTCCTTGGCCGCATCCCGGTGTCTCCAGCCCCATCCTGCATCTTCTTCGCCCCCCAGCCCAAGATCTCAGCCCCATCCTGGATCTCCTTGGCCCCACCCCAGGATCTCAGCCCCATCCTGGATCTCCTTGGCCCTATCTTGCATCTTCTTGGCCCCCACCCCAGGATCTCAGCCCCATCCTGGATGTCCTTGGCCCCCACCCCAGGATCTCAGCCCCATCCTGGATCTCCTTGGCCGCATCCCGGTGTCTCCAGCCCCATCCTGCTTCTTCTTGGCCCCTAACCCAGGATCTCAACCCCATCCTGGATGTCCTTGGCCCCACCCCAGGATCTCTGCCCCATCCTGGGATCTCCTCGGCCCCCACCCCAGGATCTCAGCCCCATCCTGGATCTCCTCGGCCCCCACCCCAGGATCTCAGCCCCATCCTGGATCTCCTCGGCCCCCACCCCAGGATCTCAACCCCATCCTGGATCTCCTTGGCTGCATCCCGGTGTCTCCAGCCCTATCCTGGATCTCCTTGGCCCCATCCTGGTGTCTCCAGCCCCATCCTGGATCTCCTGAGCCCCACCCCAGGATCTCAACCCCATCCTGGATCTCCTTGGCTGCATCCCGGTGTCTCCAGCCCTATCCTGGATCTCCTTGGCCCCATCCTGGTGTCTCCAGCCCCATCCTGGATCTCCTGAGCCCCACCCCAGGATCTCAGCCCCATCCTGGATCTCCTTGGCCGCATCCCGGTGTCTCCAGCCCCATCCTGGATCTCCTTGGCCCCATCCTGGTGTCTCCAGCCCTATCCTGGATGTCCTTGGCCCCATCCCGGTGTCTCCAGCCCCATCCTGGATCTCCTCAGCCCCACCCCAGGATCTCAGCCCCATCCTGGATCTCCTGAGCCCCACCCCAGGACCTCAGCCCCATCCGGGATCTCCTTGGCCGCATCCCGGTGTCTCCAGCCCCATCCTGGTGCCTCTGGGATCTCCTTGGCCCCATCCCAGCAGATTCCCCTCACGCACTCTCGTTCCATGCAGATACGAGAACAAATATGTCAAATTCTTCCGGAGCAAACCCGAACTCCCGCCGGGATTGAACCTGGAAGCAGCCACCGCGCCGCCCGGCACGCCGCCCGGCAAAGGGCCCGGCAAGGCGGAGGGCGGCGAGCCCGGACTGTCCAAAGCGGCGAAAAGGAACTTGAAACGCAAAGAAAAACGGAAGCAGCAGCAGGAGAAGAGCGAGAAAGGCGAGCGGGACGTGGACGGACTCATCCCCGCGCTGGAGAAGGCTTCGCTGGGCGGCGGTGCCGCGGGGCTGCCGGGGGACATGGGCAGCGCGCCGCAGCCGGCCTGCGGCACCGACGGTGAGAGCCAGGCTTCGGAGAAGAGCCGGAAAATCAAGAACTTGAGGAAGAAGCTCCGGCAGGTGGAGGAGCTGCGGCAGCGCCTCGACGCCGGCGAGCTGAAGCAGCCCACGCGCGAGCAGCTCGAGAAGTTGGGGCGCAGGAAAGCGCTGGAGGACGAACTGCGGGAGCTCGAGCGCCAGCCGGACTCGTAAGGGTGGGCGGGGGGACCCCGTTCCCAGCACGGCACTCCCCCCTCCCCCCCATCCTCCATTCCTGGCGTGGGGATCCCCATTCCCGGCCTGGGACCCCCCAATCCCAGCATGGGACCCCGTTCCCGGTCTAGGACCCCATTCCTGGCACGGGGACTCCGTTACCGGCGCAGGACCCCCCGTTCTCGGCACGGGATCCCCCCCAATTCCTGGCGTGGGGATCCCATTCCCGGCATGGGACCTCCCCATTCCTGGCGTGAAGATCCCTGTTCCCAGTGGGGGACCCCCAATCACAGCACGGGACCCCCCAGTTCCCAATGGGGGACCCCATTCCCGGCACGGGGGGTAACCGGGGATTGGCGGTTTTGGGCCCCACCAGGGCATTTCTCTCCAGGATGGTTCTCCCAGGCCCGGGTGGGGGCACCTGGCTGCACCCCGCCCCCACGCTCCTGGTTTTAATGGGATTGGGGGGGGGAACAGCCCCCCTTGACACCCCCCCCCGACATCCCCCCCCCCAATCTCTCCTGGTCTCCATCGCGGTACCTTTTCCCTTTATTTTTAAGAGTCATGCAATAAAATTGCAGTGGTGACGCGGCGCCGGGTCCTGCCTGTCCCGGGGGGGCACAGGGGCCGTGGCCTGACCCCCCACTTTTTTGGGGGGGGCCCCCAGCCTGCCCCCCCCCCAACTCCCTGCGGTGCTGCGGCTCTGGGGTCCCCCCCGGGAGGGTACGGGGCAGATGGGGTGCTGGGAGCCGATCCCACGGCATCCCTGATCCCGGTGTTGGGGTGCCCGGAGCCCCCCGTGGGGGGGAGCCCCTCCCCAGGTTGAGGGGTGGCAACTGTGGCCAGCGTGGTGGTGGCCACCATGGCCTTTGGCCAGTGGAGCACCAGGAGTGGCCGGAGCAGCCCCAGCCCTGGTGGTGGCCATGCTGGCACCTGTGGGCCAGTGCTTGGGGGGGGCTGTGGCCAGCAAGGCAGTGGCCAGTGTGATGGTGGCTACCAGTAGCCCCAGCAGCAGGCAGGGAAGAGCCTGGCAGAGCAGCAGCGTGGTGGCCATCCCTCAGAGCCTGGTGACCATCCTGCAGAGCAGTCTGGTGGCCATCCCGCGGGACAGTCTGTCTGGTGGCCATCCCTCAGAGCCTGGCGGCCAGCACTCAGAGCAGTCTGGTGGCCATCCCGCGGGGCAGTCTGGTGGCCATCCCTCAGAGCCTGGTGGCCATTCCTTAGAGCCTGGTGGCCATCCCTCAGGGCAGTCTGGAGTGGTGGGGTCACAGGGTGGCCTCGGCTGTGCCCCCCAACTGTGCCCCACGGCATCCCCTCTGCTGTGCCCCATCTGTGCCCCACAGGTCCCCCCCAGCTGTGCCCCACAGTTGTGCCCCGTGCTGCTCCCCCCGCCCCCGGCCGTGCCCCACAGCGTGTCCCCTGCTGCGCATCCAGGCTGTGCCCCATGGCTGCTCCCTATAGCCCTGAGCCCCCCATCTGTGCCCCCTATAGCTCTGCCTCCCATATTGCTGCCCCCCATCTATTCCCCATAACTCTGTCCCCCTATATCTCTGCCCCCATCCATTCCCCTATATCTCTGTCCCCCTATATCTCTGTCCCCCTATATCTCTGTCCCCCATCCATTCCCCTATATCTCTGTCCCCCTATATCTCTGCCCCCCATCCATTCCCCATAGCTGTTCCCCCATCCCTGCCTCCCCCCCCCCCCCCCGTTTCCGGTCGCGGCCCCTTTAAGGGGGGGGTGTGGTTCTGTGTGTGTATGTGCTGTGCGCGCTCCTCTCAGGCCCCGCCCCGGAAGTGGCTGTGGCGGCGCGCGGGCGGAAGGCGGAAGTGCGCGAGGGACCCGGGGGGGGGCGGGTGGGAGGTGGTGGTGGCGGCGGCGGTGGTGGTGACCGCGACCCCCCCCACCGACACCGGCTCCGCGGTGAGTGCCCCCAATCCCCGTCCCCCCCCCGGGGCGGCTTTGGGGCGAAACCTCCCGGAATCGGGACAAGGGAGGGGCGGGGGGAGAGGATAAGGGGGAATCCCGAGCCCGGGGGTGGGGATGGAGGCCGGTGACGGAGGTCCCGGGGCGAGTCGGGGGGGTTGGGGGGTTTTCGGGGGGGTCCTGGGCCCGGGGTGGACTGAAGGAGTCCTGGACGCGGTGAGGGGGGTCCTGGGCTGTTAGGGGGGCGCTGTGGGTCAATTCGGGGGGTCCTGGGCCTAATGAGAAGCCCTGGGGGGCATTTGGGGTCCCGGGATCGATCCGGGGGGGCCTGGACACCGTGAGGGGGGTCCTGGGGGGCTCGAGGTCCCAAACACTGGCGGTTCCCGGCATTGATCAGGGGGCCTCGGGGGGGTGCGGGGTGCTGCTCTGCACTGACCCCTCTGCTCTTGCAGCCCGGCGCGATGGCGGTGACTTAGCCCCGGCCGGGGCCGACGGGACTGCGGCGATGGAGCCGCCCCGGCCGCGGGAAGCGGGCGACGGAGGTGACAGCTCTGGTGGGAACCAGGACCCCCCCGGGGCTGCGGAGCCCAGCACCTCCTGGAATGGGAGCTGCCGCCTGCCCGACACTGGCCCCGACGACGACGAGGAGGAAGAGGAAGAAGACAATGACCACAAGAACCACAGCCGGCGCTTCCCGAGCTGCCGCTGCCGGGGGGAACCGGCCACCGGCCCCGAGCGGGACAGATCCTGCAGCCTCGGCTGCCCCAGCCCGGCCAGCACTGCTGCGGGGCCACCGGCGGAGGACGGCGAGGAGGATGGAGCTGGGAAGGGGACACGGAGGCCGCGGCGGCGGCAGCGACATCGCTCTGCCCCAAAGGAGAAGGAGGATGGCAGCCGGCGGCAGCGGCCGACACGGAAGCGGAGCCGCGGGGATGGGGCGGAGGCGGTGGCCAGCGGCCGTGGGCCGGTAGCCCAGGCGCTGTCCCAGGCGCGCAGGTTGGCGGCTGAGGCCGGTGAGCGGCTCCTGTGCTCCCGTTGCCGCCTCGGTGCCGGCGGGCTGGGCTGGGCGCAGGCTGGCGTGCGGAGCTGGGGCCGGCGTGTGGGGCAGCGGGCGCGGAGCGGGTCCCTGCGGGCGGCCCGGTGGCTGCGCGGCGCGGCCGAGCTGCTGCTGCGGCTGCTCTGGATGCTGGGCGCGCTGCTCCTGCTGCTCCTCATGCTCCTGCTTGGCTGCCTGCGGCTCTGCTGGCGCCTCGGCACTGACGCACTGGCCGCCGGCACCGAGCGGCTCAGCCGGAGCCAGCGCGTGGCACAGCTCCTGGCGCTCCTGGACGCAGCCGCGCTCCGCAGGACGTGGGAGCGGCTCAGGGAGAGCCCCGGGGGCCACCGGCTCAGAGACTGGCTGCGACGAGCCCCGCCATGGGCGGCCGAGGCGGCTGCAATGGGCGATACCGTGGCCACCGACTCGCGGGAGGAGGTTGCCCGCTTGCTGGCTCTGGCGGAGATGCCGGAAGAGGAGCTGAACCCCTTCCAAGTGCTCGGCGTGGAGGCAACGGCGTCGGACGCGGAGCTGCGGAAGTCCTATCGCCGACTCGCCGTGCTGGTGCGCACGGGGGAGCGCAGGCTGTGGTGTGGGGGGCCAGGTTGGGGGCTCGGGGGTTCAGATTAGGGGCTCAGGGTCCCAGTTAGGGGCTTGAGGGTCCAGGTTAGGGGTTCGGGAGTCCAAGTTAGGGGCTCAGGGTCCAGGTTAGGACATCAGAGTCCAGGTTAGGGGCTCAGGCTCCAAATTAGGGGCTCAGGCTCCAAATTAGGGGCTCAGGGGTCCAGGTTAGGGGCTCAGGGTCCAGGTTAGGGGCTCAGGGGTCCACGTTAGGGGCTCAGGGTCCAGGTTAGGGGCTCAGGGTCCAAGTTAGGGGCTCAGGGTCCAGGTTAGGGGCTCAGGGTCCAAGTTAGGGGCTCAGGGGTCCAGGTTAGGGGCTCGGGGGTCTCAGTTAGGGGTTCAGGGTCCAGGTTAGGGGCTCGGGGGTCCAAGTTAGGGGCTCAGGGGTTCAGGTGGAGGCTTGGGGGTGTGAGCTGGGGGCTTGGGGTCCGGGCAGAGATGTGGGGGTCCGGGCAGGGGCTTGGGGGTCTGGATGGGAACTCGGGGCTGCAGGCTGTGACTTAGGGGTGCAGGTCAGGGCTCTGGGTTGGGGGCTCAGGGGTCCGGGCGGGGGCTCAGCACCCCCCCCCAGCCCATGGTGCTGAGGTTCTCCCCTCTCTCAGGTCCACCCGGATAAGAACGAGCACCCGAGGGCGGAGGCGGCGTTCAAGGTGCTGCGGGCGGCCTGGGACGTGGTCAGCAGCCCTGAGAGGAGGAGGGAATACGAGATGTGAGTGCGAGCTGGTGGGGGGGAGGCGGCGCCCCCCCAAACCGCAGGGGCTGAGCCCACTTTTCCCCCAGGAAGCAGATGGCGGAGAGCGAGCTGTCGCGCTCCATGGGCGCCTTCCTGAGCCGCCTGCAGGACGACCTGAGGGAGGCCATGAACACCATGGGCTGCAGCAAGTGCCAGGGCAAGCACAGGTGGGGGCCCGGGGGGGTCCCCGAGCTGCGGACGGGTGGGATCGCCTGCCCTTGGGGTCTGGGGGAGTCGGGAATGCTGCCTCTTGGAGTGTCCCCAAAGCTGGGGGGTCTCGGGGAGTCGGGAATGCTGGCTCTTGGGGTGTCCCCAAAGCTGGGGGGTCGGGATCGCCTGCCCTTGGGGTCTGGGGGAGTCGGGAATGCTGGCTCTTGGGGTGTCCCCAAAGCTGGGGGGTCTGGGGGAGTCGAGAATGCTGGTCCTTGGGGTGTCCCCAAAGCTGGGGTGTCGGGATCGCCTGCCCTTGGGGTCTGGGGGAGTTGGGAATGCTGGCTCTTGGAGTGCCAGGGGAGTCGGGAATGTCTGCCCTTTGGATGCCAGGGGGCTTTGGGAACGCCTGCCCTTGGGGAGCTGGGGCGGGGGGGGCTGCAAAGCCGGAGGGGTTGGAATCCCCTGCCCTGGTGGTGCCGGGGTTCGGACTCACCCGCTGTCACCGCAGGAGGGTCGAGGTGTCCCGGGACCCGCTGCGCGCCCGGTACTGCGGCGAGTGCGCGGCGCTGCACCCCGCCGAGGAGGGCGACTTCTGGGCCGAGTCCAGTCTGCTGGGGCTGCGCATCACCTACTTCGCCCGCATGGACGGCAAAGTCTACGACATCACTGGTGCGTGCCGCGACCGGAGCCCCCAAAACCCCCGGAGTGGCTGGGTGCTGGTTCCCAGAGCCCCCAAAACCTCCGCAGTGGCTGGGTGCCGGTTCCCAGAGCCCCCAAAACCTCCGCAGTGGCTGGGTGCCGGTTCCCAGAGCCCCCAATACCTCCAGAGTGGCTGGGTGCTGGTTCCCAGAGCCCCCAAAACCTCCGCAGTGGCTGGGTGCCAGTTCCCAGAGCCCCCAAAACCTCCAGAGTGGGTGGGTGCCGGTTCCCAGAGCCCCCAAAACCTCCGGAGTGGGTGGGTGCCGGTTCCCAGAGCCCCCAAAACCTCCGGAGTGAGTGGGTGCCGGTTCCCAGAGCCCCCAAAACCTCCGGAGTGAGTGGGTGCCGGTTCCCAGAGCCCCCAAAACCTCCGGAGTGGGTGGGTGCCGGTTCCCAGAGCCCCCAAAACCTCTGGAGTGAGTGGATGCTGGTTCCCAGAGCCCCCAAAACCTCCAGAGTGGGTGGGTGCCGGTTCCCAGAGCCCCCAAAACCTCCAGAGTGGGTGGGTGCCGGTTCCCAGAGCCCCCAAAACCTCTGGAGTGAGTGGGTGCTCGTTCCCAGAGCCCCCAATACCTCTGGAGTGAGTGGGTGCCGGCCCCCAGAGTCACTGGCACGGGTGGGTGCCATACCTGTGACGGCGGTGCTGTGTTCCTGTCTCTCCAGAGTGGGCCGGGTGCCAGCGCGTGGGCATCGCGCCGGACACGCACCGCGTTCCCTACCACATCTCCTTCGGCTCCCGCGGTGCCGGACCGGCCGGCCGGCAGAGGTGAGACCTGGCGGGTGCCAGAGGGTCCTGATCCCCATCTCGGGGGGTTCTGTCACCCTTCCCCCCCACTTAAACTCCACTTTGTCCCCCAGAAGCGCCTCCAAAGGTGCCCCCCCCTCGGCAGCTGACTTGCAGGAATTCTTCAGCCGCGTCTTCCAGGGGCGCCCGGGGGGGACGATGCCGGGAGGGTCCTTCCCGACGCCCCCCACCACCCCCGGGGACGTCCCCCGCACCGAGGGCGCCGGCCCCAAGGCCGAGGGGCGACCCCGCAGGCGGAAGAGGCCGCGGCGGCCGCTGCAGCGCTGAGGACCCCCTTCCCAGCGCCAAAGGGCTCCCAATAAAATCTATTTTTCTTTGGTTTTTTTTAAAAAAAAAAGAAGGAATTTTGGGATTTGGGGGGGAGGGCAGCGCTGCCACGGTGAGGGGAGGGGGCAGGATGGACCGAGAGAGGGATGGACGAGCCGCCACGGCTGCTCGGGGTCACGGACACGCTCAGGGAAAGCAGATGATGGAGGTGGCGGAAGGAAAGGGAGCTGTGGGATCCTGATCCCTTGATCCTATGGAGCCCTTGGAGCTGCGGGATCCTGATCCCTTGATCCTATGGAGCCCTGGGAGCTGTGGGATCCTGATCCCTTGATCCTATGGAGCCCTGGGAGCTGTGGGATCCTGATCCCTTGATCCTATGGAGCCCTGGGAGCTGTGGGATCCTGATCCCTTGATGCTATGGAGCCCTTGGAGCTGTGGGATCCTGATCCCTTGATGCTATGGAGCCCTGGGAGCTGCGGGATCCTGATCCCTTGATGCTATGGAGCCCTGGGAGCTGCGGGATCCTGATCCCTTGATCCTATGGAGCCCTGGGAGCTGTGGGATCCTGATCCCTTGATGCTATGGAGCCCTTGGAGCTGTGGGATCCTGATCCCTTGATGCTATGGAGCCCTGGGAGCTGCGGGATCCTGATCCCTTGATGCTATGGAGCCCTGGGAGCTGCGGGATCCTGATCCCTTGATCCTATGGAGCCCTTGGAGCTGCGGGATCCTGATCCCTTGATCCTATGGAGCCCTGGGAGCTGTGGGATCCTGATCCCTTGATCCTATGGAGCCCTGGGAGCTGCGGGATCCTGATCCCTTGATCCTATGGAGCCCTGGGAGCTGTGGGATCCTGATCCCTTGATGCTATGGAGCCCTTGGAGCTGCGGGATCCTGATCCCTTGATCCTATGGAGCCCTGGGAGCTGTGGGATCCTGATCCCTTGATCCTATGGAGCCCTTGGAGCTGTGGGATCCTGATCCCTTGATCCTATGGAGCCCTGGGAGCTGTGGGATCCTGATCCCTTGATCCTATGGAGCCCTTGGAGCTGCGGGATCCTGATCCCTTGATCCTATGGAGCCCTGGGAGCTGTGGGATCCTGATCCCTTGATCCTATGGAGCCCTTGGAGCTGTGGGATCCTGATCCCTTGATCCTATGGAGCCCTGGGAGCTGTGGGATCCTGATCCCTTGATCCTATGGAGCCCTTGGAGCTGCGGGATCCTGATCCCTTGATCCTATGGAGCCCTGGGAGCTGTGGGATCCTGGGCTGGGGGGCGCTTAGGGGGCACCCAAAGATGGAATCTAGGGGTCAGAGGTGGGGCTGGGGAGCACTTGGGGGGCAGGAGGCACTCAAAAGTGGGGCCTTCGGGGGCAGAGATGGGGCTGGGGGGGGCTCGGCCCCTCGCCCAGCTCCCCGACACCGCCGCTGCTCAGGCCCCGCCCCGCTTCCGCCGCTGTCCCGGAAGCGCGCTCTGCCCGCCGAAGCCCCGCCCCCCTCCCCATTGGCGGCCCTTTGCGCTCCTGCTCTCTCATTGGTCGCTGCAGCCGCCGCTTGGCTAAGCCCCACCCCCACCGCCCACCCTTGCCTTCTCCCGCTCTCCCATTGGTCGCTGCGTTGGCCGCTCCGCCAAGCCCCGCCCCCTCCCCATTGGCCACCGCGCTGCTCTGCTCCAGTCTCATTGGCCGCTGCAGCCGCCGCTCCGCTAAGCCACGCCCCCTCTCCCCATTGGCCGCCGCTCCTGTTCTCCCATTGGCCGCCTCCGACCCCTCTGCGTACAGCCCCGCCCCCATTGGCTCTAGCGCGCGGCTCTCAGCCAATGGGGAGGCGGCGCGGGGCCGCGGGGGGCGGAGCGCGCGGTGAGGGCGACAAGATGGCGGCGGAGGCCGTGGAGCTGCACAAGCTGAAGGTACCGGGGGCGCCGCCGCCCACCTTCGGGCCGCCCCGGGGCTGCGGCCGCGACTCTCCACCTGCGGGGGAATCCCGGGGGAAGGGGGAGGCCGGGGGGAGGGCCGGGGGCTCGTGGAACCGTGGGGTGGGGAGGGTGGAAGGGACCTCAAAGCCCATCCAGTCCCACCCCTGCCATGGGCAGGGACACCTCCCACTGGATCAGGGGCTCCAAACCTCATCCAACCTGGCCTGGAACCCCTCCAGGGATGGGGCAGCCCCACTGCTCTGGGCAACCTGGGCCAGGGCCTCCCCACTCTTGTGGGGAAGAAATCCCTCCTTATCTCCAGTCTAACTCTGCCCCTCTCCAGTTCATCCCCGTTTCCCCTCGTCCCATCCCCACAGCTTTTATGAACAGTCCCTCTCCAGCTTTCCTGGAGCCCCTTCAGGTACTGGAAGGTCGCTATGAGATCTCCTCGGAGCCTTCTCTTCTCCAGGCTGAACAACCCCAACTCTCTCAGCCTGTCCTTGCACAGGAGGTTCTCCATCCCTCGCAGCATCCTTGGAGCCTCCTCTGGACCCGTTCCAACAGCTCCATCTCCTTCTTACATTGAGGATTCCAGAACTGGACACAATCCTCCAGATGAGGTCTCCCAGAGAGGAGCAGAGGGGCAGAATCCCCTCCCTCCCTGCTGGCCGCGCTGCTTTGGACACAGCCCAGGACACGGGTGGTTTCTGGGCTGCGAGCGCACATCGTGGCTCCTGTCCAGTTTCTCGTCAACCAGCACCCCAAGTCCTTCTCCTGGTATCACTTGATCCTGGGATCCTGGCCCCTTCTTGGCCCTTGGTGCAGTTGGGATTTGGAGCATCCTGGTTGGGATTGGGAGTGTCCTGGTGCTTCCCGGTGCATCCTTGTGTTTTCCAGGGATCCTCTGACTCTCCCCAACTGGGAGATGCTCCTGGGATCCCCGCTGGGGTGATTCCCATTCCCAGATTCCTGGCAGTGACCCCTAGTGCAGCTGGGATTGGGGAGCATCGCAGTGCTTCCCTGGGTTTCTCGGGAATTGCCTTCTCCCAGCATCCCTCAACCCATCCTGGCCTTTTCCTGATCCCAATCCTGGCAGTGACTGTGCAGGCTGGGATTGGGAAGCTCCTGGTGCTTCCCTGAGTTTCCTGGGAATCTCTTTGTCCTGGGAGGTGCTCCTGGGATCCTTGCACCTGCCGGAGTGATTCCCATTCCCCTGGCAGTGACCATGATCCCTGATACGGTTGGGATTGGGAAGCTCCCGGTGCTTCCCTGTGAATCCCTGGCGTTCCTGGGAATCCTTTTGTCCTGGGATGCACTCCCCGGATCCCGGCATCTGCCAGGGCGATTCCCATTCCCATCCCCCTGGCAGTGACCGTGACTCCAGGTGCAGTTGGGATTGGAAGCTTCGGAATCTCCCTGGGGATCCCCTTATCCCCCTCTCCAAGATCCCGACACCTGCCTTGGCCCATTCCTGTCCTCCTTTCAGTGACTGTGACCCCCCCCAGTGCCATTGGGATTGGGATATGTACCGGTGCTTCATGGCAATCCTCTCCTGGGACGCATTCTCCAGGATCCTGGCAGCCGCTGTGCCCGATTCCCGTTCCCAACCTCTGGCGGTGACTGTGACCCCTGGCGCAGTTGGGATTGGGAAGCATCCCACTGCTTCTCGCTGCATCCCTGGGTTTCCTGGGCGTCCCCCTCTCCTGGGATGCAGGATCCTGGGATCCTGGCACTTGCCGTGGCCAATTCCCCTTCCTTACTCCCTGGCAGTGACCACGCAGGTTGGGATTGGGAGAATCCAGGTGCTTCTCAGCGCTGCAGAATCCACCCGTGTCCCACAGGACCTGTTTCCATCCCACATCCTGGTGTGATCCGGGAACGGTACTGCTGCTCAAAAGCAACCGAGCGGATTGGGATTTCGCTCTGCTCCTGCCGCCCCATTCCCAGAGCTTTTATGCTTTTCTCATGTGGCACAAACTCCCAACGCCCATCACTCACCCAGTGCCGCGTTCTGCCCCGCTCTGATCCCGGCCTCAGCCGGCGCCGGCTGCTGCAGCGCGACCCATCCTCTTCCTCAGAGCTCTGCTTCCATTAGGGAATTTCTGGGACACCACCGAGCTGTTTGCTCGCTGCCCCGGCCGAACCCCGGGGCGATGTTGCAGCCATTCTGCAGATTCCCATCCCCTTGGGAATTCCTGCATCAAAAATTGCCCTGACTGCCATTTTCCTTCTTTAATTTGCCGGTGGGATTTAAACCGGAGCCAACCCTGAACCCAAACCCTGGTGGGAATCCAGAGAGCGAATTCCGAGCTGTAAAGCGTTATCTTACAGAATCGTGGTTCGAGGTCGATCCCAAATACCGATCTCGGTTCCCAGTGACAAACCCAGCCGGGATTCCCGCACGGCTTCGGCGGTTCCGGGTTCGTTTCCGCGCGGGCGCTAACAGGATCCTCTCCTTGCGCAGCTGGCGGAGCTGAAGCAGGAATGCCTGGCGCGAGGCCTGGAAGCCAAAGGCAACAAACAGGACCTGATCCACCGGCTGCAGGCGTACCTGGAGGAGCACGGTGGGTGCCGGTGCCGCAGGGCATTCCCAAGGGCATTCCCAAAGCCGGGAGCTGCTCAAGGGGTGAGGGATTCCCTGGCGAAGGGAAGAGCCCCGCTCCGCACGCTCTGCCGGAGGGAAGTTCTCCTGGTGGGCTTTCTCGGCGCAGCCGTGGCCGCGTTCCGCTGCAATGGCTCTGTTGTTCCCTCCTCCAGCTGAAGAAGAGGCGAACGAGGAAGACGTCCTGGGAGAGGAGATAGAGGTAAATCCTGCGGACGCGCTCTGTGCTGGAGGAATGGGAAAGGCCGGAGCCGCGGCCGCTTTCTGGCACCGCTGTGCTCCCCGCCGGCTCGATGCCGAAGGCTGGGTGGGAGCGCGGGGCCCTCACTGGTGGTGCCTCTCTGCCGGTTTGGCGTGAGGCCGAGATCCACACTCTGGATCCTTGCCGTGAGCTGAGCTGTGGTTGTTCGAGGAATTGTAGGGAAAGGTTGGTAGGGTCAGAACCGGCGGCGCTGGGCCGTGTGTCTCATGGGAGCGAGCGGATTTGTCCTGAGGGAGGGGAGGAGGCCGGCTTGGGAAAGGGCTTCGGGCTTGGAACAGCCGCAGGAGCCGGCCCTTCCCGCTGTCCGGCTCTGGGCCTGCCAGGACAGGGGTGGACACGGAGCTTCTCCCTGCTTTCACCACTGGGGGGAAGCCAGAAGGGCCTTCCCACTCTGTGGGTCAGAGAATCCCACTCCAATATTTATTTGTGTGAAGCCCAGGCTTTTCCATAAGGGATTTGACTTTGGAAAAATGGGCCACAAGCCTATGTGGGCCGAACAGGGGCAGCACAGAAGCTGTGGGTGTGGGAGCCGGAAGGATCCACGTGGAATCTTGAGCCAGGGAGAGCCCGGCAGTAGCCCCACGGTGTAATCTCTCCCGCTTGTCCGGCTGGGATTCATCATCTGATCCCTCCAACCCTTTGACTTCCAGGAGGAAGAGCAGAAGCCGGTGGAGCCGCCCGCCAAAGCCGAGGACCCGCCCGCCAAATCGCCCGACGTGTGAGTGTCCGTCTGTCTGCACGGCTGCTCTCCCCAGCCCCGGGCATCCCCCTCACAGGGCCGTGTGTCCGGCTGTCCGTGTGTCCGGCTGTCTGTGTGTCCGGCTGTCCGTGTGTCCATCCGTCTGCCCGTGCCGGCAGGAGGGGGCGTGCTGTGCCCGCCGAGCGCTCCGGCAGCCGCCCTGCACCGCGTCCCCGCAGAATTGCTTCCTGTGAAAGTGCCATTAAACCATTACTGCCTTTCAGGGCATAAAACGGGAAACCTGTCCCGGCCTCCGGAACAAAAGCCGCGCGCTTTTCCAAATGGGAGCCCCTAACGAGCTGGCCATGCCCCACTGTTTTATGGGAGCTGTTCGGATGCTATTCCGTTTAGCCTGGGAACTTCCGAACGTTGTCTCTTCCCCTTTTGTTTTCCTCTTGAGCTCTGTTTTCGGAGCATAAACTTTGGAGCACGCCCACTCCATTATATTTTCCTTGGGTCTCATTCCCGGTCCGGCTGTTGCCGGCAGCGCATTGTTCGGGAAGCGTGGGCCCAGGCTGCCCCATGAACTCGAACAGAGCCGCCCTTTGTGTCCCGGGGCCGTGAAGGGATAAAGCTCCTCGGGGCCGGGCTTTGGGCTGTTCACGGAGCTGACGTGGCTCTTCCGAGCTGGAATTTGTGCTGAGTTTATTTGGGATGTGTGGGGTGGCCTCGTGCTGTGACGCCCATCAGGCCTTTCAAGGTGCATCCGCAGCACCCACTGAACTCCAGAACCTTCTCCTGGTAGTCGGGATCTATTATCCCTGCAGGGCTGGGCGGGAGGAGGGCTGGACTTTTCCCAGCTGCCTTCTCGGCGATGCCGAAAGGCCTCAGGAGTGCCCAAAGCACCGGTCAGGCTCACAGAACCGCTGCCACGCTTCCCTGTTCCGTGTCTGCCCCGCTCCCAGTGTGCCCTGAGGCTGCGGTTACGCGTTTCCCGGTGTTTCCCAGCTTCCCGATGGCGTTGGTGCCTCCTGCCCCCGTGGTGTGGTGCCGGCTGTGCCGTACTCTCATCACCGCCCATCCCTCGGTGCGGCTGTGGGTCTGTTAGAAGAGTCCTGGTGCCTCTCCGGTTGGGACAGGCCGTAGGCCGGGTGGGAGCAGCCCTGACCAACATCTCTCTCTTTCCCAACATCTCCAGGATTACGGAAAAGAAGGTGGTGAAAATCACATCAGAGATATCGCAGATGGAGGTAAGGGTTCTGCTCCATCGTCCCCTGAGGGGGCTGTTTCCATGTCTGCTCCATTCCAAGTCTCTTGTGTGCTGCTGGGCTGTGAATCGGCTTTGCTTTTCCTTGTTTTCCTGGCAGGGAGGGGTGTGGAATTCCACCGGCTGTGGGACAGGGGGGCTGCTGGAGGCTGGATCCGAGGGATGTTGTGCTCTGATGCTGGTTAAAGCCTCTATCCCGGCTGCTCGCAGCCATTGCTATCCCCCCGCACTCACCCTATCCCAGTGTTCCCAACGCGGGCAAGTTATTCTTTCCCTTGCAGACAGGGATGGGTTTTCATAGAATCATAGAAGAGTTTGGGTTGGAAGAGGCCTTAAAGCCCATCCAGTGCCACCCCTGCCATGGGCAGAGACACCTTCCGCTGGATCAGGGGCTCCAAAGCCCCATCCAACCTGGCCTGGAACCCCTCCAGGGATGGGGCAGAAACCACTGCTCTGGGCAACCTGTTCCAGGGCCTCACTGCTCTCATGGGGAAGAAATTCTTCCTCATGTCCAGTCTAACTCTGTCCCTCTCCAGTTTATCCCCGTTCCCCCTCGTCCCATCCCCACAGCCTTTATGAACAGCTCCTCTCCAGCTTTCCTGGAGCCCCTTCAGGTACTGGAAGGTCGCTATAAGATCTCCTCGGAGCCTTCTCTTCTCCAGGCTGAACAACCCCAACTCTCTCAGCCTGTCCTTGCACAGGAGGTTCTCCATCCCTCGCAGCATCCTTGGAGCCTCCTCTGGACCCATTCCAACAGCTCCATCTCCTTCTTATCTTGAGGGTTCCAGAAGTGGACCCAATCCTCCAGATGAGGTCTCCCAGAGAGGAGCAGAGGGGCAGAATCCCCTCCGTCCGTGCTGACTGTGCTGCTTCCCAACATGGCCAAGTTATTCCCAGGGTCCTTCCCTTGCAGACAGGGATGGGCTTTGTCCTCTGCTCTGAGGGGGTGCCAAAGGCCGGTGGACCCAGAGCCCTCCGTGGTGGTGCTGCTCTGTAAATCTGAGTCTCCTGCTGGGATCCTGGAACACTCTCCTGCGGCGTCCCGGTCCTGTGGCCCTCCCTGTCCCTCGCATCCTGCAAACCCAGTGGATCCAGGGGCACAAAACCCTGGAGCTTTGGGAATTGCCTTCAGGGAGCAATCGGTCGGGAGGGGCGGATGGGAGCTAACGGATCCTTTCACCCTTTGTCACTCACATCTTTGGGATTGTTTACCACGAGGGCACTCGGTGGCTGCTGAATTCTCTGGAGAAACCTTGGGAACCTTTGCATTCCAGGGATCCGGTTGTGGATCTCTCATCCACCCACCCCATTATTTTCTCTCTCGTGTTCCGTAAGCAAAGAGTCGCTGTGGAAACGGGATTCCTGTCTCCCTGCTGTTCTCTCCACTCCGGAGCTCTAATCTCCTGTTTGGGACCGGAGCATTTCCACAGCAACCGGGGCGATGGCGCAAGCGGAGGATTAGGATCGCGGAGAGGGAATAATGAGGAAAAACACGGCCCCGAGGGGAGCTGGGAGCGCTGCCCAAGGAGCCACGGCCCCGTGACGCGGGGCCACCTTCGTTAGGGAGCTCGTTAAACGAACTCCTCCTCATCCTTTGCTTTTCCCTGAGTTCTCAACCTGCTCCCAGGAAATCCGTGGCTTTGGCTGAGTGGGAATCGGGGTCATTTCTGGAAAACTACATCCTAGGTGGTTTGTGCCGATAAAAAGGAATTCTTTTGCTACCCGTGGCGTAGTTGTATCATAGAATCGTTGGAAGGGACTGGAAAATCACCTGATCCAACCTTGTTAGGGGATAATTGAGCGCTGGAGGTGTCTGGGGCAGCTGCTGGAGATATGGATGAGTTCCAAAAGCCGGGAGACAGATTCCTAGGAAAGGCAACCATTGGGATGAGTGACAGCCGGGCGTTTGGGGTGGGAGCCCTGGGGCTGGGCAGGCACGGGACCCGTTCCTACCGGAGCCAGTGCCTTCAGGCAGGAGCGGAGCCTCTGCTCCAGCCTGGCGCGTCCATGGTTGGGAATCCTCTCCGGAGCTGCCTTGTCCAGGTGTTCGCTGTGCTTGCTCTGGACAGGCTGGAGAAGGCTTGGCCCAAGGGGGTGTTTTTCTGCTGTTCCTGTTCCTCCTTGGCTTGAGCCAAAGCCCTCTGGCATCGAGAGGGTGAGGAACGCTGTTCCCAGTCGGCTTTTCCAAACACTCCCGTGCGGAGGCACGCGGTTATCCCACTCCTTACTGTGCCGTTGGCTAAAGTAAACCTTTCCGTTAGCACAAACCCCGTTCCTCTGACCTCCAAACGCATTTTTGGGCCCTTGTGTCGTAGTCATAATCCAATGTTAACTATTTCCACTTGCAGGGATTTAACGCTCAGTTATGCCAACCCTGGCGCTTCCAGGCTTTTCCATGCCCCAGACAACCTTGCCGAGTCCTCTCGGTGTAGCTGAATTCTGCCTTGAATTGCGCTGTGGATGGCAAACACTGCTTGTGGGGCCGAGCCAGACAGGAGAACAGGGCTGTCCTCTGGGAAAAGGCTTCTCCCAAATAAACCAACCTCCACCCCATCCCCTTTTCCAGCTTGTTTGCATGTCCTTTTCCATAGAAAGGAAGAGAAGAACCTTTCCGTACCCTTCCAATCTTCCCTTTTCCTCAGCTGGTTCCGTTCTCTCCCTCCTCCAGAGAATGCAGAAGAGGGCGGAACGCTTCAACGTCCCCGTCAGCCTGGAGAGCAAGAAGGCAGCGCGAGCGGCCCGGTGAGTTCGCACTCGGAGCCTTTTCTCCCTCTTCCTCGGGAGAAGCCTCTCCGGACATGGCTTTAAGCAGTGTCGGTGCGAGGGGAACGTGGTGTTGGGTTCGATACGGGAACAGCAGCACTGGGGAGGGGTTGGAAAACAAACCATCGGTGTTGACACGGGACTGGGTCTGCTTGTGGGACGCCGGGTCTGCTTGGGCTGAAATCTGGGTGGAATTGCCAATGGTTCTCACCGTTATTGCGGAAAAATGGGGCAGTTAAAAGGAAAATGGTGAACTACAGGTGAGTCAGCAGCTTTCCAGGTGATCCGACAGCTTTCCAGGCCCGGAGGCTGTTTGTATGGGGAATCGCTGGGTGCGGAGCGAGCGGGAGCCGCTGAAGCGGTTGCATCAGACACTTGGGTGGCTCCACTGCCCTCAGGAAGACAGAATCAGGGAGTGGCTCTGTCAGAGGAGATGCTGACGGTGTCCGGCACCGCGGTCGCATCTCTACTGGCCCTCACGGAGCTCTGTTTGCCTCCCGCAGGTTCGGCTTGGCCACGGTTTCCACAAAAGGTGAGGAGGTGAAGCAGAATTGATCCGTGGGGTGCAAATATTTAGTTATTCACAGAGAATCATAGAATAGTTTGGGTTGGAAGAGACCTTAAAGATCATCCAGTTCCACCCCTGCCATGAGGAGGGATACCTCCCACTGGATCAGGTGCCCAAGGCCCATCCAAACTGGCCATGAACGCCTCCAGGGATGGGGCAGCCACAGCTTCCCTGTTCCAGGGCCTCCCCACTCTCACAGTGAAGAATTCTTCCTTATCTCCAGTCTAACTCTGCCCCTCTCCAGTTTATCCCCGTTCCCCCTCGTCCCATCCCCACAGCCTTTATGAACAGCCCCTCTCCAGCTTTCCTGGAGCCCCTTCAGGCACTGGAAGGTACCTGTGCTGGTGGGATCACCTTGGTGTTCCCCTCAGCCCCTTCTGACCGTGCCCACGAGCTCCAAGCGGGGCTGTAGGGTCAGAAGAACAGTTCCCGGGTTATTCCCTTGGGGGTTCCAGCACTTTTCCCAGTGTTCTTATTGACCACACTGGAAGATGCTCACCAGCTTTTCCTGTGGTGTCCTCGGGCCGTGTTCCAGGCACCATCCGGCTCCTAAACACTGGGATCTGTGGCCGGAGCTGTCTTGGAGCTGTAGGCCAGCAGCGGGATTGAGGGGAGAAGGTGGAAAAGCAACTGGGAGACTCATTCCGTGGGAGCTGTGGCTCCTGGTGCTGTTTCCTCACTGTGTTTTCCTTGCTCTCTTATTCCAGGCCTCTCTGCAGACAGCAAACCCACGGTAAGGATCTGTTCCGCTCAGGCCCTCGGCATGGGGGGTGGCTGCAGGGAGAGGTTCCCTTCTGCCGGGAGGGACCCCAACAATGGCCTGGGAATGATGGCCCTGGAGGAAGAGTCGGGGATGTTGTGCCTGCACGGAATGTGAGGCCTTCGCATCCCTGCGGCTGCCTCCGGGTGCGAGGGCTGTCCCAGATGAGCAGCTTTTAGAATGGAATCATTGAATCATGGAATCCTGGAATGATTTAGATCAGAAGGGACCTCTACGTCAATCCAATTCCATGGGCAGGGACACCTCCCACTGGCTCAGGAGCTCCAAAGCCCCATCCGACCTGGCCTGGAACCCCTCCAGGGATGGGGCAGCCCGGACCAGGGTTCAGTTCCTTCTACTGCTGGAAGGAACAAAGCCCTTGGATATGTGGGGTTGCTGCTGTACCCGGTTTTCACTCTCTGCTTCCATTTCAACTCCTGGAATCCTGTTCCGGAATTGGAAATGAATGTCCTGGAGTAAACGGCGCTGCGTTAATGAGCAGTGCTACTTTCCCTGACTGCTTCCCCGCTCCAGGCAGGAGGCACCGGGCTGTGCGGGGCCGAGAGCTCCGTCACGACCGGCTCCCTCACTTCTCCCTGGAACACCGCGTTCCGTGGGATGAGAGCTGTGGTGGAAAACCCATTAGTCTGAGTGATGTGTGAGGAAGCGGTTTGGTCCGGGGACCCGAGGGGATGCGATGGGGGAGTTCTGGAAGGGTGAGGGCAGAGCAGGGGCTGCTGGAATCCGCGGCTCGCTGGGATAACTGGGGCTGCTTGGTGATCCAGGTGAGGCCCCAGGCTGGTGGGGACGCTCTGGAACAGCCACTCGCTCCGGATCAGCCGCTCCCTTGGGAGCAGAGCAGCCCCTGGGGGGTTTTGTCCTCTAATCAGCGTCAGGAAGCGAAGGGGCTGCGTCCGTGGATGTTGGTTCCTCCCACAGCCTTTGGTGTTGGTGGGATTGGGTGTCGGGACAGCACAGTGCCCGGAGTTTTTCCCGGAACTGATCTGAGAGGCAGTTTACCCTCATCCCGGCAAGTTTGAGTGATGAGGGTTCTATTAAAAATCTTAAGTTGTTTCCTCTCCCTTTGCAGGTGAACATGGATAAACTAAAGGAAAGGGCTCAAAGGTTCGGGTTGAACGTCTCCTCGCTCTCCAAGAAGGTAAAGTGCTTCGGCCTCCGGGATGCTCCGCTCCGTTTACGGTTGGACTCGATGATCTCAAAGGTCTTTTCCAGCCTTGTGATCCTATGATTCCAGATGAGCCCGGTGCTCTGGCACCGTCCAGAGCCCGCTGAGGTTTTCCCTCTCATCCTCAGCGCGGTGGCCTGAGCCCCAGAGCCTGAGGAGCTTCCTCAGCGCCGTTCCCTCGTCCCTTCTGTGTGTGGCTCCGTCTGGTTTTCCGTTCCGACTGCGGGATAGAGGGGCTGTGTTTTAAGGGTGTTCATCCGGATTTTAGCTCCGGAAGTGGCTCTTGCTCGCGGGCTGTGCGATAGTTTGTTCTCAGGCGTTTGGCTCTGCTGTGTCAACACCTGGTTCCGATGGGGCAAAAGTCAGAGCCGTAACGAGCCGGGTAATGAGCACTCGGAAGAGAAGGCACCTGAAGCTCTCCAGTAGGAAATAACTTGGAATTCCAAATGAGATGAGCTCTGTGAGGGCTGGATTTGCACTTAGAGCCGTTTACTTTTCCAGGGGAGAAATATTCCCCAGCTTTGGAGTGTATCTCCCTCCTGGTCCTGGTCCTCGGCAGCTGATGGGGGTCTGGAATGGGGCAGGGAATGGTGGGATTTGCCACGGGGATGTGCTTGGAGGCAAAAGCATGGCGGGGGGGGGGGCGGATCGCGTACTTGCTGCATGATTGTCTCTGCCCGGAATGTGTTCCGGAGCAAACGGAGGATAAGATGGATTTACCGTGTTTGGGAGATGCAGAAGAGAGGGCGGATGTGCGCTTGGAAGCTAACACAGCATCCTGTGCACTTCCTAACGAAAGCAGCCGCTGCCCCTGGCCCGTACGGAGCCTCACGCTGCCGTTCCGCTTGGAAGAAGTGGTGAGGGATGGGGAATTATCCAGGTGGCCTGGAGAGCGTGTTGGGAAGAGCGGGAGTCAGGGAGGCGCAGCCTCTCTCTGTCCCTGCGCAATGAGCCCCTCTCCTCCTCTGGGGATGGATTTGACCTTTATTTTCTCTTTCTCCGAGCGTTCCGCTTTATTCCACGGCCCTGGGGATTCGCTGGTGTAGAAAATCTGGCGTTGGAGGTCGCTGTTCCCCCCTCACCACTCCGATCCCTCTGGGGTGGGGAAGGAGGCAGTGCGTGGGGCTGTGGGGCTGACCAGGAGCAGCACCGGGAGCTCCTGTGTGCCAGGAGGGAGCTGCCCTGCCTTCCCCGGGCAGGACTGAGCTGGAACTTGGGGAAGGAATGTGCTTCCCGGCTTGCGCTGGGATCCTCGGGCATGGAACACCCCGACCCAGCGTGGGGCTGAGCTCCCTGAGCCGCTGCCGTGCGCGCTGGGTAAAAACCAACCCCTCGATAGACACCTGGGGGGGGCAGAACAGCTTCTCAAGGCCGGAAGGCGGCAGCGGAACAGCTGGAGCGCCCGGAGCTGGGCTTTGTGTCCCAGCAAGCTGTGGCTCAGCACCCCACGGGGCCGTGTGCGCCCCACGGAGCTGTGTCCTCCCCACAGAGCCGTGTGCGCCCCACGGGGCTGTGTCCTCCCCACGGAGCCGTGTCCTCCCCATGGAGCTGTGTCCTCCCCACGGGGCCATGTCCTCCCCATGGAGCTGTGTCCAGTGCCCGAGCGCCCCACGGAGCCGTGTCCTCCCCACAGGGCTGTGTCCTCCCCACAGGGCCGTGTCCTCCCCACGGAGCCATGTCCTCCCCACGGAGCCGTGTCTTCCCCATGGAGCTGTGTTCTCCCCACGGAGCTGTGTTCTCTCCACGGAGCCGTGTCCTCCCCACGGAGCCGTGTCCTCCCCACAGGGCTGTGTCCTCCCCACGGAGCCGTGTCCTCCCCACGGAGCCGTGTCCTCCCCACGGAGCTGTGTCCGCCCCACGGAGCCGTGTCCTCCCCACAAAGCCGTGTCCTCCCCACGGAGCCGTGTCCTCCCCACAGATCTGTGTCCTCCCCATGGAGCTGTGTCCTCCCCACGGAGCCGTGCCCAGTGCCCAGGCACCCCTCAGATCCGTGTCGTCCCCACGGAGCCGTGCCCGCTGTCCTGGCTCCCTGCCCGGTGCTGCTGCTTTTTTGTTTACTCCACCGGGAAGCCGAGTTCATGGGCTTGGAAGTGGCTTCTCCCACGGAGCGGAACACGCTCCCGCATTCCTAGGAGGAATATTATTGGCGACTTTAATTAGGCGGTAGCATTGTGCTTCCCACCTGGGTGTTCTTTATGGCTTTTCATTACGGAGGAGCCCGGCGGCTGCGAGTGTTTACGGGGTCTTGGCAGGTTTTTATTCCGCGGCGCAGCAGAACGTGACAATAACGCATTGTGTCCTCAGCCACACTTCGTTTCCCATTCAAATTGGATTGGGAGGGGTCGGGATGTGGGGGAGAAGTGGAGCGGAGGGGGATTTCAGCCCTGCTGCGCGCAGGGAGTACAGGCAGCGCTGCGACACCGGCTGGGAACTCATCTGAGCCCCTTTGCCCCCTCCGGGTGGGAATCCTTTGGGTTTAAACCCCAATTTCTCTCTGGCCAAAGGATAAATGAGATCCCGGTGCCGGGAGGAGAGCCAAGAGCGGGGCAGGAGAGGCAGGTGCTCCTTTCTCAGGGCAGCGCGGCGCCATCGCATGAATGCCTGAAATAAATCAACCCGGCGCTGATCCCCCCGCGCGCCGCCTCTCCCCGCGAGGCCTCCGGCGAAAGCTCCTGCTCGTTGACCTGCAGCCGCCGTCCCATCACTCTGTTTGCTGTCCTCAACCCCGCGACTCCAGAACATTCCCCTCGGCAGCTGCTCCGGCAGCACCGCACTCCCCGGGGATGCGCCGAGGGAGCAGGCGGCACCTGGGAGCGTTGTCCCAAGGGGAGTTTACTCTGGATCCATGAGAGGGACTTTGGGAGCCTCCCAATGGCATCGAGGAGGCGCCCTTGGGGCAACGCAAATGCCCTGTTTGCCACGTTGCGGTCACGGTCGCCAACTCTTTTCCTGATCCAAGCTAAAAATAACCAGCTTTCCCGTCTCTTCTTGAACCACCGTAGGGAGAATTTGCTGGCGAGCCCTTGTCCAGCCACAAGCCGGGGGCGAGGAGGTGAGGCGGCTCCTCTCCAAGGCCACCCCAAGCACAGAGTCCTGCTCGGAGCTTTCTTCTCCCTGGAGCTGGAGAGGAACAAAGGATTTTTGCCCCCCAGGCTCTGGCTGCACCCCTGGCATTCCTGCTCCTCACCACGAGGATCCAGCCCATCGCCAGGGCAGAGTTTCCGTGTTGGAGAGGTGCGGTGCCGGGTCGGTGGCCTTCAAACCTCTTCAAATGGCTTTATTTTTCTTGTCTTGGTTGCGAGGCTTTCATTTTCCGACCAAAATATCGCAGCGGTAGGAGAGGTTGGGAGCCGCGCGGGCATCCCGAGTCCAATCCTGAGCAGCACAAGGATTCCGGCATCCCCTGCGATCAAAAGCTGTTGGCTGGGAAGGGTTAATGGTTTAATGAAGCCGTGGGTTTAATTGCAGTTAATGAGTGTTTCCTACAGAGCAGGTAGGAGCTGTGGCACATGGTGCTCCGTGGGCTGGCGGAGCAGCCAAGGAGAGGGAAAACAACCGGATTAATTGTTTGCCTTCCAGCGGGCCTGGACCAACATGCTAGGCAGGAATCCTTCTCCTGGGAATTTGGGAATTGTCCTGCCCAAAGCCTTTCCAAAGGCCAGGACGTGGGGGAGCCGAGCTGGGAAGGTAAATCTTCGTGTCCGAGGGCACAGCCAGCACGTCGCTGCGTGTTGGGAAGCGTTGCTGGAGACGAACAGCCGGTTCTTGTCAGGAAGCGCCCTTGCTGTCCCTTGGAGGAGCCGTCTCCCACGCTCTTTGGGAGGGTGCATGCCTTGAACATCACTTTGCTTTCCCAAACTTCCCTTTCCCTGGTTTTCGCCGCCGGCTCTGCCGCTGCCCGGCTCTCTTCGCTCTTTCTATGTGCTCATCCTCATCTCTCCCACCTTCCCTCCTGCCTTTGGTGGTGCAGTGGGATTGGAAAACACGCAACCACCACCCAGAATTCCTAGTGGGCTGGAATTCATCCTGAAAAGCCGATCTGCTCCATCGTGCCTTGTCCATACCCCCTCCCTCTCGAGGACTGCTCCCCTCATTCTGCTTTTTCCAGGCTTTATGGAGCTCTCGGCGGTCAAATCAGCCAAGTGAAAGCGGTTTTGCTGCCTCCGAGCAGCATCCCGGGATTTGGGGAGCAGGCAGCCGGGAACGGAGAGCCGGGATGTGGTGGGAGCCTGTGCGGCGGGCGAGAGCGCTCCAGCCGTTTTCCTGACATTCCCATGACATCGGGCTTTTAATATTTGTAGGAATTGAAAAAGCTGCTTTGGGTAATTCTTAATGGATTTTCCGTTTCCCTCTGAGATGGATCGCAGTGGGGAGATTAAAAATAGGCTGGGATTAAGGAGTGAAATGCAGGCCAAGCCTTGGAACGTCGTGTGTGTCCGTGTTTGTTCCGGATGCTCGGCACCGCTGCAGCCGGAGCAGGGTCAGGAGAGAAGGATGCAGCTGGGATTGCAGGAACAAGGTTGGAAAATCCCCATAGGAAACAGTGCAAGGAACGGAACGGCCAAGCTGGGATTCTGGGAGTCTGGAAAACCATCGGGCTGTGCCTTCCACGGGAGCGCTGGCGGCGGAGCGGAGCGGGCTGCTCCGTGCTCTGGGTTTGGCGCAGCTGTGCCGCTGCAACGGTGCTCGGACAAAGGGAGAACCTCAGTTTGAGGGGAGAAAGGATGGATTTGGGCCACTCCGGGCCTGAACGCTTCGACAGGTGAAGGCTGGAGAGCTTCCAGCTGGCTCCGAGAAGGCTTCATGGGAGCGGAGCACTGATCCTGCAGCCCCCCGCGGGTCCCAGGGTGAGCTGCCGTCCCCTCCTGCCGCTCCTTCCCCCGGCCCCGGCCAAGTGACGTCACTGTTTTCCAGTGCCGGCCCGTTGGTTCGGGATAATGGGAAGTGACAAGGTGAAGAATGGCACTGGCAACCGCGGGCGCTGAGGCACGGGGGTGCCGTAAGCGAGGCCCCCGCTGCCCCTGCCCCCTCGGGGCCGCGGGGAAGGCGTTTGTGCCGATGGAATCACCGAGGTCGGGGGGGTTATTGCCTTGGTTTTGACGCTCCGGCACCCGGAGAGCCCTTCCCGTCCCCATCCCGGGAGGCTCAGCGTTGGGACAAAGGCTGCGGCACCATTGGAGTTGTGGGCACGGGAAGGGAAGGCAGAGCCTACGTGCCAGCAGCCGGCATGCTCCGAGATGATCCCAGGCCTCCCAAGGGCCGCATTCCCAGGGAAAACCAGAGCTGGGGTTAGAGGACAAAGTTGCAAACTGCAAGTTTTGCCCCTTTTGTGTTTTTCCTGGCAGACAAAGCGGCGGTTTCACTCGTGGGGGCTGTGGTGCCGACGTGGTTCCAACCATGGATATCTCCTCCGGGACAGGGATGGGGATGGCTCCGTGGTTTCCAGTCCCGTGTGATCCAGCGGCGAGTGATGGGATTGTGCAAGGGAATTGAGGTCTGGTCTTTCCTAGAAGGCAAATCATGGGTTGCGTCAGACCAACCTCTGCTCTTGGGAATAACTCGCACTGGGAGACAGGGAGGAGGGATCTGCTGGGAGCAGAAATCCCTCCGGAGCCCTGCGGAGCCTGGGAATCCTGTGTCCATGGGGAGAGCAGCTCTGCCCCGCGGAGTCCAAGGATTGTGGGCCGATCCCTGCGGAGGAGAGGAAGGAGTTTGGAACACAGGATTGAGCCTGGAGCGCAGCTATGGATCAATCCTTCCAGGTGCTGTTACTCTTTCCGTCCCTGACGGATCTTTAAAGCCTGAGGTGCTCTCAGGATTTCTTCTTCCGCAGTCTCTGCAGTTTTAGGGGTGTAATACTCATTCCCAACATTTTCCTCTGCTCCTGTGGATGCGTTGCGCCCATCGGAAGTGCCGAGGTGGCTGTGAGGAGCGGAGGTGTCGGGGCGCACGACGACACCCTTGTGAGGGAACACAGCCTGGAGGGGGGTCAGGTTGACCGTGTGCCGGCACAGAACCGCACCGGAATGCAGGCGTACCGCTCCCGGGAAGCCTTCGTGGAGGCACCGCTGCCTTCCCGCTGCTTCCCTAAAACCCGATGGTGCCATAAGGGTTCAAGTTTGGCCACGCCATCCCGAGGGACTGGAAAGGCACAGAGCCAATGCCTCGGCGCGTCCCTTCCCGCTGCCTCTGTCGTGACCCTCGCTCACTTGTGCTCTCAGCCGCTGTTTTTTCCTCCCCTCTGGCATTTCCGCTCCAGCATATCCCAAATAATTTCCTTCTCCCCTGCTGCCTCGGCTGCCGGGAGTTCCGCCACCGCCTCCCGCGCCGCCGGGGCGACCCGGCCGTGTGCGAGGCATGAGGCGAGCGTGGGCTCGGAGAGCTGCTCGGTAGCATTCCTGCTCAAGGTTTTTCCCACTGTCCTCCTTGTTCCTGGTCAGGGAAGAGGCTGAAGGGTCTCATGGCAGCACCGCAGCCCGGTTACCCCTCTCCCCAGGCCCCGGCTCCGCGTTTATCGCAGCGCGAAGGGAAGGAGCTGTTGGGCACCGCCGCCCCCGGTGCGGTGCGGCTCAGTTGTGCGCTCGCACTCCTGTCCCCGGCGGCTCCAACTCCTGAACCGCTTTGGCGTTCACCGGGATTCCCTTTGGATTCGCTTCCCCCTCACCCTCTTGTCAGTTTAAAAACAAATGCCATGGGGTCAGGGCACCGCGGCTCCCGCTGCCGCCTGAAAGGGCGCGCGGCCCGGCCAAACCTTCGGGGAGTGGCGGAGGGCTCTCTCCCGCGGGACAAAGCCGGGACTCCCTGACCTCCCTCTGCCCGGGCAGCTGGTTCTTCACCGGTCCCCGCTGGGAGACAGAACTTCGCCTTTGTCCAGAACACAAATACATCTCCCCCCGCTTCGCTCCCCTTCCATTATGGTTCCATCAATGATGTCATCGTGTCCCATTCAGGGGCTCCTGAACCACTTGGCTGCAGGAATTTGGAGGAGGCAGGGGAAGAATGGCAGCCCCGGCGCTCGCTCCTGCTTTTCCCAAGCCTCTGGAAGGAGAAACAGCATCAGGTTTCCCCTTTTCCCCTCTTCACCGTGAAGGAGAAAAGTGAACGTGGCCTCAAACCCTGCGGTTTGTGCGGGCGTTGCGCCACGCGCACAGAATCCAACCTTGCAGAGTTCCACGGAGGCCCTCCGCCTTCCCGTTGATCTCTTTTAATTCGGGAACATCAGCAGCTCTTTCCGTCCTGAGCAGACGCGGCCGTTCCGTATCGCAAGCCAGGCTCTGCGGTGACGTGGCTTGAGGGGACCCTGAGCTCCCTCTTTCCAGGCGGCTGCGGTGCCGGCGGCTCTGCGGGAATGTTAGGAAGAGCTCTGGGAAGGCGAGCGATCCATGGTCTTAAGGTCTTGATGGCACTGAGAAGTTCTCCCAGGCTTGCTCCTCCGGCGGTGGGCAGCCTCCCTCTCCGATCCGGTTATCGGAGCACAGAGCGGATCTTGCGCGGCTCCACGCTTTCATGAGTTTCAACCAAGCCAAGGTCCGACCCCTGGGTCGGGGCAATCCCTGATTTCGGTACAGGATGGGGGATGATGGGATGGAGAGCTGCCCCAAGGAGAAGGACTTGAGGTGATGGTCAATGAGAAGCTCAACAGGAGCCACGATGTGCGCTCACAGCCCAGAAACCAACCGTGTCCTGGGCTGCGTCCAAAGCAGCGCGGCCAGCAGGGAGGGAGGGGATTCTGCCCCTCTGCTCCTCTCTGTGAGACCTCAGCTGGAGGATTGTGTCCAGTTCTGGAATCCTCAATGTAAGAAGGAGATGGAGCTGTTGGAATGGGTCCAGAGGAGGCTCCAAGGATACTGCGAGTCATCCTTGGATGCTCCCACACTCTGTCCAGACTGCGACAGGGACTCAACCGCACGTCCCTGCGCTGTGTCCGTTCCCGGCAGAGCCCTCGTGTTGGTGAGGTCTTGGAGAAATGCCATAGCCGCCTCTGCTGGCTCCGTCCCGGCCGGTGTCCTGCTCCAAACTTTGGCTGGAAGCGTGGAGAGATGTTGGAGACAACAGAGCTGGCTTGGAAGGGGCAGCTCGAGTTTCCTCCATGTTCCGTTGGGCAGAGTGGAGCGTGAAACCCAACGTCGTTCGCCGTTTCTGCCCTTCTCCATGAACCAAAGCTCTGCGCCGAACGGGAGTTTTATGGATGGAGTGGGAAGGGCTGAAAGGCACACGGGGAATGTTCGTGTCTAAACCCTGTGCTTCCCAGTTGCTCCCCATCTCCCGCTGCCGCGTGGAGCATCCCAGGGGCTGAGCAGCGCTCGGAGCCCCCGAAAGGAGCCGGAGGAATAAATAAGTGGAGATGAATTCCGGGAAGGCGCTGGGTGGCAGCTGCACATCCCAGATTGGAGCCTGTCGGAGAATAAAACTCTAATCCGCTGCCGTTCTCCCTCTGGGTATGAAATTGGAAGCGCGGTCACCCTCAAGTGTTCCGTCACCTCCACCGTTCGGAGGTCAAGGCCGCACTGTCATTAATCTGCCGTCGCCCGAGCGCCTCGGGGCTCCGCTTTTCATCCCGCCATCCGTCATCTCGCGCGAGGTCCGGGAGGACACCAGAAGGGTCTGGCTTGAAAGGCACGCGGCCAGGGATGCGGCGATGGAGGCCTCTGTCGCTCTGTGTCCCTGACGAGGAGGCTCGGGGTTCCTCTGCGGATCCAGAGCGTTTCCTCCTGGGGTGCTTTAATCCAATGAGGAAGCGGCGCTCAGGCCACGGAGCGTGACACGGCCTCGGGGCAGGGATTGCACAGCCACGTGGGGTTTTCCAGCGCGGCGGGAGCTGCCCCGTTGCAGCCAGGCGCTGCCTGACCCGTGTGTGGCCGTGGTGGTGCCATGATGGGAAGATGCGGTGATTTGAGACCTCATCTGGAGGATTGGGTCCAGTTCGGGAATCCTCAATGTAAGGAGGAGATGGAGCTGTTGGAACGGGTCCAGAGGAGGCTCCAAGGATGCTGCGAGGGATGGAGAACCTCCTGTGCAAGGACAGGCTGAGAGAGTTGGGGTTGTTCAGCCTGGAGAGGAGAAGGCTCCGAGGAGATCTCATAGCGACCTTCCAGTACCTGAAGGGGCTCCAGGAAAGCTGGAGAGGGGCTGTTCGTAAAGGCTGTGGGGATGGGATGAGGGGGAACGGGGATGAACTGGAGAGGGGTGGGTTTAGACTGGACATGGGGAAGAATTTCCCATCCTGGAGGGGTTTAAAAGACGGGGAGACGAGGCGCTCAGGGACGTGGTTTAGTGGCAGATGGAGCGGTTGGACTCCATGATCCAAGAGGTCTTTTCCAAGCTGGTGACTCTATGGTTCCACCATCCCGGCCAAAGCCCGGCAGCGAGCTCATCCCACGCCACGATTGTGGCTGCACCCCTGGAGCATCTCCTGGGTGTGGGTCTGAATCCGTGTCAGCTTCTCCGGAGCGCTCTGCTGGGGAATAAACCCACCATCCATCCGGCTCTCCCCGCAGCCGCTTGGAGGCCGGAGCGCGGCCCCGGGTGCTGCCGGCGTTGATGGATGCCGCGCTGGCAGTGGGTTGATGGGGTAATTTTGCTCGGCTGGGTTTCAGCACCCCATGGATCAAACCCTGTCAGCGAGGGCCGCGCTGGGGTGAAGTTTATTGGACGCGCGGGTGCGTCTGACACTGCCGGGCCGGGGGTCAGGGGATCGTTAGGGCCGCCTTGATTTAGTGCGATGGTTCTGTGCTTTCCCTGCAGGGCAGGGGGGTGGAGGACCGAGAAAATGAATTCAACCCCGCAGCTCCCTGTGTTCCCAGGAGCCTCCGTGTCCCTTTCTTAAGGACGCAGCGCCGTTGGAGGTGGCTCAGATTCACCCCGCAGCGATGGTTTCGAGCGCCACTTTGATGCCGCCGATGCCCAGGGTGGGTTTTCTTTGTGTGGTTTGTGCCTAACACCGAGTTGCTCCGGCCTTTTCCTCCCGTCCCCCATTCCCGTGAGGATAATCCCTCCTGGTGCTCTTTGTTCCCAACCTGCTTTTCTGGGATGTTGCTTTTTCCTGAAAGCTGGAGCCTGAGCTTGGCGACTTCCCGACCAGAGCGTAGGACAGACGCGTCCCCGCTGCCCCCCAATCCTTCTCCACGAAACGGGAATGCCGAGGGTGGTTGAACCTTTCCTGATGGCTCCAGCGTCAAAGCACAGAAAGGAGAACCCCAG